>NC_139231.1:3091738-3130738 GCF_977018435.1 Lepisma saccharinum | reverse complement strand
TGTTGTGCCTCACACAAAAACGCCGTGATCTCATATCCAGACTCTTAACGAATGACGGGTTCAACTGGTATTCGAAATCCGTTTTATGCACCGAGGCTGATCTGTACAGAAAATCCACCTCTTCGGAGAAACGTACTTTTTTCTTTTCTTTCCTTCCGTTCTCCATCCAGCAAAAACAGTATCACATTTTCTCTATCTTTGCATTTACAGTCCCAACCGCAATCAGCACATGTTCCTACACAAATAGCATTTATCTCAACTAAACTGATAACCAACGCCCCTAAAAACCAATTAGACACATCCGCTCTTTTCCTTTTTGCCCGCTCTCCATTCCGCCGCCTACTAACGTATCCTGCACACAGTCATACCTTATCAACGTTCCCACAAACTTCTACACGCCCTTTCCAAGAAACACCCGACATGTTCCAACACGTGTTCCACAATCTCTCCATATCGATTCAACATCCCAACACATTTCCTTTCCAACTCCTTTATCTTCTCAACAGTCCACTCTTATCAACTTCAACAGTCATTTACGCCCCCCAACCGAAACGGAAACCCATATCATCATTCCCAGAAAACCAACCGTAGTCACTTCCTCATTAACAACAGGAAACCCTAACCCATATCAACATTCCCAGAAAACCGTCACCTGAGTTCATCTCGCAAGTGTTGACACCAATTTGATATGATACTGCAATCAGAGTTTACCGGATATACCAATTAGCCAGATTCAGCAATTAACTTACTATCTTGAAAGGCGATATGATACTGGAATCTGTTTGCGGCAGCTGCATATGTTTTTCTACGATCATTTCACACTTGGAAATTGTTAACGAAGGATCAGAATGGAGAACGGGGACGATGTAAATACCTTATATTAATTTCATTTTGTCAAATAATAAGTTCATATTTACACATCGCAACATTTATTGGTGTCGATCATCAGTTTACAAAATATATACACAGAAATTCTTATACGTAACGAAACTCTACAGGTGAGTAATTATATAATATCGGTGTTGCAACAAATCGCGTTCAATGCTAATATTCTTTTGAAACTCATTTTCTCCAAACCAAACCAAAAATGATCTTCAGGAAAATGTTGAATTATTATGCTTTTCAGAGCCTGAAAAGCGTTTTAATTCTTACATTTTGACTACAGGAAGAAAACTAGGGAATTTCCCAGAATAACTCATCAATGCCATCTCTCCTCAAACACCGGATACACGTACCCATTTCCGAGAATTTCCGACTCATCAACGCCATCTGTTTTCGAAAACCGGAAACACGTACTCCAATTTATATATGACGTCACACGCCAAAATAACATAACAAAAAACAAAATGGCGTCACAGAAATTAAAACAATTCATAATAATAATACTAATATTTAAATTAATAATAATTTAATAATATAATCTGGTCACGTGACTTCCATTTTGTGACGTCACAGTCACGTGACTCCCAAAAACTCATTTTCTCCCCAAACCAAACCAAAGATGATCTTCAGGAAAATGTTGAATTATTATGCTTTTCAGAGCCTGAAAAACGTTTTAATTCTTACATTTTGACTACAGGACGAAAACTGGGGAATTTCCCAGAATAACTCATCAATGCCATCTCTCCTCAAACACCGGATACACGTACCCATTTCCGAGAATTTCCGACTCATCAACGCCATCTGTTTTCGAAAACCAGAAACACGTACTCCAATTTATATATGACGTCACACGCCAAAATAACATAACAAAAACAAAATGGCGTCACAGAAATTAAAACAATTCATAATAATAATACTAATATTTAAATTAATAATAATTTAATAATATAATCTGGTCACGTGACTTTCATTTTGTGACGTCACAGTCACGTGACTCCCACGAAAACATATACTCCAATTCGGAGAAAACCAACCGTCACCGCCTACTTTTTCTCCTCCCCGGAATGACTCATCACCCAGAAGAGAAAACCGACTCTCGCCGCTATCTTTTCCTTAAAACCCATATCAATCCCTCATTAACAACAGGAAACCCGCAATCTTATCAAAGCCCCGAAAACGCCCCCCACACTCTCCTCATTCACAACAGGAAGTCCATTAAGCCCCGCCCACTTTTTCACAACAACCAATCAAAACGCTCAAAACACCCACCCTTGCTTGCCCACACGGCTTGGTCATCAATTGATCTTTGATCGATCTTTTCCAATCAATTGATTTATCGGACTCTACGCGGGTGCATAACTACTGCTACCCTTCAGTACATTTTCGCGTTGTAAACGTTCAGGCATATATTTTTATTTTTTCCTGAATTAAAACTATGAAATTATTAATAAAATAGCACAGGGGCATTGTTTTACCTCAGCCTGAGTGAGTTTTCGGTGAGTTTCGGAACCAAAAGAGCACAAAAGGCAAAGGACACGTATTCTGGACGAGCAAGGAAGCGTATTTTTTTCTTGTGTGAATGGCGAGATGACATATTTAGCATAGGTCACTTCCCTCCTCTTACCGCCCTGTCGCGATTACCCAAACGGTACAAATAAGCGCATTACAATTCTGGACGAATGCTTATAGAACGTGTTCTCTCCGCGCGGGACATGCGTTTCAAAATCACAACGCGCGATTTGAGATTCAGCTCGTGAGCTGAACGCATCGCCGAGCTGTTCTTTCGGATATGAAACCCAATTTATGAGCGAAATTGAACAGGATTTTGGTAACTGTGATGGGACAAACTGCGTTTAATGGGGATGTTTGCCTTCCAGTTTAGCTACCCCTTCTCTGCATATTAAACTTTCCATCACACCGCCGATCTCCATAGCGAAGTGGTTAGCACAGCGCGCTACGACGCCAGTGGTCCCAGGTTCGAATCCCGGCCTGGGTGTTCTTTGTGAATGTCCCGTTATTATTTTCATCATGTCATCACCCCTCCTCATCGTCGCGATTAGCCAAGATTGACAGAACAGCGACGCTAAAAACAAAAATGAAATCAGAGTTTCCATCTCTCTGATTTAATTGCTACAATGAGCATGAATGATGAAATAAATTTATTTCGCGTGTGCGTGCACACCTGTGTGTATATAGCACAAACACAGGTAATGAGAGAGATAATTTGATTGATTGATAGATTTGGTGCATATCACTTCGCTTTTCTGCCACGTTTAGCTAATCGCGAAGATGGGGATGAGTGATGGTATGATGAAATTGTTACGTACCTCTGAGTCTGTTCAGAAATTTACCCTTCGATCCTCATGTCGTTAACAAAGACTGTAGTAATCACAGGTTGTGGTAAACAAAACTTACGGTTTCACCTTCAAAAAATATTTATTTTTGGATAAACGAACTTAACAGCAATTTATAAACTTTAAACCACATATTACAATTAATCTCGATATTTTTTATCCCGTTTCTATTTTATTTTAAGTTCGTTGATAAATCTCTCAGTTTGTTACATATTGCCAGGTTGACACATCAAGGTTAGTCTATTTGTCCATATGACGTTAGTTGTCTATGACATCATAATTATTTACAAAATTAAGGAATGAACAAACACAATATTTCAACTAAATAACAAACAATTATAATGTAATGTCCAGGGCATTTCAAAATTGATGAAGGGACATTCAGAAAGAACATCCATGCCCAGACCGGGATTCGAACCCGGCACCCTGGAGTCGTAGCAGGCTGTACTAACCAATCTGCTACTGAGATTGACTAAGATAGAGAATTTAGTTGCTGCGCTAAGGAATATAAGACATTGCCCTAAGGCAACCGAGCGACGCGATGCGGTGCGACGCGGAACTTCGTCATTACGTAAAATGGATCATTAAAGCTCTTCTCGCCGAAGGATGTTCTCGACAAATAAACTTCTCTCTCGGGAGACCTCGGAGAAAACTCGGATGAAGGAGGCCAAGACGACTCATAAACCCGCATCCTGAGGATCTTGAATCCGAGGGCGAAGAAACCGGAGGCCATAAAACGTGACACTCTGCCTTCGACAGTCGAAGAATGGGGAGGACGGAAGTCCAGGGAATGCGCGGGAATTTGTCATCTGGGCTCCCACGGAGATTTCTCGGAAGAGAGTCAAGATGGTTGAAGGAATTGGGATGATGGGCTGCGGGAGGATTTCCAAGCACCGGCGCTTAAGAAAGAAGTGAGTGAAAAGAAAGAGAAAGGAAGACAGAAAGAAGAGATGAAGGATCATGTAAAGGGAAAAGCGAAAGGTGCGGAGAGCATGTAGGAAAGGACTAAAGGCAAGGAATAGTAGAGATGGGACAGAAAGAGAAACATTTAAAGTGGGAGAAAATGTATAAAGATGGAGAGTGAGGGAAAGAGAAAAAGAGAGAGAAATCAAAGAAATACAGAAAGAGAGAGAGGGGGAGGGGAGAGAGGAGAGAAATCAGGGAAATACAGAGAGAGAGAGAGAGACATCAGAGAAATACAGAAACAGGCAGAAAAGGAAAACGTAGAGATGAGAAAGAAAGGTGGCCGCGGTGGCTCAGTCGGTAACGCGTCTGACTACCATGCTCAAGGTCCCGGGTTCGATCCCCGGCCGGTTCAAATCCGGGAACTTTTCTAACGGTGAAAGCGGCCCCGGCGCCCACCCAGCGTCGAATAACATGGGTACCTGGGGGAAACCCTGGGGGGTAAAGGCGGTCAGGGCCGTGATGCTGATCACATCACCCCCACTCATGACCGGATCAAGAAAGTGTGGGGCGTTACCCCCACACCCCCTATACGCCTTCATGGCGTGGTGCTATGCACAGGGGAACACTTTACCTTTTTTGAGAAACTAAGAGAATGGAGAAACCTTTGAAGTGAGAGAAAATGTATAAAGATGGAGAGTGAGAGAATGAGAGAGACAGAGAGAAATCAGAGAAATACACACAGAAAGAGGGGGGAAATCAGAGAAATACAGAGATAGAATCTGAGAAATACAGAGAGAGAGAGAGAGACAGAAATATATGTAGAGAGAAATACAGAGAGACAGAAATCAGAGAAATTCAGTGAGATAGAAATCAGAGAAATACAGAGAGAGAGAGAGAGAGGAATCAGAGAAATACAGAGAGAGGAATCAGAGAAATACAGAGAGAGAAACTAAATAAATTCAGGGAGTCAGAAATCAGAGAAATACAGGGAGAGAGAGAGGGGGAGGGAGAAAAAGAAATGCTACTCGAGAAGAAGACGGAGAGAAAGGGAGGAAGAAAGAAACAAGACACATGTGAGTAAGCAGTGCTCGAAGTGGAAAGAAATTGTTGGGTGGGGCACTCACGCATGCAGAGAAGAGCGGATGGACTACAGCCCCTCCCATATTTTGAGAAAATCAATATTTTAAAATCAAAACAGCAAATAACTCGGGAAAAACAAAAATGGTAAATGTTCAATCCCGATTACCATTTTTGTCTTTTAACAACTTTTAAAACGAAGAGCCCATCCCAGTGTTGGACATTACGACACCAGGGGTTCCAGATTTGAATCCCGGCTTGGGAAAGTTTGTTCGTTGTGAAAACTTCATCATAGCACTACTCATTCCCATTGTCGCGATTAGTCAAAAGTGGCAGAATAGCGATACAAAATAACTTAATTCAATAAATCAAACCTAAAACGAAGGCTATTTTTTTAATTACGATTATTTTATATTGAGTATGCGACTCAGTACTCTAGAACAGTGGTTTCCAACTTCAAAAGGTCTGAGGGCCAAAATTATATCTAGCAGTTGATTGGGGGGCCGCATTTTTTTTGGGGGGGGGGATTAAAAATTACAAAAATTGTAAGTACTGAACTGAAAATATGTAGCACTTTCGCATGACCTAAATTTCTAAAATGAGGCAATAAAAACAATGGAATCACAAATCAAAATTGTATAATTACAATTTATTTCACAAAAAACCAATACTTATGGATGAATTGAAAGATATGAAAAACCCACCATACAAATAACTTAAGAATCCTTCATAGTAAGTGTTCAATGTGAAAATTGAGGCCGATCTGCTTGTTTTATTAAAGTTGGAATGTCCACTTGAATTTCTGTATTTCAGAGTCTCAGAAGGTGAAGCAGTGAAGAATCTGCCAGTCGGCTTCTGTAGCGGTTCTTGTTGAACTTTATTGAAGAAAAAACACTTTCAAACGTTTATTCCGCATAGCGAAGGGGTTGGAATGCATGGTGTGAAGAGAAAGTTACGTCACTTTAGATTCTTCTGATGATCATTATTGACTGCAAAATCAATTCTACCTGTGATATGGTCATTATTCACCCAGCTTCCGTTCCTTCAGTAAAAATAGAACGTATTTTAATTAAAATACATAAAATAATGTATTTTGCAAACTGGCTTCGCGGGCCGCCAGTTGGGAACCCCTGCTCTAGAACGCAGGAACACACTGAAACATTATTTATCTTAACGTAAGAGGACATTCGACTTCGAGGTGTGTTACGCTAAGCATTCTGCCACAGAGAATCGACACACCACTTTTAGAAGTAAAAGAAAAGAGATTACATAAGAAGCAAAATTAACGAAATCGAAACAAACAAAAACAAAAATATCAGAAATGTATATAAAGGTGTAAATGAATTTAGAAAGGGGTGGCAACCTAAAGTAAACTTGATAAAGGATAAAAACGGAAATATTTTGGCTGACCCAAGCGATATTTTAAATAGATTGAAGAAATACTTTAATGATCTTTTAAATGTTCATGTAGGAGATAAATCGGAAGTAAATTAAGTCCACACAGCAGAACCTTTAGTTCCAGAACCTAACTTGACTGAAGTTAAAGATGCTATTAAAAGGCTAAATAATAACAAAGCACCTGGCATTGATTTAATACCAGCTGAGTTAATTGAATATGGTGGAAATTCTTTAATATGTCAAATTCATAAGATAATTAGTTGAATATGGAATAGAGAAGAAATTCCTCAACTGTGGAAAAAATCCATAATTGTTCCTGTGTTTAAAAAAGGTAAAATATAAAATATTATCTTACATTCTTTTAACAAGACTAACCCCATATGCTAATGAAATTATAGGTGATTATCAATGTAACGTAACTGATTAACAATAGATTAAATTTTTCACATCAGACAGACACTTGAGAAAAAGTGGAAATATAATCAAAATGTCCTTCAGGTACTCATTGATTTTGAACAAGCATATGATTCGTGTTAAAAGAGATACATTATGTACTATATTAGTCGAGTTTGGAATACCTGTGATGCTTGTTAATATGCTAGAAAGATTCGTGCAGAAAGTAAGATTCGTGTGGGTTTGTCTGACAAATTTACAGTTTAAGATGGGTTAAAACAAGGAGATGCATTATCTCCATTACTCTTTAATTTTAATGAAGGACTAAAATTAAACGGTCTGACTCAGTTGTTAGCATATGCAGATGATGTAGACTTGCTAGGAGTTGATATAAATACAATTTAGAACAATGCTAAAATATTTTAAAAAGCAGCTAGAGAGATTCTTTAGTGTTACTTTTCTCTTCATAAACTTTTATCTTATCGTATAATATCTAAGAAACTAAATGTTAAATATACAATACAGTAATTTTGCCTGTAGTAATATATGGATGTGAAACTTGATTCCTTACATTAAGAGTAACATAAATTAAGAGTATTTGAAAATAAAATCGTTAGAAAAATATTTGGACTTAAAAGGGATGAGGAGAGTGGAAAAGGTTACATAATTTAGAACTGCATAATTTGTATTTATGTCCATATATTATTAGAATAATTAAATCAAGAAGACTTAGGAGGGCAGGCCATGTGGCACGAATGGAAGAGGAAAATAGAGTTGACAGGATTATTGTTGGGAAACCTGATGGTAAGAGACCTGTAGGAAGGCCAAGACGAATATGGAGGGATAACGTTGAGATGGACCTAAAGGAAATCGGCAGGGATGGAAAAGATTGGATTGATCTTGCCCAGGATAGGAACAGATGGAAGGCTTGTATTGCTGCAGCCATAAACCTTCGGGTTTAAGAAGGCTAGAGAGTTAGTTAATGTGTAGCAAAGAATATAAACATTCACGAATCTATGTCCTCTATCTTAAGAGAAATACTATTTCTATATTCCACTGAATGTGTAAATATATTTACAATATACCGCCTCCGAAAGTTCTGGGTTCGAGCCCCGGCCAAGGTGTAGGTGCCCATTAAATTGTGTTATTCTTCTATTATTAGGGCACGAGGATTAAGTCAAAATTGTAAATTTTCTAGTGTACTACAAGTTCATAAAAGCAAAATTTTCCAGGTTTTTCAGACCAAACAATTAGAGTAAAGATTATAACATTACCCAGCTTTATCACTGCAAACGTTTACCTTCATTCCTTTCGCATAGAACAAGACATTAACTTTCTACACTGAGGCCAGATCGTGGGATAAAACTTAAGACATTGGAAGAAATATCATAAGCATGCACACTATCTTACATGTATATTTCCTGTCAATCAACACGCAAACACAGCTTCGATATATTAAAAAAAACACGGAAACAGACGATAACAGTATTAATATCGAATTACGTTTCTTCAATTATACTTGTGAAATTCCACAAAACACAAACCATTCATTTTTGAATCAGCACACACACACCATAATCTCCGAAAACGAACCATCTCCTAGCAACCGAAACAATCTACAGACCAATTGGAGAAATTACATAATTGCGTCATAATGGGATTGACGTCATAACATGTGTAAAGTATTCTTATTCTTAATGTAACATTTTAATGCCGTGTCACAATGCCACGAGACACTTACTGCAGACGATTTCTAAATGATAAAAAGTTCAAAACATAGACCCTTTTCCTAGAGTTTTTAATAAACAATTTCTAATTTAACTATAGGAAATACTCAGTACTGGTACATATAAACTGAAGATCACAACAAATTTAAACTTTCCTTTCTCTTCAAAAAGCACTGTACTACTAAAAAATTCTGATTTTTCCAGAATGAAAGTAAATTTCCCTGACTTTTTGAGAAAAAATAAATTCCCCCAGTTTTCCATGACTTCCAAGTAGGAAACTTGGCAAGCTTGTTTTTTACACGTAATTAATTCTGTAACTTTGAATCTAAGACCCTATCTTAATTTTCTTTTCTCTGTTTACAAAGGAATCCCTAGGGAGTTTTCAGACCGAGCGACAAGCCACAAGGTGGTTTCACACCAACGTGACAAGTGAACAGGGTTGCATCCAGTCTGCGGAAAGCTTTCCCTGCGAATTCGTTACTAATAGACCGAAGCGACACCATACACGATATTGAGTACTTGACTTATTTTTTGTTTTAAGTCCACAAATAGGCTAATCAGGACTGGACCTACAGTTTAAAGTAGAATCCGAAGCACTATATTCCTCCACCGGGTATCGAACGCGGGAACCTCTTGATTACAGACGTTAATACTAGCCCACCGGGGAGGACACACGATACTGAACGGTCCAGTCCGAGCGACACGCAAGCAACAGATGCAGCTGGTCGCGTTACCTAAATACGAAAAGTTACATTTATTTATGAAGGTTCGTTCTCTACTGACAAATGTCGTGTGCCACCTGTCATTTCGGTCTGAAGGGCTTATGAACAGTAAGACTTCCGGAGTGCTGAAATGGTTTTCTCTGCTCGGTAACTAATTTACAGTGCATAGTGTCACTTCTAGACCCCAGATAAGAGAATAAAAAAGATGTTGGCATACTTGAAGTCCAGTGGCGTGCCCAAGGAAAGAGAAGGGGTGGTGGAAGTCGTTACTTCCCCATTTGGCCTAGTATTCCTAAAAAAAGAACTTCAAAGGGAGGAAAACATGGCAAAATGAGTGATTGACAGGCGCGTGCCCAGGATTTTCGTAAGGGGGGGGGGGTTATGAATCCAATACATTTTCCAGTTCACAGGTCAAATTTCTTGTAATAAATTAGATAATTAATATACTTGGATTTTACCCCAATGAACACAATCAATGTATTTGCTATGGATGCTTCATGTTTTTATTGCATCATATAAAAGCACCTGCTTGAATATTTCCAAATTATTAATATTTTATATTTAATTGCTCAAATATAATTTTTAAACAAAAAAATGTACACTCAACATCGTAACAACATTAAAGAGATTAAGACTACTTGATGTCTTAAAGACAGTAATAAATAAGGTACCACAGTGGCTCAGTCGGTAACGCGTCTGACTACCATGCTCAAGGTCCCGGGTTCGATCCCCGGCCGGTTCAAATCCGGGAACTTTTCTAACGGTGGAAGCGGCCCCGGCGCCTACCCAGCGTCGAATAACATGGGTACCTGGGGGAAACCCTGGGGGGTAAAGGCGGTCAGGGGCGTGATGCTGATCACATCACCCCCACTCACGACCGGATCAAGAAAGTGTGGGGCGTTACCCCCACACCCCCTATACGCCTTCATGGCGTGGTGCTATGCACAGGGGAACACTTTACTTTTACTTTACTTTACCACAGTTCAACAATTTAAATTCTGAAATTTAGGCATCGAGGTTTCTGTGCGAGTTCTGACAATATGTCGTCACAAGTAAATTTTATATCCCGGTGAATGTTCAGAGCAGCTAACCCATTTAATCTTTCTTTGCAAATGGTATTTTGAAGATAGGTCTTCAACCACATCAAAGTTGAGAATGATTTCTCATTTGATGTTGTTGTTACCGGGATTGTACATAATATGCGCAAACGTGTGTTTACCCAGGGAAATATTACTTCAATGCACATATCAATTGCTTCAAGAGCATTTACTGGACGTCTTTGCATTGCTGCAAGATGACGATACCACAGTTTCATTTCAGTGTGAGCGTCGTCGCCTTGTAATCAAGGTGTTCCGGGTTCAATACCCGGTGGAGGCTAATAGTGGTTCGGATCTCACTTTAAACTTTAGGCCCAGTCCCTATTAGCCTTACTGTGCATAAAGTGTATTTAAAACATCAATTCAATCAACATTGTACTTGTTGTGGAGATGGATTTGCTAAATATTGTGTACATTTTTGGCATTGTATTATTATATTATTGGTCAAAACATTTGTTTGACAGTCGATAAACAAATACGAACCCCTTCAGTAATTAACATTTTCTACTACAGTGTCATTAATATGTCATATTCATTTTCATATTAGGTCTATGGAGAGGAATTGTGTATAATGTTAACGTTATGGAACTGCGAAACCAACTGTTGAAGGGGCCACTCCCCCCTTCCCCTCCGAAGCCCAGTACCGCACCACAGGATCTGTCACTGAGCCCGACAAAATCTTGCCAGACAGTGCTCGAAATAGAAATTCGTAGCCGAAAAGGGAGGGGATATTTGATCGATTTTGGAAATACGATGGGGTACATCCTTGTATGGATCAACATGGAGACAATACAGTAGGTGGAGGATGCTCAATATGAAAATTATTCTAATTGGGGGTATGATTTGTGAAACTTTCTTAACTGGAGGCAGCATCACCTACTTCGACCACTGATGCCAGAAAAGATGCTTTTAGAAAATGAATTTATTACTGCACACGTATATTACTTATTGTATTTGTTGCGTTTGTACAAGAGAAATATTCAGAAGATTTGTAAGGAATATTTACAGTTAATAGGATGCCTATCTAGTCTATCCCGTGTCGTAATACAAATTTTATCCCTTTCCTACAAAATAATAAAACTGATTTTATAATGTGGTTGCATACATATACACTGTATAGTAGCACCAAGCTTTCTGGGACCTCGGAAAATACGTGAACCACAGGCTTCCCCGTGGCTTTAACTAGCGACACCAGTGGCGAAGCGTCCTATGAGGCCCGGAGGCCGGGCCTACCCTAATATATTTGTCTATAACGGATTATTTTATTACTTATAAATTTCATTAAACGACGCTTAATAAAAGAAAACTGAAATTCTTGGTCTTCCGATAATTACCGCAAGTTTGCAACCCTGCCTGGAACCGTATCTGAGCATTCAGCGAGGCCCGCCCGAGAGTGCCTCAGCTGGTCCCATAACAACCTATGTGATTCTTGCGGGAAAGCATAATTTCAGGGGTGCGTTCGCCTGTAATGTAACCTGAGAGGCCGGCCTCTTTTCTCTCTCTCACCCCCTCTCCCTGACTTCCGAAGAGTGCCGATCGTGTACGAGCGCGTGACGAAGCAGGCAGTGGACGTACAGAGCTTGTTGAAGCAGTGTTTCCATGGAAGATTCAGAGCTGTGCCGGGAGCGGAGCACACCCAGCTGCTAACATGTAGCGAAAATGTGTTGCTAACACCTCTAAGCCTGACCTCCTAACCTATCAAAGTAGGCTTTATTAGAATTCTAACTGCAAATAATGCATGCAAGTTGGTTACCAGTGTTAAGTTTGGTGCTTTCAGCTCTTTTGAAGAACCGCTTTTCGCGAAGTGTTAGCTGCTGGATGTGCCCCACAGCAATCTCGATTCAGAGAGGGAAAGTATTTTATTTCTTTGAGGAAAGGGATATTGAGACGAAATTTCCTTTCATGATTAGTGACATAACTGAAAACGCGCTACTTTTAAAATGGGGCAAAGTACGTACAATGCAAACGTATAGAGAAAATCCATGTTACTGAAATTTTCTGGTCGGTGTGTTACACAGTCCGTGTTCTCATTTAGCATTCCATCATTTTCTAAATCATATTATATTTTTTTAAAAAAATTCGCCTGTTGAAGAAGAATTATATGCATAAAAAGTTAAAAAGAAATAATTGATTGATAGATTTAGTTTATTTTACTTGGCTTTCTGCCATTTTTGTCTAATTGGGAAGATGAGAATGAGCGATAATATGATGACATTGACGAAGGGACACTCACGAAGAACACCTATGCCCAGGTGGGGATTCGAACCTGAGGCCCTTGTCGTAGCATGCTGTTATAACCAATCTGCCGCGGAGGTCAGCATTAAAAAGAAATAAACGCCAAGTGACGATCAAGTGAACCAACCATTTCTGTAATGCGAGAAACATTTACAATACTGTTATTGAAGTAGCAAATAATTTTTACGAGCAGCTTTAATCTAACAAATGTAAGATGGCTAGGGTTTGACAGAACGGCTTTTTCATTGGGTGACGCGTGGTCAGAACATCGAGTCCCATTGTCACTGTTTTCTGACCTTCGAGACAGAAGCGCCTTTATTCTCAGATATCTAATCGAGACTAGATTAAAGTAGAATCGTAACTAATGCCTCCAGGAGGAATCGAACCTTCTACTTCTTGATTATAAGGCGAGAGCGTTAATCACTACATTATCCTTTACAATCACTATCCCGACTTAAGTAGACGAGATTCAGGCAATATGTTATCTTTTATTTTCTAGGGGCTATATTTTAACATACTACTGTTAAAAAAATCACATCTTACACTCCCCCCAAACCCTGCTCCATCCTGTGCCTACCCTTCCAGAGACAGCACGCTTCGCCACTGAGCGACACTAGTGCCACTGCTCCGACGCCAGGGTTTCAAATGCCTTGGTGGATCTATCGTTTTTCGAGGGTTCGTGAACAAAACAAAAAGTAAATGATTGTAAAGTCCATTTTATATTCAGATACGTTAATCGGGACTGGACTTAAAGTTTAAATCGGGATACGTACCACTGTGCAATGCACTTTCACAGAGGATCAAACCCAGGACCTCTTTGATTACACCACCATCGGTGAGGCCCCTGAAATCATTGAGGGAACTTGTTCATCTTCATGTTCTCTCGCCCTGCGAAAGTTTATTGGTGATATAGGGTGACATCCTACACACGTCTTCCAGACATACACACGCGGGCACCCCCCTCCCCTGCACACACACGATTGTATGCTTACAGCACATGCTGTGCCCTCCCAGAAAAACAATTCTAAATCTGTCTATGGATATATCTGCTATCAAATAATGAACGTCACTTACCTCGACAGTTCCTTGACATAATGTTGCAACAAGGTTTGCAATATCTTCTGTTATGCCTTCTTGTTGAATATCAAGAGTCTGAAAGTTCGCACGTTTCACTCTCGCAATTCGGATGGAATTCCTCTGAACTTAAATCGACCTTTTCTGACGTTCTATTTGTGGAAGGTGAAGCTTCAACTTCCATTTTTTGTTTCTTTTGGAAATAATCTAATACGTATTTCTCCTCTTTTCTCTATCCATCTTTAGTTCCACGTCAAAAATCTATTACACACGCAGAAACGTAACACACAACACGACCACTTCGACTTGCTACCTTGCAGACTGCAACTCGCTACAACCCCAGTGAACACCAGGACTTGGGACAAAGATACCGGGCGGTCGAATGTCTGAACCATGCATCCAGCTTGGTCCAGCTCAAATTACGTCACCAGTGTTGACAGCAACCAGCAGTGTCAGTGTCAGTAGTGTTGGCAACTGCTAAATTATTTACGCACAAATTCAAGTGAGATCTTTCACACATGTTACAAGAAAATTCAATAAACTGAAGGCTGGAAATTGGTTGAGAAAAAAATATCTAATTTGTAAAGAGCACAAGAGTAAAACGTATAATATTTTGGCATATTAATTGCTTTTATTTTGTTTATGAAACTGACTGGGCCAGTTGGGCTATATAACGCACCCCTCCCTTCCTCCCGGCACGCTATTGTACAAAACATCGCTTGCCTCCTTCGTAAAACCATGCTTCGCTACTGCCTGCAACAATTATTATTATTATTATTATAATTATTGATATTTTGAAATAAATATGCATCCATGTGCGAGATGAGATTTTGACTTACTTTGCCAACTAATTGTAGTGATTCAAATCTCACAGAACTTTGCTCTGCTGGCATAAATGGTATAAGAAGGGGAAAGAAAGAAAAGGGAAGTTAGCAGCACTGTCGTAACAGGAAAGGGAGGGCCATTCTCCTAAGAGGGTCATCGTGGGTGAAAGAAAGGGGAGGAGGGATTCCTTCAGTTCGCATTCCAAGGGTTACGGCTCTTTTCTTGACCATACTGAGAAGGAAATTCTCCTTCCTTTTCAGTGACTAAGGAATGAATGAATGCTTGTGCATTGCTGTAACTCAACTCCAATATTATCAAAAGTAATTGAAGAAGCAAATACATTTCTCATTGCCAAATGTAAACATTTTACAATATTGGCGATTTATGAAATAAAATGTATTTCTGCTTTGAATTTTTTTAAATGACGAAACCAATGGGGGGGGTTTTAACCCCCACCAACCCCCCCCCCTGGGCACGCCACTGGTGATTGATTATTTAATTTGGTGTATTTTACTTCACTTTTCTGTCACTTTTGGCTAATCGCGAAGATGAGGATGGTATGATGAAATTGATGAACTCGTTGTAGCGCGGGTAAAACAAGGGCTGACTACTGAAAGAAAGAATACATACCAAACGCCTTTTCGAAAATCCTGTGCATGCCACTGTTGAAGTCTACAGTCTACAGTTCCTCAATTATTCCTGGTCAAAATCAAAATGTCGAGTCTAAAATATTTTACATATAGAATGCAAAGTTTCTTTAAAATCGTGACTTCAATCCCGGGACTATCATGCATCCTCATCGTCGCGATTAAACTAAAAACAAAGAAGTGGCGTCAGGTAATCCGACACAAAAAGAACAATTAAGAAAGCTGCAAATGCAGAGGTAGATCAAGATGAAAGGATCAGGGGAATTTGCAAAAGGTGGAGGAAATGTGCTCGTGGAACGGAAATCTGATCCCAGTTGAACAATCAAAAGCAGCAATAGGAAGGATGGAGTGTCAAGGACTGATAAGCTCTGCACGAACGCTTTGTCCTTGCGTCTCCAGATCTCCAGGATGCTTTATCTCCCGTTGCCTTGGAAACGAAGAGTAATGGGCTTTTATCGTCTGCAAGTTTCTAGGAGAGGTGACGGGCGACGGGCGACGGCTCCTATCTTGCGACTCTGTACGATGTGCATTCTTTATACAGGGCGAATTCACATCCATTGTATAAGTTACGTATGTTTACTGTTTTATAATTCCGCACGATGCCAAACGCACAAATACTTTTGCATCATGTATGTCCTTTGCAAGTTCACGTTGTCCTATTTATATCTCTCCTTCTCTGCATATTTTCAAGCTTTATCTCCTTTAGATTTGGAGTCATTACTTCAATTTTTGTATTTGCCTGCCGTTATTTACGTCAGTGTCTTTTATTTTCAGGTAATATATTTTATTTAGAAAAAAATATTCGTTTGTTTTACTATTTCCACGCCCTTACTTTATTTGTTCTTTATTTTCACGTCGCTACGTTCCTTTCTTACTCTATTTTCACGTCGTTCTGTTCCCTTATTTTTCTTCTTTCACGTCGTTAAGTTCCTTTGTTTCTCTACTTTCACACCTTTACGTTCCTTTGTTTCTCTATTTTCACGTCGTTCCGTTCCTTTGTTTCCCTATTTTCGCCTCTTTACGTTCCCTTGTTTCCCTATTTTCACCTCTTTACGTTCCTTTGTTTCTCTATTTTCACCTCTTTACGTTCCTTTGTTTCTCTATTTTCACCTCTTTACGTTACTTTGATACTCTATTTCCACGACGTTAGTTCCCTCGTTACGTTCCATTGTTATTCTATTTTCACGTCGTTACGTTCCTTTGTTTCTATATTTTCATGCCATTTTCCCCATATTTCATTTCTACATTATTACTTTCATTTTTAATTTTTACTTTTACTTCTCTATGTTTCTTACTTTCAAGTGAACTTTTTTTGGTTTTGGTTTACGTCATTTCTTGCCTACTTTTTACGTTCACATCCGCACTTGCTCTCGCTCTGTTCTGTCTTCACCTTGTAAATTTATGTCCTCCAGATCCTGTGAAACTTTAAATGTGTCCAGCGAAAAAAGAAGCAAAATAATCTAAAAGTTATTACGAAACGAAATATTGTGTTACCTAAAGCAGTCTCATCACAAATCATCATTACCCGATGCTTCCCTGAAACTTTAGCACGCCACATGAAACAAGCCGCCAGACTGACAGGAGCAGACCATGCATGCGTGGGTGCGTGTGTGTGCGTGCATGAGTAAATGACATCTGCAACCGAAATGTGATTTCCCAGGAGAAGAGGAAATTGGAAAACTGCTCAGTTATGAAACCGAGAGACTTGCTTCCGCTATGGAAACCTACAATAAGGTTTTGGATTGCAAGCTACTTCCATGAAATTCAAACCCGGTCTCCGTTGCCATTCTCCTCCCTCTACTTCGTTGCCACGACAATATCGACTTGAAACTTTGACATAAAAATGAAGAATGATCTCTCTCTGTCTTTCTCTCTCCTGTAGGTTATATATTTTACGTCGAGATATCCTTCAGAGCGCTGGGAGTCATGTGTGACATATGTGCTCTAGAATGTTACATAAGGCATTCCTGGGCAGATTTAACTTACCTTACCCACAACCTCTATTTTTTTTTCGATTTTTCAACTGCGAAAATTTTTATAAAAAATTGAAAATAAATAACATTGTTCCCTAGGACAGGGGTTCCCAATCTTTTTCGTTTCACGGTGTCCTTAATATTTCAAGATCTTTCCGCGGCTTCCAAGTCAGAATATAGGGTGCTTTCCCTAAGTTAAAAAAGTAAAACACATATTTCAAATTCAGAAACATTTTATATGTAAAAAGTACTAAATAAGCACGTATTTGGAATAAGTGTCATTTCAGTGGAAAAATATTATAGCATTTCCTTCCGCCCCTGTAAGCCCCCTGTCAAGTGCGCCGCGGCAACTTTGGGATCCACTGCTCTAAGGGATCTTTCAGACCGAAGCGACAAGCGACCGCATAGATCTGCATTCGACTGGAGAAATCCTGAAGCGATACATGCAGCCTGGCGCTTGTCGCTTCGGTGTGAAATATACACTGAATGGGCGTGTCACTTGTCGCTTGAACCCAATATGGCCTATTTGCCGTTTCCAAGTAGTTACAAGGTTAATTCAACATTTAGACTGTCCGAATAACGTGATTGAACCTGTTGGCTGTATCTATAGAGCAGTAACTTTAGCCTTGAGGACAAAGAAGTGAAATAGTTTGACCTCGTGATTGTGTTCTACGTCAGTGGTTTCTGAAGTAAAATTATTCTGTAATATACGAGTGTTCGTTCAAGCAGATTTAATATTCAAACAGTCATTTGGCAGTTATCCTTAACTCGGGATCAAATATAGATGCATATACACATCGGCGTGCCCAAGGCGGGGTTTGTGAGGGTCATAACTCCTTCCTTTGGCTCTGTATTCCTAAAAAAAACAAAGAACGTCGAAGGCAGGAAAAGATAGCAAAATTAATGCTTACTATCACCAAAAAGTATATGTAACCCAACATTTCGAAAATCTTGAATACACCATCGGGTATACAAGCTCAAAAAACTTCTTCGAAAGATGAGAAACCACACAGGACTAAGTAGGAAAAATTTAAACAGGGTAACCTGTCAACACTCTTTTCAAGTGTACAATATTTAAGAGCTCAAAACACCACCTCCCTCAAAAATGTTTTTTTTCTTCTAATTTTCCAGTAAGTCTCCTCTTTATGTCAAGCAAGAGGTCGCCAGAACAACCGCGAAAGTGAAATTTTCGCGTTCAATCCGTTTCGCGCTTAAATTTTTCGCTCTTATTCCGTACGCGCTTAATCCGTTTCACAGTTCTATCTCTCGTGCTTAATCCGGTTTTCAATTTTCGTTTAGCGCTTAATCCGGTTTTCAATTTTGCTTTAGCGCTTAAACCGGTTTTCAATTTTCGTTTCGCGCTTAAACCGGTTTTCAATTTGCGTTTAGCGCTTAATCCTGTTTTCAATTTTCGTTTCGCGCTTAATCCGGTTTTCAATTTTGGTTTCGCGCTTAATCCGGTTTTCAATTTTGGTTTCGCGCTTAATCCGGTTTTCAATTTTGGTTTCCGGTTTAATCCGGTTTTCAATTTTGGTTTCGCGCTTAATCGTGTTTTCAATTTTGGTTTCGGTGTTATTCCCATGTCCAAGTTTAGTTTCGGAATTCGTACGTTTCGCTGTAATTCCTTTCGCGTTTAATCCTGTGCTACGTTTTGCGGTCCTGCTCTTTTGCGCTTAATCTTTTTCGCGGTTATTCCACAACTCCAAGCAAGTTTTATGAGTTAAGAGGAAAAATTACTGTGCTAACTTTCTGATTGAAGCCGAGTGGACATATTGAAAAGTATTTCTTCTTTCTGGCTGAATGGCAAGAAGGAAGTGTCTGTAGTTGGCGGAAGAGGCTATTCTTTACATTAATTAACTCACGGGTACGAATGTAAATAAGACTTGCTTTGGCGACGCAGTTGTTACAAGTTAGTAGTCCACGCACTTCCACAATTCCATCCCGATTTCACCTTAAAAATCATCATTTAATTGGAGGGCGATTAGGTTTACAAAAACAACCTAACTTTTCTAGAGATCGCATTTCAAGGGTTCAAACTGCATAGCCCCCCTTAAATATGTCACTGACCACAACAAGGATACAGGGGTCTCGGGTTCGAATCCCGGCCTGGGCATGGATGCTTGTGAGTGTCCCTTCATCAATTTCATCATATCATCACTCATCCTCATCTTCGCAAATTAGCCAAAAGTGGCATAAAAAGCGAAGTTAAATAGAGCAATCAATCAGAACAAGGACAACGCTTGGAGAATCAAAAATTGGCAAGAGACTTCTGATCGGGTGACGCGTGGTCAGCGCATTGAGTCCCATGGTCGTTGTTACTTGACTTTCTACCGGAATAGTGCGTGTAATACAGGGCATTTAAATATAAATCCAGTGATTAACAAAAGTATCATTACTGCCAACGTAGCGACTGATAGAAAATGATTTACGTCATATTTACGTTAATGTGCTACAGGGGTAATTGCCTTGTGAGAATTAGAACTTGATTATTAATGCATTACGCAACTATTCCCCTCGTCCTGTTTCCGTAATGGTTCCAGCGTGAATTCGACCACCCCCTCTACCCCAACATGTGATTCGGAGCTTATTAACCAAACCGGGACTCGGTTAGGACCGCGACTGCTGAATTCCCTCGTGGAATTAGCATGACAACGCTCCTGCTCGTGCGCGGTGGCCGTTACGTCATCGTGGCACGAACACAACGGATGCTGTGACGTCAATGCACAACGGCGGGAGAAATTCCACGTCGAGGGTGCCCGTCAGCTTTCGATTGTTGGCTGCAACCGATCGCGGCAGCAATCCCTCCCCACCTGCCCCCTTTCCCGTTCGATTGGACGGATATCGCCCGAATGGCGAT
This sequence comes from Lepisma saccharinum, assembly GCF_977018435.1. NCBI lineage: Eukaryota > Metazoa > Arthropoda > Insecta > Zygentoma > Lepismatidae > Lepisma > Lepisma saccharinum. The sequence goes on along the minus strand of NC_139231.1, from coordinate 3,110,571 downwards.
TTAAAGTACAGTCGTGCGCAAAGATAATGGTAGCCGAATTGTCCATCACCATGTTCATCAATCAGGGACCTATGTTGATGCAAGGCCTGGGGCATACAATATTCGCGGGGCTTATAATATTTTTTTTTTTGGGGGGGGGGTCTAAAATTCAAGGATTTTTGTTCCTTAGTCTGAAGTACAAGTATTGTCTACAATCAAAATATAAACAATATTACAATCAAGGAGTCCTGGGTTCGATTCCCGGTGGAGGCACATAGTGGTTCGGAACTCACTTTAAACTGTAGGTTCAGTACCGATTAGCCTTACTAAAATGGACTTAAAACACCAAAGCAATCAATCAATCAATTAAACTGTAGGTCCAGTCCCGATTAGTCGTCCTGTGCATAAAGTGGTCTTAAAACACCAAATCAATCAATCAAAAATCAATAAATATCATTACAATTAATTTATTCGTATTATTACGTAGTGGCAATAAACAGAACATGTTGAAGGTCAAAATCAAGAACTATGGGAGGCAAAAAAAAAATCTCAAGTAGTGTTTCTTCTCATATCAGACGTGCACTGATTTAGCTTTCATTATACAGGGTGAGTCAAAAGTCAGGAACCATAGTGTTGTCTATATGATGTGCTCAATATGTTGACCCTCTTCAGCAAGGAACATGTTCAAACGACGCTCCCAGTTCTTCAGGACACTGAGGATTGTGGCAGGCGATATTTGCGCGGCACATTCCGTTATCCTCCCTTGCAGATGGTGACGCCATAGGCAGTAATCCATTGGTGTGAGGTCAGGGGACCTCGTGGGCCACTCAACGGGGCTCCCCGCAAACTGGTCATCCAGCCACTGACGTAGGATTAATCCATTAGTCTTATGGTTCCTGATTTTTTACTCACCCTGTATATAATTACAAAAATGGGTGTGTTCAATATCAAAATATTATTTTATCAAAGTGGCTATTTTTATCATATCCAATGGCATTCTCTATCATAATTATATTTTTTTACATTTATTTATTGAATTTTAACGATCTACTACCGTCTAACTTCGTACAGATTTTGACATATTCTAATGTGCCCTGCAAAATCCGTGGCGAGGGACAACACGAAAATTATATGCGAGGAACACTTTGTCCTTTATAAATGTACTGAAGGAATACCAAAGAAATTCCAAAATATTAGGGGGGCAACTTCGTCATCTCTCCTTACGTTCCTAGCAGGTCAAAATTACCCCATGAAGAGGTAAGATCGTCACGCTTCCGCGTCCGTTTTTGCCTTTCCGATCAGCATCAGTCGTAAAGCCTCCTGCACCCGATGGGAGGTATAGTTCTGGTATTTCCGACCACCAACTACCTTCTTATATGTCCTTGGCATCGTGCACGAGAAACTGCTACAAACAGCGCCAAAGCACAATGCACTTGCACACAACGCACTTCCTCCCTTGATGTCCGCTCGACAACTGCACGTGTGTGGCTTCACACTCCCTTTGTGCCACCCGCATGTGACTCCTACCGACATCTATCGGTCTCATGACGAAGTTACCCCGTTTGACGGTACATTGTTTAAAACATGGTTTCAGCCAATATATGAATCTTCAAGACGTCAAAACAATCCAGGAAGTCAGGCAAAATGAAAGCGGTAAGATTACGAATACTATGTACGTGTAGAGTAATTTAAAGGCACATTTAGGGGATGTGGAGGTAGGACCCCACACATTCTCGATCTCGACCAGTTTCGGAGGTGATGTGATCAGCACCACGCTCCGGCCAACTTTACCTCCCAAGGTTGCTCCCAGTTACCCACTGATTTTGAGACTGGACGAGCTTCAGAGCCGGGGAGAAGCCAGGGAAATTCCGACCTTACATCACCCACCCTACCAACCAGACAAACACCGGGTGTTGTTATTTATAGTAACGGATTAATTTATTCCTTATGGCCTGCGACAGCCTGCCAGAATTTTTTTACCTTACTTTCCGAGGTAGGACGTTACAGCTCGCAGCAAATGAACCCCCCTCCCCACCCGCTCCCTCCTCGTTTTCCCCTCCAGCATCACGAGAAAAGTCGGAGACGAGCAGCAGAGCCGGGATAACTTTTGCTCCCTCGGGAGACGAAAAGGAGAACACAGCCACCGCCACCAATTAGCGTCTCTTTTCAAGATTTTTCTTTTCTCTTTTTACTTCCCTTAAAAAAAATAGGAAAAAGTTCCCATTTTGTTGCGATCCCAGGGATGACGTTATCTAATCTTGAAAAGAAGTTTGTTCTAAGGCTCCAGTCAAGCTGTCAGAATATTCGCCACCTCTTGAAGCAATTTCAGTTTCGGTTCTTCATCCTGCGATGGCCTGTCCTGCGACCTCGAAACTTGTATTTAGCACATGGCATTTGAGTCAGGCCGCAGAATCAAATTACAGCGCTTAGGTGTGAGGAGGGACGGGTGGGTAGAAACGTTCGAGGTATTTGCTTCCTAAGTGAAAGACGAATGTAACGTTGGCTCAAGGGTCTGGTGATTAGATATATGCAGCAATTAGATGAGGTCATGTTTCTTAGGGTCAGTGAATCTGCTATCAATATTACATTTTTTAAAAGTTTAACTATACAATGAGATTATACTTAGTTCCCTACAATCAGAGGTAGTATAAAGCACCAGTACTAAATGGATTCACAAATGTCAGAACTTTCAATACATCACCGGTGAAAGAAAGTACTAGTGTGAAATATGTCCGGTAAAATATCTGGTGAAACAAAGTACTTGTGAGAAATGTGTTCGAAAAACAGAACTTTTTGTGTGATCGATGGTGAAACAAAATTCTAGTGAGAAATGTGCTCAAAACATAACTTTTTGTGTGATCGATGGTGAAACAAAGTTCTAGTGAGAAATGTGCTCAAAACAGAACTTTTTGTGTGATCGATGGTGAAACAAAGTTCTAGTGAGAAATGTGCTCAAAACAGAACTTTTTGTGTGATCGATGGTGAAACAAAGTTCTAGTGAGAAATGTGCTCAAAACAGAACTTTTTGTGTGATCGATGGTGAAACAAAGTTCTAGTGAGAAATGTGCTCAAAACAGAACTTTGTGTGTGATCGATGGCGAAACAAAGTTCTAGTGAGAAATGTGCTCAAAACATAACTTTCTGTGTGATCGATGATGAAACAAAGTTCTAGTGAGAAATGTGCTCAAAACAGAACTTTTTGTGTGATCGATGATGAAACAAATTTCTAGTGAGAAATGTGCTCAAAACAGAACTTTTTGTGTGATCGATGGCGAAACAAAGTTCTAGTGAGAAATGTGCTCAAAACATAACTTTTTGTGTGATCGATGGTGAAACAAAGTTCTAGTGAGAAATGTGCTCAAAACAGAACTTTTTGTGTGATCGATGATGAAACAAAGTTCTAGTGAGAAATGTGCTCAAATCAGAACTTTTTGTGTGATCGATGGTGAAACAAAGTTCTAGTGAGAAATGTGCTCCAAAAAAGAACTTTTTGTGTGATCGATGGTGAAACAAAGTTCTAGTGAGAAATGTGCTCAAAACAGAACTTTTTGTGTGATCGATGGTGAAACAAAGTTCTAGTGAGAAATGTGCTCAAAACAGAACTTTTTGTGTGATCGATGGTGAAACAAAGTACTAATGAGAAATGTGAAATCTTAAACGTTTTTATATCGCAGGTAAAACAAGGCACATACTAGCACAGATCCATGAGTATTACCGTGCAAATTGTCCATCACCATGTTCGTGCACTTGATTTGACCCAATAAGAGGTTCAAGAATTAAAACAAAAATCAAAACAAACTGTTGACAACTTCTGCACCAGCATACAGAAAAATCCATCGCTTGAAAACACGTAGGATGTAAGAGAAAAAAATAATGAAAATTGTAATTAAATTTGCACGGTAATACTCATGGATCCTACTGTACTACTAACTAACTAACTAACTAACTAACTCTCTAGCCTTCTTAAACCCGAAGGTTCATGGCTGCAGCAACACAGGCCTTCCATTTGTTCCTATCTTGAGCAAGTTCTATATACTCTTTTCCATCCCTACCGATTTCCTTTAGGTCCATCTCAACGTTGTCCCTCCATCTTCGTCTTGGCCTTCCTACAGGTCTCTTACCATCTGGTTTCCCAACAAGAATCCTGTAAACTCCTCTTTCCTCTCCCATTCGTGCCACATGTCCTGCCCACCTAAGTCTTCTTGATTTAATTATTCTAATAATATCTGGACATGAGTACAAATTATGTAGTTCTAAATTATGTAACCTTCTCCACTCACCTGTCTCCTCATCCCTTTTAGGTCCAAAGATTTTCCTAAGGACTTTATTTTCAAATACTCTCAATTTATGTTCCTCTTTCAATGTAAGGGACCAAGTTTCACACCCATATAATACTACAGGCAAAATTACTGTTTTGTATATTTTAACTTTTAGTTTCTTAGATATTAAACGAGAAGACAAAAGTTTATGAAGAGAGAAGTAACATGCATTTCCTGAATTAAGCCTACTTTTTATTTCCTCTTTAATATAATTTTCATTTGTTAATATTACTCCTAAGTATTTGAATTTGGAAACAGGTTCAAACGAGTTGTTACTGTACTACAAATAGCCTAATTTCTTATGGGAAACAACAGCATACTACTACAAGAAGGAAACTTGTAAAATTCCATAATGTGTTTATAATAACAGCATTAGCTTTTATGAGCACTGTACTCACAGCAGGTATTATGCTTCGAGCAGTTGCAGCTTGTGAATGCAGTAAGGCACGTTAGTTATAATTCCAGGTGGCGCTCCATTCTGACTTACACTAACCACATGCAGTTAATGCTCTTCTGCAGCCCAGTTGCTCCACACACAAGGAAAACTTTGCTGCGTTAAGTTCAAATATATGGAAGCATATATCGCTAGAACAGCTGGTTCCTTCCATACAGGAGGACCGTTCTCTTTTTGTTTCCCGATGACGTACGAGAATCGATATGAAATTTGGGTATTTTCACTGCGTTTAATTTGACTTGGCTTAGACGATCCTGCATGTTTGACTCGATTGTATTATTTTTTATTTACCAAGGGATCTTGCGGGATATAATGGGAATAGAAGGAATATGGTGCCGGAGGAAGAGTGAGACTATCATTCATGAAAAAGACAAGTGAATGTCTGCAATATTTTGTATTTGTATGCTCCGTTATTTCCGTCACTTTCTATCTCTCTAAGCTCATTTTAACTATGAAATAGATTAAGGAACAAGCATATTTGAGCATCCTGCCTTTCCCAGAATTCAAACCTGCCGTCGCAGTGGCATAGTGAGTTGAGAGGTCGACTCAAGATCTCGCCAACGAACGGGTTCTGGTCTAGGCATGTAAGTGTCCCTGCATCAATTTCCCCTAATCATCATCCAGCCTCATCGTCGCGATTAGCCGAAAGTAGCAGAACGTGACGCCAAATAAGGAATCCGGAACAGAAATACATAATTGAACCCAGAATGGGTGTCTTCGTAGCGAGATAAGTTCACCACTCGGCCACGGAGGGTGGCTCGGTTGCTTTTCTTTATAGTTCACTTTATGCTCGGATAAACTAATCGGGAATCAAACCCGGGACCCACAGAAGACAAGGCGAAAGCGTAAGCCACTGCCTAGAATACCTTCATAATAATTATTTCACTAACATAAAATTTCAAATCAACCTCAGAAGAGTGTTTTATCAGATTTCTACAACTCATACCTATGTGTAGGCGACGACTCCATTTGGCGTGGGGGGGGGGGGGGCTCGAACCCCCGCAATGTTATCGATGTGGAGGCAGAGCACCAAAATAATTTTGCTTAAGAGAATCTAATGTATTATTTTGCTTCTCTTGTAAAGTTTACTCTGAATTGTGAATTCATTACACATTAACTTAACTTTAAATACACATTGGAAATGTTCTAGACCATCAACTTTGGGGAACTGAGACCACTAAACCATCAACTCTGGGGGGGGGGGGCTATGACCAGAGACAGCAAAACACATGGCTTATTACTATATACTAAGTATATAATTATGAGTATTGTTAAATTTTTTTACTAAAAAGAGTTTCAAAAGACGATGTGCATGAACTAGGGGAGTGGATGTGACGTTCGGGTTACAAATGGCTCTGACATGACATTCAGAACGAGGTAATTGATATATTAGGGAGATCTGTTTTGCGCTCCGTGGTAGCAGATATTAAAAGTCGGGAATATTTTGCTTTTATGGTTGACGAAACTTGTGACATAAACATCCGTGAACAATTGACATTTTGCATTCGAACTGTAAATGAAAATTTTAATATTTTTGAGGAATTCGTGGGCTTTATGAGATTCCGAACACTGAGGCCAAAACTTACAAAAAGGAGACAGTGAGTCATTCATTAATTTATTTCAGTGATCAGAGCCCCCCCCCCCCCCCCCAATAATTTTGACAAGTCGGCGCCCCTGTACCTATGCAGGAGAGAATGGAGTGAAACTATTACCTTCTCAGAAGAATAAGAGTATTTGAATATCGTAGATTTTGTCTTACTAGCGTGAATATCAAGATTCCTTACATGTATGGCTCGTCTTATTTCTAGAATTAGAGAATGTGGATCGTTCTTCGTGTCGGTTCGAAATTTGAACATCGAGTCACAACATAACATTTACTAAACGGTAAGAAATAGTTACTAAAGACAAATAAGACCATAACCTTTGACGTCTTAAAATATGCATGCAGTAAACTAAATGAGTGGCGCACGTTTGAGAATTTCCAAACGGCTTTTGATTGGATGGCGTGTGGTTAGCGCATCGAGACAAGATTTGGTAGTGTCTCCGCCTGCCTCCAGTTGTAAATGCGTCTTCTTCTCGGTGTCGGCTTGATTTATAAACAACCAACTTGTTCTCGTTTCTGTGACGGAGGCCAGTCTGTGTGCCCCGTGGTGGAGCCGTTAGCACATAGCGCTACGAAGCCAGGGGTCCCGGATTCGAATCTCGGCCTGGGCATGGATGTTTGTGAGTGCCCATTCAACAATTTCATCATATCAAATTTACCAAAGTGGCACAAAAACCGAAGTAAAATTAAGCAAATCAATCTGTCCGTCTCAAGTTCCGAGACTTGTATAGTATAAACAACTTACATAGCGTGTCCACAAACGTATGCAGCATATAGAAGTTAATAAGACAACAATTCTTTTTCTGTTTGACGCCTCGTTTCGACGCCACAGGCCCTCGAAAAAATGATTATATTCTGAATACAACAACGCGGCAGAGAGCCATCATACTGTGACTTTGCAGTTACTATAAACAAAATATGACTTTAAAATCACTAGTGCTCGGAAGTTGATGACCTAAAAAATCTCAAAAATCACCTGTAGAATAACATTACAATTATTAAAATAATGACAAATATGAAAAAAAGAAAAAGTGAAAGCTTGTTTTTTTCATAAATTACAAGAGAGTAGTTGAATAATTAGACAAAACCCCTTGTCTGGTGTTTTAAACTACTGAAGCAAAGCAAAAGAAAGCAATTCAGTGCTAATGTAGTTTTGTTTACATTTGCTTCAAGTCTTTTCTGTGTAAGTCATTCACCTCCTTTCAGAGTGGACCTTGTACCGACACAGTAGTCGGTCAACATCTGAAAATACAATTGTGTTTCACGTACATCAAATTAATATGTTTTTATAATGTAAAACCTAAGATTAAAACTATAGTACTGGTCAGTATTGGAACCTCAAAGTAAGCTTCATGCAAAGTATTCTAAGTGCTAGATAAAAAATAAGTCTACCACAATTAATTATATAACCATTGTCAAACTTTCAGTTAAAAATAATATTGTGCATTTCCATTGACCATATTTCCGATTAACGGCAAACTTGCTAAAATACCATGTCAGGAAATTAAAATAGATAAATTATATTAACAATGCATTTAAAATTTACCAAACAACAGGAGAGAAGAAAAATAAACCTCAAAAATGAAGAAAAATGCAATAAAGACGGCATAGAATACTTAAAAATTACCTAAAAGACAAGAAAGGAATAACAATGTTTATTGGTTCTAACTTATGGGAAACTGACTGATGGCAGGTTTACCATTGTTTTCAAGGCTAAGAAAAAAGATAATTTGTCAATAACTTCCAAGTCCTAGTATATCTGAAAAAGTCCCAGAGCAAAATTCATTTGGTTTAGAAAAGATCATATTTCAAATTAATACCAAATTCTCGAACGGGACAGAGTCCTCGTCTCGTTTCGATTTTACAAAGATCCGGCTCGTTATCGTCTCGAAGTGCGTGGTCTCGTTCTTGTCTCGATTTTCTCAAGGCTGTCTCGGTAACACCTGTATTCAAACCCCATCGGCACTGTTTCTTGCTTTTCTGGACAGGACCCTCTTCTTCTTCTTCTTCAAGTACCTCACCAATTGTCGTCCTGATGCTGCGTCAATACCACTCAGATCGAACCTCGGATCTCTCGCACCAAAGGCATAATCAGACATCTTGGTATGTCTGAGTATGTTACATACTGAAGCAATTTTGATTGTTTCATAATAAGGCAATTTTGATTTCGGCGAAGTTTCATTGTATAAGTCTCATGGTAAAGCTAATTGTGATTTAGACAAAGTTTCATTGAATAAGTCTCATAGTAAAGCAATTTTGATTCAGGCGAAGTTTCATTGAATAAGACTTTTGGTAAAACAATTTTTATTTAGGTAAGTATCATTGAATAAACCTCATAGTAAAACAATTTTGATTAAGGGGATGTTTCATTGAATAAATCTCATAGTAAAGCAATTTTGATTGAGGTGAAGTTTCATTGAATAAGACTCATAGTAAAGAAATTTTGATTTAGGCGAAATTCATTCTGTGCAAGTTTCTAAATTGTCTATTTACTAAGCTATCTGAAATCAAGTCCCGTTCGTGTTCTCGGTAACATCCCTAGATAAGCAAGTCACGCTGCAACACAGGACCTAAGCAGTTACAAAGTTGTTACTCAACACTGTTTGAGAAGCACAGAAGCAATAAAACAGAGGAATCGGCATTGATTTTCAACTCCCCCCCCCCCCCGGCCTACAAAGAGACTCCACTCTCTGTTTGCCAACTCAAGGCCCCCATCCCCTTCCAGCCTTGCCTGGCGACGCAGTTCGGGAGCAAACCTAGAGGACTGAATCTTCCGAATGGGTCAGTGTGTAATCTGGCGTGGAAGGAAACCAAGAGGAAAGAACGAACTTCGGAAATCTTTCCAAGGACTCCGCCTTGGGTTTACAAGCCACGAGAGGATATCACGTAACAGTTGGTACCAAGCGGGAATGTCGTTTTCTCCGTTCATGCTGGCGCCAGGAAAGTTCACAAGAAATTAAGCCATCACTTTCATCTTGTGCGTACACGGGCATATACCAAAGCTCAATTCTCTTGAAAGGTGCTTTATCGCTTTATGAAGCGCTTCTGCGCTCTTCCCCTTCTGATGTAGCCACTAAAGAAAGTTTTCGGCTTCTTTATAGATATTAAACAATATTTATTCATATATTTAGGCATTTTGATACATTTCCGTTCTCTACAGATTGTTGAGAACGCATGAACAATTAAGGGTCCCGGGTTCGATACCTGGTGGAGCCACATAGTGGTTCGGATTCCACTTTAAACTGTAGGTCCAGTGCCGATTAGCCTTTCTGTGAATAAAGTGGACTTAAAACAACAAATCAATCAATCACTCAAGCATGAACAATTAAGTAACAATAATAAATGAAGGAATTGATTGAATGATTTATTTTACTTCGATTTTCTGCGCTTTTCGGTAATCGTGAAGATGATAATGATTGGTGACATAATAAAATTGAGGAAAGGAAAACCACAAACACACATGAACAACTCCCATTCAGGCGCCAGAGCTTTGTTAACCTACAATAGTGCAATCCAGGGAGTGTACTACGTGGCAGAGAAATTGACTTTTGAGTGCCTTTGGAAAAATCACCCCCAAATGAAGAAAATGTAATTCAATTTTAAGCAAATAGTTATCGAGTTTCTGTTACAGTCCATAAAACTGCCGTGTTATCAGATCTTTGTGTGAGCAAGAATAAGCCTACATATGTAAAAGCAATAATTATACTCTCGAATAGTAATTTTCAAGGTAAATTCACGTTTTCTGATTTTCTGATGCAAATCATAATTGATCGTTTCGAACACCACATGATCATTTTTGAAATCATTACAAAGCTTCAGTTGCTATGGAACATATCATTATAACGTTTTCGATTATATCCAAAGCCCATGTTCGATGATAGTCTACAAAGTGGCATTGCGCAGAAAACTTATCTTATTTAAAGCTTTATACTCCTCTGCGCATTATCCACCTGACGTCACATAGAAGGTCCCTCCCACCGCATGCGCAGTGTCACAGAGAAGCAGGCTTCCGTGCAAAAGTACTCGCTGGGCACATTTGAAATTACTTGAGAGAGTCGTAACAAAAGTAAACCAAGAATAAGGTCATAAATACGTCATATTCCTGTCTTAACTGTGGGCAAACTGTCCGCAGGAAGGCAATGATAGAACTTCCTTGCATGGCATAACATCCTTTCAAAACGTATCGGAGAAGAAACAGAGCAAGAGAACCTGGACATGATAAAATAGAAGGTTAAAAGAAGAAGGCAAGAAAAACAGGTTTCTGATGCTGAATTCCATCATGCAGAAGATCAAAAGGGTTCCGCATAATCCGAAATCGAATTTCCGCCACCCGAGCCGTTTCCATCAAATTGCGTCTGGCCGCTAGTCTTACGTTCCAGATGCACGATCTGGAAAATTACCATCGAGGGCTGTGTGGATGTGCGACAGGGTGGATTGGAATAACACAGAGAGGTTTCGTTATACATTTTTCCGTCGTTTATTTGTTCCATTAGGTTAATCGCGAAAGCAAAGTTGTTTGTTAAGCTGGTTTATGCTCCGATAAGCTAATCAGGAATTAATATGCAGTTGGAAGTGGGATCCGAAACACTATGTGCCTCCACCGGGGATCAAACCAGAAGACCCTCGATTACAATGCAATACCGTTGCCGCAACGTCATCGGGGAGGCCCGCGAAGCAAGTTGGTGGACGTGGGTCGTGGAGATAGAAGCCTTCCATGGTCTTCTGAACGTTGTACAAATAAATATCAAGCATTGCCGGTAGTGGTATTCGAACACGCGACCATCAGTCTTCTAACCTTTGATTTGGGAAGGTAAAATGAAGGTGGGCACTAAAGCACGAAGCAGTCCACCTCCATCATACATTCTAGGGTATCTTGTGCTCCGAATCATGGTTTCCCCGTCTTTCTTTGCCTATTTATTATTTCCAAAGGAAAAACATGCTTTTTTTATGTGTACCGTGAATTCCGGCTCTTCGGTACAATTTCGGTTTACATATTGCAGGGGCAACTACCCACACCTCCGCTGTGTTATTATAATTACAAAACGTGATTTGTAAACATTATATACTTATATTACAGAGCTGTGTATGCAAGCATAGTAAATTAATTTACTAATGCGTAACTTAAATCGGTTATTTTACCATTATCGATTGAGCACTTACTTCGGGAGAAATGAGAATAAGTGAGATGGTGTTTAATGGGCTAAACAAATAAGAGTAGGAGGAGAAGGGTACGTAAAGAGATGATAATTATGTGTAAAAGGAAAGGAAGGATAATCATTGAAAATCAGGAAGAGGAAATTTAGTAATATAAAATATGTCATTATTCTGAATTTACTGAAGAAGAGAAGCAGGAAATTGGCGAGTAGGAAGGATGACACCTGCATGACTGGGACTGTCTTGTGGAAAGGGGGGGGATAAAGAGGGGAGAGAACAGTCCAGGGGGATTCGAATGGAGAGACGTTGGTGAAGGAGGTGTAGGGGAAGAGCTCCCGAGTTCTGGGGAGATTCACATTGATTGCTGAGATGGGTAAAAATCCTTACTTTCATATTCAAATATGCCGGGTAAAATCTTGACGATGTAAATAGCACTTGAGGGTGCGAGTCCTTTAAAGTCCTTTTAAAGTTATGTTTTCACCTCCCGCAGCTTTGGCTATGGAGGCTCACCATTAGGTAGTGTTAATGTGTAAATAGGATCGAGCTTACACACGCAAGAAAATCGGTCCCGGTACGAAGAGTATGTTACCGAAGGAGACGAGCCAGTCTGTACAGTTTCCAGGTAACTGCAGGTACGATACGGGTAGGTGGCTGAGGAATGCGCCAGCACTTACCTCTGCTTCCTGGCGGTGGCACTGGTTGAAAATAAGGGTAAGGGGCCTGCTACAGGGCACCCTTCGCTTATATGTATAGCAGCCAGTTCCGCTGTACTTTGTAACCTTCGATTCCCGTGCAATTCTCCTATGCAAGTCGGAGCATTCTAGGAGACGGAGAAAGCCGGATGTAAAGTACATCAGGAATCAAAATTTCCGCACTCTCGCAGATTAGTTAGTTAATTAACTGGATATTAACATCCACTGACAATTAACTAGCCAAATTCACAACTACTATTAGTACGTATATATAAATATAAAAGGTACTACAAATGTTCGAAGTTATTCCAAACTGGAAACTTGGACTGGTCGAAAAATACCAGGGTTGATTTTCAACCACATCCCATCTTCATGCACGGCCGCGGCGCTTTCGGGGCTGCTTGTAGTGGCGTAATAAATATCCCTAGAGCTCTGCAACCCGTCGCACACAGCTGTTCCGTGGGTTGCATAAGACACGGGTTATTTTAAGCTTCTCCAGTTCGAGAGCAAATGTCCAATTTCTTGCACCAAAAAACAATGAGAAATTGCTTTTCTGGTTAAACCAAACTGACTTTACCTTTTGAAAGGGCGTAACCTGGCACATATATTTCTCATAAGAGTACTTGAAAAAATTAGCAACCCCCGATTCGTCATCCCCCTTCCGTTAAATAAAAATAAATTCAGCAACGTCCTTCAAATGGGCTTTGTCGTTAAAAACTACCTGTTTCTTTAGTTTCGTGGATGGAATATTATGGGGGACCACAGGGAAAAGGGCCTGCGCAGAACCACGTGTCCTGAGTATCGAACTCGCGCGTGAAGGGCAGGGGCACGCTTCCTTGTACGAGTTGAACGGATGGAGGGGAAGATGCGCGAAGGCTTTTGGCCGAAGGTTCTTTCGTTTCTGGTCCCTCTACAGCTTTTGCCACTCAACCAAACTTTAAGGATTAGTTTCAATAATGAGATTCACTTGCATATTATCCTATTTAAACTCAAGAGATTGGTTGTGTAAATTCAGGTTTCCGAATTTCCAAACCAAATTCGCTATCTGTTCCATGTATTTTCAAAGAAAATTGCCAAACCAATTTATATAATGCTTTAACATTGCAATATATAAATGCAACTTTGCATGCTAATCAATTGAATGAAGTTTATTAAATATTGTTCAAGATAAATTAAGCTTGCTCGACTTCACTTCTCGCCGCCGAAGTTTCCAATGTGGCGATTGGATGTTCCTTGTGGATGTCTCTTTATCACTCATTCTCATCGTCGCGATTAGATAAAAGTGGAAAAATAGCCACACTACATAGCAAAAAATACGCACGAAATAAATTCTAAAACAATTTCCAGAGCATATCTACAACCAAGAAGCTTGTTAGAGAAAGCTGAGGCATATGCATTTTGTAAATACAGAGATGAGCATAATTAGCTGACGGGTTTTAATATAGCACTCGCCCCTTCAATCTTTCGCGATCCTTCTCTCGTTACTGGATCGAAAAAATGCCCCTCAGCATGCACAAAATTCGGCTTTCAACAGAGTCGTCGATGCTTTTGTCATAAATCCTCCCCTTCTATTTAGGCTCTTACTTCACGGGGGTAGTAGGCAACGTGATTAGACGCTTACGGGGTTGTTTTTCCTACGCGTCACGACAGGTGCTCGAAACAGCCAATCAGACGAGCGTGTACTTGAAATCTGCTCGCCCTCTTATGCTATTGGAGGTGGGGAATAACGCCGGCCGCATTTTAAGATTCCCACCTCATAGCCGAACATTTTTCACCGCGTGATACCTCGACAATCGTAACCTTGGCGACGGTGGTATCATCGTACTCCAGGCCCTAAGGAGCCAAGCGTTCTTCATCTGGCTCATTCCGTATGCGTTTTTTCGGGCTCCTCGGTGGCGGCCAAGGCTTTCCCTGATTACCTTCGTGTTCTTCGATCAGGAAGGCGGCCTGTGACGTGCTGGAGTCGTTCGTTTGCGAGACCCGAAAAGGTAGACTTTTCACTTTCTCACAGTACAGTGCGCTCTCTCTAATTCGATCTTGGATTGGATAATTCGAACAAAAGCACGTTCCCCTTGAAAGCTCTATCTAAAACAATGTTAAAAATGACTACTTAATTCGAATTTTGAAGATTAAATTTTGATAATTCGAAGTCAGGTTTCCAATAATTTAACATAAATCTTTCCAAGAAAGACCAAAGTGGTTGCTACATAAGAAATTCCAACAGATGACTCTTCCCCCTTTTCTTGAAAAGGTTGTTTCTATGGTTAACAGATGTGCCGACGGCAGATAAGGGAGGGCAGAGCTTTTGTTTGTAGGAATGTGACCTTCACCTTCTCAGAGAGGGGAGCGTATAGCCGGACAGTAGGGGTCATTTGTCTGTGTGTTTTAGTGGAGTCACAATGTCGAAACGTGGTGCGTACAGTAGCTTATCATTAGATACGAAAGTTGAAGTGCTTAGAGAGGTCCTATAAAACTATAAAATATGTATGTAATTATGTCATAAAAATTAATAACGTCAGAAAAAATGCAGAAATATTCCCAGTAAGGCCAAAAATATGCACAACAGTACTTTCAAATTTCTCATTATACGGGATGTCGGTTTCTTCCAGTGAATATGTATTAGGGTGGGGTTTTAAATCCTCAGAATCCTTTTAACCGAAGAATGTAGTGGGAAAATATCGTGAGGTTCACTGCAATTACCCTAAGTTCAATTTATTATTATGTCAGATTTACACTTTTCTGGAACATAAAGCATACTTGGCAGCTCGCAACAGCTCTGGTAAATCCAGGCAATCAAAACACAAACACAACTTTTTTAGACAGATTTTCATTTTTCGCCGTGTCTAAATTCTGCAATACTGAAGATCTCTTCGGGTGGGAGAGTATTATTATTGTTCCACTTGATAAGAAAAGACGGCATCTGCTTTTAATTTCTTCGTTTGTAATTTTCTTATCCTGCCATCGATAATATAAACTATCCGTTGCTCAAAAAGTACGAAGAATAAATTATAAAGTAACCAATTATATGTAGACAATTGCGAAATTGTACAGAAGTATGTCTTACTAGGAGAAAATTGAAGACATAATGTAAAAACTCGAAATTGGTAAAATATGACAGAATATGCCTTATCAAGTTTATCTAATTAATCTGATTTTCGTCAGATACGTAAAGATCTCACCCCAGTATTCGATCCGATGCCAAATAAAAATATGTTATAACATAAAGTCCTTGGTCCTACTTATTAGCGTAGATTCATATCTAAGCAGGCCCGTAGGGGCTCAGCCCCCACGGACCTGCCGTTGGCCACCCTGGCACTGCCATCAGCCCCCCTTGACATTAGGTAAAACTATTTTGTGTAAATTGTTTGCAGCGAAGGGTGAAAATGCAGACAGCTCACAACTTTAAGGATAAATCCACAGAACATGAACAACAGATATTACACTCACTCATCTTCTTTATGAGCAGAAGTCTAAGCAGCTGCAAATATTTAGATTATGTAGACGTCGTAAGTTCTTTCATAGGGGGGCTTCTTTATCTGTACCTTCACTGTCCCTGTTGTGACCTCCAGTTTAGAGAGAAATCTATGACTTTGATGTCATCATGCAAATTCCCTTCGCATGTGCATCAAAAGTCAACAGCTCCCAAGGTTTCTTCATTGCTTCAGCCGGGAGTGAAATGTACTTTAGGTAATAATGTGATTGAATATTGTGCTTTTTTTGTGTGATATACATATCTATCATCTACCTAGGTATAGTAGTATTGAGTGTGCAGTGGTCCCCAAAGTGTGCGCCGCGAAATGTTCCATTACTTTCAATGAAATTATTATATTGTTCCAAAATATTTGCTTATTTAGTACTTTTATATGTAAAATGTTTCTGAATTTGAAATTTGTGCATATATTTGAACTAAGGCAAGCAACCTAACCACACTAATTGGGCGTTGCAAGTGCAAGATAGGCCAACATTCTGACTAGGGCGCAGAGGAAAAATCTTGAAACACTAGAAACGAAAAAGTTTGGGAACCTCTACTGTAAGGGATGATTTCAGTATCAATCAATTAACACTTCCAGAGATGGTTTAAAAGATGTAGAAAATGTAGTATCTGTATGATATTTATAAATTTTATATAAGTTAATGACCCTCCCCACACACACACCTTCAATAATAATAACAACACTGATGAACAAATTCAAACTTTTTTTTTTGCTCCTTTGAACGAAAATAGGTGATTATTTATAATTCGACCCCGCTGAATACAAATCTGAAAGTAGAAATGCTGTATCACCTATCGTTTTCCCTGGATTTTCATTTTTTGTTTTTAATAAAAATTTAATTCCCTTTGTAATAATACATCGAAATTTGAAATTATTTTTGTTTGTTTGCTCATGAAACAAGATTTAAATATTGAAGTGAATAACTATGAAATATAAAAAAAAAGTCCAAATGCGAATGTAAAAAGTGAATTTTCAAGGACATATTGCACCCCATGAGCTGATAACACTTCAACAAGTTCTTAACAAGTTCTTAACAAGTTCTTAACAAGTTCCTTGTAGTTGTCAGCTTTCACACTTCCAAGAAAATTACAGCATACTTGTCTGAAAGCTAACCATGCGCATTTCTCTTTTTCTGTTAGCAATTCCACAAAGTTGTCATCATGAATGATCTCACGGATTTGCGGCCCAATAAATATACCTTCTTTTAACTTACTATCACTGAGTTTAGGAAATGTTTTTCTCAAGTACCCAAAACCCTCACAGTGTTTATCCAAAGCCTTAACAAAAATTTTCATCAGCCCTAACTTTATATGCAACGGTGGTAACAAAATCTGGTTTTTCTCAAGTAGAGGGTGATTCCTAACACTCTTCTCTCTAGGACTTAAGTTTTTTCGTATGGGCCAATCCACAATGTTGTAATGTTTATCTTCTGCCCGGCTGTCCCATTCGCAAAGAAAGCAACAAAATTTTGTAAACCCAGATTGCATGCCTAACAGTATACCAATCATTTTGAGGTCTCCGAATATCTGCCAACCATATTTTTCATAATTTATCACTTTTAATATTGTATCCATACTTTCATATGCTTCCTTGATGGTGGAAGAATAGGCAAGGGTTACTGATGGGTATATATTCCCATTATGCAACAATGCTACTTTTAAACCATTCTTAGATTAATCTAAATATAGTCTCCACTCGTTTGGGTTGTGACTCCTTCCAAGTTCTTGCTGAAGGCCTTCTACATCATTGCAGTAAGTTAACTCATTACTAACAGAAAAAAAATGTGTCCGTGATTGTTGGCGTTTCCGATATGACACCTTAACACCATCTTGTAATAAATTCCACCCTCCGAGACGAGAACCTAATAATTCCGCTTGAACTTTAGAAAGGTTGAGGTCTCTGACTAGATCATTTAGTTCGGATTGGGAAATAAAGTGAGGTATATTTGGATTAGGAAAATTTGGATCGGTGTTTGAATATGAGGGTCCGGGTTCATCATCTGGAGAAGCACTGCTTGGTTCTGTTTCATCCACTGTCCATTCTTTAGGAGGCTTAGGAATTGGTATAAAATCATGACTCGTAGGTTTCTTGGCTGAAGGGACATCAGGATAAAATATAGAATGTTTTGATTTAGAACCAAATCCACTATGTTTGTTAAACAGAAGTAACAATCCGTAGTATAATCTTTCTGTTCTGTCCATATTACAGGGTTTCCGAAGGGCATTGATTTGTGAGTGCCATTAAGCCAACCACGTAAAGTTCTCGAACAATTACAACAAATTTTACCTGGTGCCCAGCTTTTTCCCTCGTCTACTTTACTTCCAAAATACAACTCATATGTTTTTTTCACTATAGGAGTGATAGTATTTCTCTGTGACTTCGGAGTAAATTCCCCGCAAACATAACAAAACAAGTTCGGGTTATTCACATATTTGCGTGACATGGCGAACTCATTAATTGACTTATAATATATTTATTTAAAAAAAAACAATTGTGAATGCTCTTATCGTTTTGTTAAAATACAACTTACACTTCACTTCACTATACAATATTACATTCACAATTTCACGAACATACACAAACATGAAATACGGCTACTTGCGAAGGCTACTCACGAAGTTATCGGAAAGGAAGTTAAGACTCGACTAACCAACAAAAGAACAAATTTTAACAGAGAAACAGGAAATTTCTCTACTGCCAGATGTTTCCTCCACTATATATTAAGTGCCAGTCATAAACACAAGGTCGCTGAAAAGTTCTTATCCATTTGCTAGGAACCAAACGTTAAGCCGGAAGCGGAGCAGGGTGCGGAGACCTGAAACCATAAAACTATAAAATTTGGGTGTTCTGCAAAAAAACTTAGGTGATACAGGAAAACGGATGCGATATTCGTTATCAGCACATCTGAATACATAAAGATCACTTAGTTTTATTTAGAGGAGTATTTCATTGTTTATCAGTGTAATTAATACTGTTAATATTTTGAAAAGTGGACTTGGTTTACAAAGCCCCCCTGATAACCTGTGAGTCTCCCCCCCCGGAGATTAATTCTAGCTACGGGCTTGCATCTACGAAAGCTATAAATAAAGTAGAAGAGAACGAAACCGACAAAAATAGTTCCGTTAAGCCACTAAGACG
>NC_139231.1:2690000-3091638 GCF_977018435.1 Lepisma saccharinum | reverse complement strand
AAAAACATAAACTAACGTAACGTTTCAACCTTCTAGCAAGGTCTTCTTCAGACTCTGTATCAAGTACAAAAGTAACCAGATACAGCAAGAAGGGTAATATATATACACAAACATTACTCCCTCCAGACTATTTAGAAAGTTGTTTGGAACTTTCTAGCAGATGACTTTCACTTTCCAACTTTACTTTCACCTAAAAGGCTAAACACTTCCATATAGAATGTGGTTGGACTTTTTAATCTCACGCTCTTTTCCCTTCATTTTTCTTCCTTCTCCTCTCCTCTTTTTCTCTTGTCCTTTCCACTCTTTCCAACATCTTCTTCCATTCTTTGTTTAACTTCAGTCCCCCATTCCAGTTCATTGTGTCTTCTTCGCCTTTCTTCTCTATTTCCTTGGCTTCCTTCCATTTTCTCACTAGCATTCTCTTCTCCCTTCCTATCTGCTTAGCCTCATCCCACTCTATGTCATGTCCTGTTTCTCTCGTGTGTTTAAATATTGCATTTCTCTCTCTCTTAAGTCGTACATCATCCCTATGTTGTTTCAACCTGTCTTTCAGCCTTTTTTTCGTTTCTCCTATGTACACACTCTGACATTCTTTACATTTTACTTCGTAGATAATCCCTTCTTCTTCCTCTTCTCTGTTTTCCTTTTTCTTGTTAGCATTCCTCGCTATTCCTAAGATGCTTCTTCCTCCCTTCCTGTAAGTTTTAATTCCTGCTTTCCTAAGCACTTTGCATATCTTTTCTGTGGTCTTCCCCATACTCCTTATTCCAAACCTTCTCTCCTCTTTTTCTTTCTCTTCCAATTCTCCCCTGCCCGTTTTCTTACTTCTTCTGTTTATGTCCAGTCTATCCTGCTTCTCATAGCCATTCTTTTCCAGCTGTTTCCATAGGCTATTTATTTTGCCTTCTTTTTCACATTCTTTCATGCATATTTTCTTGATTCTGTCCTCCATATTCTTTATAAAATTTATTTTTGTCACCTCACTTACATCACTTCTTTTGTGGCAGAATACCCCTGCTGCACACTTCTTCTGATGCCAAGCGGTTTCAATTTCTTGTCCTCTTTTCCTTTTCATCAATATATCTAGATAGCTTAACTTGTCTTCTTCTTCTATTTCAAGTTCCAATAATATCCCTCTTTCTTCATCTTGAATTTCTTTGGCAAAAATGTCAAGCTGCCTCTTCGTTCCCTTCCATATGCCAAAACAGTCGTCCCACATATCTGCAAAACAGAATCATTTTGTCACCTCCCTTTTCTATCACTTTCTTTTCCCATTCATTCATAACCAATTCAGCCAATGCTGGGCTTAGACTGGAACCTATATTTAGTCCTTCACTCATGAACATTATTTTATCTCCCATTATACTGTAACCGTTATTCCAAATGGTTTCCAGCGCCTTCACTACCCTTTCACTATCCCATTCTCCTATAATTTCTTGTCCCATTCTCTTTTTAATAATGTCCAAAACGTGTCCCCTCTTGATGCTCGGGAACATACTTTTCACGTCTAAGCTAAACATTGTCGTCTTCATCTCATTTAACTTAAGTCCTTTTATGAGGTCTACTACTTGTTCACTGTTCTTAACTGCTCTGCTTTCTTGCTGTGTTACTAACACGTCAATAACTTTCTTTAATTTCTTTTCTAAGGGTTCCAAAATATTGTTTCTGCAGTTCATTACTGGTCTTAACTTTATCTCCTCTTTATCTCCTCTTTATCTCCTCTTTATCTCCGTTTTGGACATTATTAAAAAGAGAATGGGACAAGAAATTATAGATATTATTCTGTTTTGCAGATATGTGGACGACTGTTTTGGCATATGGAAGGGAACGAAGAGGCAGCTTGACATTTTTGCCAAAGAAATTCAAGATGAAGAAAGAGGGATATTATTGGAACTTGAAATAGAAGAAGAAGACAAGTTAAGCTATCTAGATATATTGATGAAAAGGAAAAGAGGACAAGAAATTGAAACCGCTTGGCATCAGAAGAAGTGTGCAGCAGGGGTATTCTGCCACAAAAGAAGTGATGTAAGTGAGGTGACAAAAATAAATTTTATAAAGAATATGGAGGACAGAATCAAGAAAATATGCATGAAAGAATGTGAAAAAGAAGGCAAAATAAATAGCCTATGGAAACAGCTGGAAAAGAATGGCTATGAGAAGCAGGATAGACTGGACATAAACAGAAGAAGTAAGAAAACGGGCAGGGGAGAATTGGAAGAGAAAGAAAAAGAGGAGAGAAGGTTTGGAATAAGGAGTATGGGGAAGACCACAGAAAAGATATGAAAAGTGCTTAGGAAAGCAGGAATTAAAACTTACAGGAAGGGAGGAAGAAGCATCTTAGGAATAGCGAGGAATGCTAACAAGAAAAAGGAAAACAGAGAAGAGGAAGAAGAAGGGATTATCTACGAAGTAAAATGTAAAGAATGTCAGAGTGTGTACATAGGAGAAACGAAAAAAAGGCTGAAAGACAGGTTGAAACAACATAGGGATGATGTACGACTTAAGAGAGAGAGAAATGCAATATTTAAACACACGAGAGAAACAGGACATGACATAGAGTGGGATGAGGCTAAGCAGATAGGAAGGGAGAAGAGAATGCTAGTGAGAAAATGGAAGGAAGCCAAGGAAATAGAGAAGAAAGGCGAAGAAGACACAATGAACTGGAATGGGGGACTGAAGTTAAACAAAGAATGGAAGAAGATGTTGGAAAGAGTGGAAAGGACAAGAGAAAAAGAGGAGAGGAGAAGGAAGAAAAATGAAGGGAAAAGAGCGTGAGATTAAAAAGTCCAACCACATTCTATATGGAAGTGTTTAGCCTTTTAGGTGAAAGTAAAGTTGGAAAGTGAAAGTCATCTGCTAGAAAGTTCCAAACAACTTTCTAAATAGTCTGGAGGGAGTAATGTTTGTGTATATATATTACCCTTCTTGCTGTATCTGGTTACTTTTGTACTTGATACAGAGTCTGAAGAAGACCTTGCTAGAAGGTTGAAACGTTACGTTAGTTTATGTTTTTTAATAAAATAAATTACTGCCTTGGTCAGCATATTTAGTTTTACATTTGGAATACAGTCAAGAGCGATGTAAAGTAATGCAATTACATTGTGAATGTTTCACATCCTGTAGTCTTTCATAGTCTTTCTTTTTCTCGTAGCGGGGGAGGGCGTTCATTCATTACAAATATCTAGGAATGGATTTAGCAGCAACCCGTGATATACTTAAATATCATAACATGCTGCGTAGCCAGGGTTCTTGGGTCCTAGCCTCTGATAATTATGAGTTTTTCTTTTTCGTTGTTTCTTCAATCTTCATAAATTTCCCTGAAGCATCATTCATCCTCTGTCGCCATTGGCTATATGTGAAAGTTGACATAAAATGAGCAAATTTCGAAAAGAAAACACAAGGATCTACTTTTCTCATAGCTCGCCAAACATGCACATTTCCGTATTTTATGCTTTCAGCGCTATCATTATTCTTGGCCGGAAATGGAATTGAAGCAACTCTCCCAACTAACGTAAACTACATGTCACTCAGGCATGACAATTCTCGCGGGAAAAGTGGATTAGCACATGGTAGCGCAATAACTATCTTCTGGCCTGCTAGATTTAAATCCGTACTTTTTATTCCAGTTGAGTGATTGACTCACAATTTCGCCACTGAAGGTTTGGGTTGTATTTGGGTTATACGTATTGTGTTTTTGGTGCACTATGAAAAAGCAATCCCAAAGGTTCGCACTGAACAGAAAATTGTGTGCTTTCCCTCTCTCTCTCTTCCAACTCCGTCCCTATCTCTCACCCCACGTCCCCACTATGTTGTTAGAAACATATTTTCTGAAGAATATCCACATTGAAAATAATATTCCCCAATTGTTTTGATAGGGCATTTCTGTTGCTCCGAACGAATTATCTCCGTAAGAGGACTAGGGCCTCCCCGATGGCGCAATCGTAGATTCGTCACCTTTTAATCAAGGGGTCCCGGGTTCGATACCCGGTGGAGGAACATAGTGGTTCGGAACCCACTATAAACTGTAGGTCCAGTCCCAATTAGCCTTTCTGTGCACAAAGTGGACTTAAAAAACCACAATTCAATTCAATCATCTTATCAATATTTTTAAATCTGCATGCACCTGCTTAATTTAATAGATTATACATTTATATTCATTGCAGGCAGAAATGTGCGAGAAAACAATGCATTATTTTTCAGGGAATGTATGAGTCAATAATAATGTATATTTTATGGTATATACTCTTTTATATTGCATTGATTCAATAGTATCCTTATTTCCTAAAGCAAGCGTGAGTTTCTTTGCACACACCACGCAGGCCCTGCTTGACGTAAATCTCAGATGCAGTAACTTCACGGTTGCCTTTTGCCAACACGCTTTGGCTTTAATTCGAGCCCGGGTGGGTGCTTCGTTCGAGATCCTGCAGCAGTTTTACTCGTATCTATGCCTTGAGCATGTCACTTGCAACGGAACCAATAAAATGAAACTTTCTGCACCGGAATGGGCGTGAAACTCTACATGCACCAATGATAAGGTGTTTTGAAGAGGCATGTGCCACGTGCAGCATGTCCCTTCGGTCCGAATGTTCCTTTACGATATCATTTCATCATGCCTTACACTTCGGAATTTACAAGAGAGAAGATAGTCCGCATGTTCTTGTCCGGCGGATCTGTAGTCCGCATGTTCTTGTCCGGCGGATCTGCTGCACAACAGATTGCTACGACCCTTGGTGTGGACGATTCATGCGTCAGGCGTTGCATTCGGTGTTACGAGGAAGAAGGGGACCAAGGAATGAAGTCACGACCCAACAAAGGCCGCCGAGGAAGACAACCAGGGAAGAAGATGCAGGCATCATTGAGATGAGCGAGGGCAACCCCTTCATGGCTTCAACGAAGATTCGCCAAGAGTTGAAACTGGAGTGCCATGCTGCAACAGTTCGGCACCGTCGAGCGGCAAAGAAAGAAGCAATGATGTATTTCCATCACGAAGCACGGATCAGTTTTGCTTTACAATATTTACCAGCTCCTCAAGAATTTTGGCAGATCGTAATTTTGAGCGACGAGAATGTATTTTCGTCTGACGAAAATGGTCAGGTTTATGTTTGGAGGCGCGACAACACTCTCTACGACCCCAAGAACATTTCTACCCATGCTAGGAGTGGCAGGATATCCGTGGCGGTGTGGGGATGGATCAGTTCGTCTGGAGTGGATGGATTGGTGGAAGTGTCCTCGAGAATGAATTCGCAGGAATACGTCGCAGTGCTGGAAAACCACATGCTTCCCAGCGTGCGAGAGAGAGAGAGACCTTGAAGATGAGATTCCGCACGTGACTTTCGATCAAGACAACAGCAGCGTCCATACATCGAAAGCGACCACCATCTGGTTTAATCAGCACTAGTGTTGCCCACGAGACGAGACTTTGGCCTGTCTCGTCTCGTGGAAATGCTGTGAAATGCTGTCTCGTCTCGAAAATATTCGTTTGTCTTGGGACACATGATCAATCTCGTCTCGTCTCGAATTTTTAAAAGCCTGTCCCGTCTCGTCCCGTGGGCAACACTAATCAGCACCCAGGAATATCAAGAGTAGATTGGCCAGCGAAATCTCCCAATATAAAACATTTGGTCGTTGATGGTGAGAGAGTGGGAAACTAGACAGCTGAGAACAATGGAAGCTCTACTGGCTCACGTGTTTGATGTTTGGGAGAGTTTAAGAAGACCAAACATCTGCTCGGGCAATCCTTGCTTCGTCGACTAGATGCAGTGCTTGAATCCAACGGCGGGTGGACACACTATTGACCATGATACCCCGCACGGTTTAACCAATGTTCTTTGCTACATCCCAGAACAAAACTAAATACACACATCTTCATATGCAACTTATCTTTCCAATTCTTTCTTATTGATACCTTGGTGCTCATGTTTACTTTTTCACACACCTGCACCATTATATTATATTCTATAACATTAATATTCACATTATTGACATATTTGATTCACATGAAATTCATATGCGCAGCACACATGCACCCATTCCTAACACTTAACTATTAGTTACATTACACCTCTCACGTTGTCATAGTTCTAAATCAGTGGTGCCCAGGGGGAGGGGCATTATGGCGCAGATTGTGATGGAAGTTTGACTGAGTAAACAGGGCACAAGTTCAATTACGTTATCAATTAGCCATTGCTGTTATACAAATAGTAATTTGTAGATTGTCAGGGGAATTGTTACGGGTAATAAGTAATATTGATGGGTGGGGGGGGGGGGCGATATCCAACTCTTACATATTAGGCCTTAGATTGATAGGGAAATTATGGTGGGCGATTAATGAAGTTAGTGGTATTTTCAGGTAGCGGGATTGATAATTATTTTGGGAGGCAGGGAATCCCAACTCTTGTGTATTACTATTACGTCTTAGATTGCTTTTCTGGAGGGAGCAATATCAACTGGATGTCTAAAGTTGGCATGGAAATTTTGTTGGGAAGATTGAGTATGAAATTTGAGGTGGAGGGGAGGGAAATGAAGTTTTGATAAAGTGTTATGTCTTAGATTGCGAAGGGATTTCTGAAGATTAAGAAATTGACAAAGGTCCGGGCGGGACTCGAACCCGGAACATTCGGTGTCTGGATCGTTAGTCCACCACTAACCGCGCTTGGCCTCAGAGCCGGTTCTCTTTGGTGGCCAAGCGCGTTAAATGGTCCACTTCCGATGCCACGAAATTTCCGGGTTCGAGCCACGGCTTCAGTATTGCTATCATGGTATCAATTTAATCTAATCGTCACTCATTCTCATTAGCCGAAAGTGGCAGAAGAGCGACTTAACATAACAAAGATACAAAAACAACTTTAACACTCTAGTAATTTCTGATCAATGGATGCGTATTAGCTTTGATTGTTGACTAATGATAAGCTTACGATTATTATTGTTAATATGAATTGCCATCCATCAACAGAAGGACGATCAACCGATCATTTAATTCATGTCGTTTTTCTGGTATTTGTTGTCCCTTCGGATCAGCTTCGAAACCTAAGGAAATTATTAGATGTTTGTCTGAAGTTAGTGACAATGGTTCTTTAAATTCCTGTAGCTCTTTCAGCCGGCGCGGGAACCACCTTTATGGCAGTGATCCTCTGTTGCCGCGTTTACCTACGAAGGAACTCGTGGCCAAACAACGAATTAGGTCTACCGCTTGGGCAAGAAGCGGCAACTTTACAAAGCCCTTCTCCCCGAAACAGCCAGCAGGGAAACAGCATTTTGTCAAAATAACTCTTCTGCTCTGTGAATGAAAACCGGTTCAAACAGCGTTTCGACTTAATTGGACATTATCCATTGTTTTTCTTTTTCATTGACTATATTCTATCTATATATTTCGAGACATTTGAAGAGATCACCTCTTCTCTAATCTTCATGCGAACAATTTTTTCTATGTCTGTAGTGTGATTGGAACTATGACAATCCGTGATTTTTTCCAAATCCGGTCCGCTAAGCAACCAATCTTAGATGCCCATTCCAAATCGACAGCTATAGAGCAAAATATGTTTGAAGTGAAGAGTCTTATTGAATGAAACATAGCTCGACTCACCCTCACATTTGATTTTTTTTAGATAACTTGCGTGCACTTCGTATAGAAGGCACCACGAGACTGAAAATTCACACTATTTGGCATGGCAAATAGACCTTATTCCAGCTTCGCTGAAAGTTCGATGTATATAATAATTGTCAGTCATTAAGTTCAACGGCCTCTGCGCGTGTGTTGTGAATGGTTGCCGTGTTCCAATTTTGTTTTAATTCCATTTCATGCTCAAAAAGACTACCCGAAGTGGGACCTACAGTTGAAAGTGGGATCCGAACCACTAGGCAGTTGTGTCTCCACCAGGAATCGAACCTGGAACTCCGTGATTATAGGGTGTTAACGAGTTCATGGCTTTACAGTTTCGTGAATTCAAGGAAGCCAAGGTGAGAAAAATGTGAAGAAATATCTTCTACACGGAGCTAACTATGTGTGTGCGTGCATGTAAAACTTTCTAGCACATCCATTTTCCTACCTTCATTTTATCGTCATTACGTTGAATTTTGCACCAGTGAATTTTCACTACGTTCTAGGTCACGTCACTTTGAGTCTTAAAATATTGTATGTAATTCAGTTTTAGTATAGTTTGTAGCCTCTCACCCAAGAATTTTTAAGGTGGGAGAAGGGATGTGGCTTAGACAAAATTCTGGCGTTTATATTTCAATTCACTTCCTCAACAAATTATTTCTCGATTGACTAGATTATAAGCGGAGCGTCATTCAGTTGTTTGTGAGTGTTCTTTTTGCAGAAGCAACAGCAGCTCGCTCGCACCCACAGTGCCCCGCCCACTCGACGAGACGCGTTGTCTGTGCAGTGCAGAACAGTGACAGTGTTGCCTCTCTATTCGATCTTTGTATTCTCTTTTGCCTGCCACTACGCACACATTTCACACAATTCTTCCCATACAACAAATGGAAAAGCAATCAGGCTACTGTTAAATGACTCTTTTCTAGATTTTGTATTAACACTTTCCACTGTCAAGATATGTTAACTTGGTTCTGTTTCGTATTCCCACAATTTGGCTTCGTGCAGTAGGTGTTCATATTGCAAAAAAGGAAGGGGGAGAAAAAAAACAAAAAAAACGTAGGCAGGTATTTTAACATTTTAATTTTCATCCGTTTCATGATTGTATGAAAGAATATGGTGGAAAAATACACTACTTAAGACAATATCACTAATAATAATTGGCCGCCGCTGTGCCCGAGCGTGGTAAGCCGTAGGCTTTTGATCTCGCTGCCGAAATTCCCGGGTTGGAGTCCCGGCCTGGGTATGATTGTTTATGAGTGTTCCTTCATGCATTTTATCATACACTAATCCTCATCGTTGCGATTAGCCAAAAGTAAAGTAAAAAAAAAAGAAGATAATAATAGTAGTAATAATAATAATATGAATCTAGCCCCCATGGTTTCTTTATGACTGTCCTCTTATCAATTTCATCGAGTCATCATTCATCCTCATTGTTGCGATTAGCCAATAAATGGTAGAGAAGCTGCGAAAAATAAGATGTAAAATAATAACAGAATTTTCTCCGCAGAAGGAAAAATAAATGCTCCAGAACACATGCAATGCAGGAAAAGAGTGTCCTGTAATGTGAGTCTGTAAACCAAATGTAACTCACGAATGAAGAAGTTTACGTGAAGGTTTCGTCTTCTACGAAGCAATGCAGGCTTGGATGGCGCAGTGGTAACGTCGTCGCCTTGTAATCAAGGCGTCCCGGTGGAGGCACAAAGGGGTTCGGATCCCACTTTAAACTGTAGGTCCAGTCCCGATTAGTGATACTGTGTATTGTGGACTTAAAGCACCAAATCAACAACCAACCAACCAATACAGGGTTGGAAACACTACAGTATAGGTTTGGAAACACTGCTCTTCTCGGGAACTACTCTACCAGGCGAAACTAGAAGATATAAAATTCCGGGTTCCATAACCGTAAGGGGGGCGTTTCTTTCGAATTCCTGTGTACATGTTCGCTACGAGCACGGAATTGAACATTTCCACTGACAGTAATGTTTTACTTCTCATTCTTTGGCCATTTCCGTACTCTGAGTTCTGAATAACAATATGTTACGAAAATATGGATTCCCCTTTTTAAGAAATATAGAGAATTAGTAAGATGAATGGATAAAATGTAGTGTAGAGTCCTGAGTAACCGTCAAAGCAGTACTTTATTTGATTTGATTTTTAGTTTTTAGTCCACTTTATACACAGATAGGCTAATCGAGATTGGGCCTGCAGATTAACTAGTATCCGAATCGCAATGTCCCTAATCGGTTATCGAACCTGGGATCACTTGGTTCTGTATTAGTTGTAGTTCATACGATGTCGTAGGTCGGAGAGCAAAAGTTCTCATTTCTATCGCTTCTGACTGATAGTGACTATGAATGCTGAATGGGAGTTATTGATTTAGATTTATTTTCTTTTTGTGCGAGCCATAGGCTGTACACACTACATAGTTTTGATTATTCTACAATATTTTGTAACACTTAGTTTTCTTTTAAGCTGTCTCTTACTTTGTCCCCTATATACACATTCTTCCCCTCCCTTAACCGTTCTTCTTCCAGTCTTTCTTCCTCGCCCCACTTCTCTTTTCCTTCACTCTCACCAAAAAACGCATACATTTTACTTTACACACACACTTACACTATAAAGATGGCTCGTCTGGAGCATAATCACTCATTTCGCAGCCTTCTCTAATAGCTTTCCCACGCCGTTCTCTTACTTCTCCCAGGTATTTCGCCACTTGCTGCCCCGCTTCCTTTATCTTTTTTCTGTCGTCCAGCACTTCTATCACCTCCCTCCCTGATACGTTTTTCAGCCCTTTGTCCCTTAGGTCATTTACTCATAAAGGAATATCCAATGAGCGGGTTGGATTCGAACCTGAAACAATTTCGCCACCGAGGCGGCTGTTCGAATAGGTGAAAACTAAGCAAAGTCTAATGTTAAATTCATTGTTAATAAAGGACCATTAACAATAACATTCGGACGAGTATATATTAAATCTTCACACACACATACAGCTACAGTTGCCGGGACGCTAGATCCTGAAATACTTGTTTCCCTGTAAATCGTTGTGTGTGTTGCATATCTCTACGGCGGTGGTGGAATTTGCCATAGAAAATTGTTATTAAAACTCACTTATCGCCGTATAGTTAGGCAACCCACATATCGAATTTTATTACCGGTGACTGTACATTGTTTCTTATCCTAATCTAGGTATGACGTAGAACGGAACGAGGTTCCCACATTCCAGATTTTTTGGCCAATTCTTAAATAAATTTCCAGGTCATTCTGTAGTTCTTTAAAATGCCAATAAACAAATTGTTAAGTGTTAAACTCCACTTTTCATTCGAGAGAATCAAGTTTGTTCAAAGATAATGGAACACAAAGCATAGAAACATTGTTATTCACACTATTCTTTAAATCAGGAAGATGGTTCAAGAAAAAAGTGGAATTTTACTTTATACGCAAATTCTGGCAAGTACCGGGTGTTTCATAAATCATTGAGGGGTTTCAAAAATTCATTGCAAGTAAAGTATTGAACTTGCGTTAATGAAACCAGTCCAGAACGATGGAGGAACGTATACAACTTGTGCGTGTATGTTTTGTTAAGCTGAGAGTTCATATCCCTGCCGCTAGGCGACACTCAAATCACCCACATCACTCACAATGTTTTGTGCAATGTTTTGGTCCCTAAAATCACCGGACCTTACACCGTGTGACTTCTTTTGTGGGGTTTCATCAAAGACAGGTTATTGTCTCACCGATGCCACGTGATATCCGAGCCCTAAGGCAACGTATCAACGCAGCGATGGACACTATCGACAGGACAATGTTGATGCGAGTGTGACAAGAAGTAGGCTATCGTGTTGATGCGTGCCGTGTCACCCGTAGTGCACACATTGAACATTTGTAGGTTTACGAGTTCCTCATTCGTCCTGGACTGGTTTCATTAACTTAAGTTCAATACTTTACTTGCAATAAATTCTTGTAACCCCTGAATTGATTTATGAAACACCCGGTATAAAAAGCTCTTAATTTTCCCTGACTTTTCCAGGCTTTCAGATATGATTCCAGCATTTCCTGACTTCACTGAAAGATTTCCAGGTTACAAACTTGAAAATACCCTGACCTTTTCACTCATCGTTTCACTTCTCTGACTTATCAAGATTTCCCAGGATTCTAAACAGTAAAAACATACAAAGAAGTTCCATCCTACCTGTGTTTGCTCTAAAAAGGGTTAAATTACTCTCATCTTGCAGCGAAGAATACTCCTAATGGAGTCCCCTCTTCCGTCGGTGAAACAAAGGAACATCTATATTCCGTGCAGCGAAAGATGAAGAGACAAGACGGCGCAAAAAAGAAAGACAAAGAAGGCGAAACATTAATCTAGTTCTTTATTAGTCTCGCTTCTCTATTCTCTTGGAAGTGTCGCGGAAAACGGGAGCAGAAATTACTTTTCTCCCTTAAGAGATATGAATGTCAAAGCTAAGAGATGCGATGCAAATGAATATGGATGAAGGGAGGAGGGGCGGGGTGGGTAGTCATTTCTTACTGAGATGTAGTTTAATGATTCAAACGCTTCTTTCTCCTCCAGAGTTTTTTAAATTTTGAGAGATGTAAGGAGTGACACTTTCTGGAGACATCCAAGTGTCAACCCTCTCTTGCCCGTAGTACACCCTGGACTGTATTTTGAACACTAGCGAGGCTGTGGCGTCTGGACTCTCAGCCAGTATAATCCTCTGTGGGGATTATGTTGTATTGTTCTTGTGCGCATGTTGGAGTTTTGTTTCTAACTTCACTTGTATGCACAGAGAGGCTCATTGGGACTGGACCACTGTGTGCCTTCACCGGGTATCGAACCTAGGGCCCCTTGATTGACCATTCATCCATATCATCAACTTTCATCACCACAATCTTCGCTATTAACCAAAAGAGGCAGAAATGTGCAGTAAAATAAACTAAATCATTGCAGTGGGGAATTTGGTCCATGAGGAACCATTCTCAATCACCTTCTGCCCGCGTGGCCTGATCACACCACTGATGAGCAGGTTTCAGGCTCTGTCCGAAAGGTACAAAGTACATACTTGGAGTATGGTCTTGGCGGAAGTGACGTCACCGAAAGCGTGAAGTTCACGAGGCATCAAGACGACAGTGCAGAGCACGCCAAGGTTGCAGGCTCTCTCACGTGACAAGTGGACTTGTTGTTCATTTGTTTGAAATCGCGGAGGTAGAAAGCCAGTAAGTTGTTTGTTGTAGTTCTTCTAATGTGTGGAAATGTATGTATAAGTACATTTGCAAATGCTATGTGATTTATGTGGTGAAAAACAAGTGTTTAAAAAGTGGAAAACAAATATGTCCTCGGTTATATCTACTGATCGTATTTGGCGCCGCAGTCGAAGGGCAATTCGGAAAACTTTCACTTCCAGTCCACGACTTCAAGACCGCACTGCGAGACCATTCTCGGAGGATGCTCGCTTCAAGTACGGTCTTGCACCTTTCGGACACGGCCTCAGTTCGGGCAGTGAGTACATCATAATCATCCAACCATCAAATGCTGCATTAAGGAGGTGATCTGATACTTCGATTCGCATATAGCCCAGGTTTTGATTGGCAAGACACACGAGAAAACGAACAAGTTTGAGCTCTGTTTACCACGACGCCATCGCCAATTGGCCCCTGTACGTCAAGGCAATATTCAAATAAACTTCTATGATTTTTTTAAGCAGACATTTCTCATTAGCCACGCGCACAGTTGCTATACCTGATGGAGACATTTCACAGTGGTTCGGATCCCAATTTAAACTGTAGGTCCAGTCCCGATTAGCCTATCTGTGCATAGAGTGAACTTAAGAATTCAATACTAATGTCGATAACTTCATAACGCCTCAACCTACGGGTCTACACTTCATACCCAGACACTAGGAGCCTCCACGTAATCCTCCTCATCTCTCATTGCTCGAAAACTCCTCCCGAGAGACGGCGGAACGCTAATCCAGGATCGGTGCTGCATCATCCTTGACAAGATAGTGGTAATTAGCATCAAGCCATTTTCGGAGGAAGCGACGCTCTTCAACTTAACCCCTTCCCCCCCTCTCTCTGTCTCTCGTCAAACTGGAGATGTATGCTACACAAACTCCAGGGAACTAATGTTCATACTCCGGAACATCCTCACAGTTCTGGAATTCTCAGAACTTCCAGCATAGAGATTTCCATCTGGTTTCCCTGTGATCTTGTAGAGCGTCCCTTAGGAATATTCAACTTTGTCTTATAGTATAGTCAGCATGTGCTTGAATACAGGTGTCGTAGCAGCGGCCGATAGAATTAAAATCAAATAAATATAAGGTCTTTCAATAAAATAATGAGACTGGCAACACTGTACTGTATCCAATACCAATTACCCATCAAGGGGAGGCTAGATCTACATCTCATTGACCGTTGGTACAAGTTGTAAGTTGCTGTTCTATAGCCTATAGCTATAGGCTATTCTCAGCGTGGTTTCTCGTGAAGTGGTTGTTCGTTGTTTGTCACTGAAATTGAAGAGCGCGATTTGAAAGCTCACGGAAAATGCCACGTAAACGTTTGAAAAATTAACCAGGGCTATGGGTAGCATGTTTTGTCGAGGTTACAAGTGTTCAAGTGACACAAGGCATTTTCGGAAGGCCGTTAATCTGTTGAAGATGAACTCCGCACTGGAAGACAGTCAACGTCGAAAACCGACGACAATGTGGAAAGATTGCGAGCTCTTGTGCTGTCGACTAACTGTAAAAATAATAGGAGATGAGCTGAATTTGAACCATACCACGGTCCATCACATTTTCTGTTTCAAAGATTGTAGATCCTCCTCAAACGACGCCATTTTGGGCCCGTCGACAACATTGAGAAAGCTGTAACCGATCAAGTTAAGGCAATTCCAGTTACAGACTTCCAGCGCTGCTATGAAGAGTGGAAGCAACGTCTCCGGCGGTGTGTGGCCTCCCAAAGGATAAAGTTGATTTGCAGTTTGAACATATTGCAGATGGATACGGATGCGGGTGCAGAACGTTTGCTTCCTGGTGTACTTCACATCCGGTGTTCTCCGTCTCCTGGAATGCTCCGACTTGCTTAGGGGAATTCCACAGGAAACGGACGTTGCAAAGTACAGCGGAAATGGGTACTATATAACCGAAGGATGTCTTGAGGCAGCTCTCCATTTTAGTTACAAATTGGTTGGTGCATCATTGAGAGTAGCAGCCAGCGCCGCCGCCAGGAAGCAGTGGTAAGTGCTGGCGCATCCCTCGGGCACTTACCTTTCTCCTCCTACTCTGTGTTCAACCCAAGTAAACAGTTCAAGTCATCTACTTTCTTTTATTACCAAAAGTGCTCTAACTAACATGGTTGGTTAAACGATTTACGTGGTGGAGGCGCCGGGCATTTCAGGACAATATACAAGAAAAGTAGGATAAGCAATAGATACTCACATACGTTGAAACAGTCTCATTACTATATTGGCCGATCTTGTATCCTTAACAACACTGTCAAATTTGAACATTAGACAAAAGAAGGCAATTACAGTGTTGCAACCAATTGGGTTTATACAGCGTCTTTTAAAATTAGTTCCTTGATTATAAGATTATATAGGTTTTTTAATGAATCGGTGCACGGGTATGTAGCTTGTCCAAGGTTCATGAAAAAATTACAGGGGTCTGTGTGACTCCGAGGCAACACAGCACGGGTCTCTACCTGTAATCAATCTCAGTCTGCTCTCTGTCCAGTCAATCTCTGTAGCAGGACAACGAAAAGAAGTCCTCTGCGCAAGTAGGACTCGAGAGGGCATGGCCAATGAACGCGCGAGAGGGGAAAACGTGGCTTCACTGTCTTGCTCCGCCCACTTGCTTTCTCCCCTTGTGTGCCGTTATGCGCAGCATTGCTCCATAGATTCCCGGGACAGGGTTTTGCAGATCTTGGCTAACATGTCCCGTCTGGCCCGTAAAATTGTATCTGCAAGTTTCAATTCTTATACGCTCCTTGGTGAAGACGTGATGGTGGCGGGGGACTAAACGGTATCTTTCACAAATGCCCACATGGAAACGTCCTTAGTTATGCCATTTCAAAAACAGGGAACTATAGTGGAACCACATACAAAACAACCTTGCTCAGAACCGCGTGTCCTATGCCTCATACTCGCGCGGGGAGGGGAGGGGCAGAGTGGAGCATGCTTCACTATGGGCCGAGCTGAAGGGATGGAGGGGAAAATGCGCGATGGTTTCTGGTCGAAGTCTCTTTTGTCTGTGGTCGCTCTATACTTTATGGAGACCGTGTGTTTTCATTTTATCTCTTGCGCAGAGACTTGTTTTAGTTCGCTTGCACCAGAGATAACCAGATCAGGGAATAGAAAGCTTGGGATTTAAGTCTGGTATTACATTTCTGTAAAATCAGTTGCTTTTCAAGATGGTGGACGGAAGACCCTATTTTCCCTACGCTGGACGTACAAAGCATTACCAGATATGGGGAGGAAAATGTAGAAGTCAGCTAATATGAAACTCACTCTGTGGCTGATCAATTCACCCCACCCATTTCATTTTTCAGGTTTCCTTGGTTACAGCCTGAAAAGGGTTACCCTCCCCCCCCTCCCCACCCGCCCCTCCGTGACACTGAAGTCGGAGAATTGCCGCATACCATTCGCAGTACCTGGGAGGTCCAATATTCAATAAACGTTAACTTATCACTCTTTTCCCGTTGGCGAAGCGGCAGATCCAAGATGTCTCCCCCTCCCACTCCCCCAGTCTCAGAAAAGTCATTTTGTTGCGACGCCCACCTGCCTAGAAGGGCATTTAAATGAAATCCCTCGACGGAACAGGGTTCGACTCAATAAAGGTTCACAAATCAATAAAAAGGATAAAGTGAGCGTGTTAGTGTATCCTCCATGGATATATCACTCCTACGAAGACAGGAGAGGCCCTTACGATGGAATATGAACCACAGGCCACGTGATACTTGGAGGTTGAGAACACGAATATATATGGACTTCGAAATTGTCGTAAGAATGAAATTATAATACGGTGCTTTTCACGGTCGACGTGGCCGTGGAGCGGCGGCTAGCGGGCCGGGAAGTAAGAGCTCATCAGCCGGCATTTAGACCCACAGCAGTACGGTGGCCTTCGCACTGGACGCGTCAGTGCTTCAGTATCCATGTAGTTGATGTCCAGTTTGCACGTGGGTACTACCAGAGCGTACTACTATAGTATGTGGGTGACACCTATAAATCATATATTTCGCACTTTTTTAAATTGATAACGTACTATTTTGGAATGCGGAACATTTCCTAAGGTGAAATAATGCATTTCTAACTAAGATAATGTCTATTTCTTACATTTACGAGTACTTTCTGTTACTTGTTATTTCCATTCTGTAACACACATT
Source organism: Lepisma saccharinum (assembly GCF_977018435.1). NCBI lineage: Eukaryota > Metazoa > Arthropoda > Insecta > Zygentoma > Lepismatidae > Lepisma > Lepisma saccharinum. Next base: position 3,074,669 of record NC_139231.1, on the reverse strand, counting down.
ATGGCGAGAGTGTACTGGTTCATCGCGCTTTGTGAGAGTGTTTTGTCGATTTATGCAGTGTTGCAACCTCGTTCACCGGAAAATATCTACTTTCGTGCCCGGATTTGAAATTATGCTAATACCTCGCAAACCATTGACGTTAGCCCCACAAACCATTCACGTTAGCCGTAAAAGCCATTGACGTTAGCCCCAAAAACCATTCACGTTAGCCCCATAAACCATTTTCCGTAAGGTTAGGTTAGGTTAAGTATAGTAAAAGGTATAGTAAAGGTTAGGCAAGCATAGTAAAAAAATTAAAAAATAAAAATACTCGACACGTCATGTTCTAGTGAAAACATAGCGAGTTTGAAACACTGATTACGGGGTTTACGTCATCTAACACACGGAACATAGTGCTCTCGTGCAGAAAGCAAATGGCGGCAGCAGAAACAGCGTATCGCACAGAGAGTTTCGCAGAAAACAACATGTAATCGCATTAAAATGGATCAAAACTACATTCACGAACTTCCACAACGCTACAGAAAATGATTTCCGTAAGTACTTTCTCCTGTAAATTTGAAGAAATCCATCACCCCTATACTATAATGTTACATGCACGTGTATGTGAAGTGTTATGCGGAGCATCCATTTACAAAGAAAACGAGAGGGAAATGCTTCCTTGCCGTTGGCGAGACGTTGCGATTGCCAAAAGCTGGAGTCAAATCGTTACACACTTGCAGCTGGAAAGTCAAGGTCACTCATTTCTCGTTGCGTTTTCTTGGCTTCGCACATCCATTACATTCGGTCAATTTCTCCTATCATTTCAAAACACAGTGTCGCTTGTTTCAATGTTATTTCACATAGCGCCCTTTTAAAAAAGAAAAGACAGTATAAGGTCCGGTAATTTGCAATGAGAATTATACATTCAGCCATACGAATTTGCTGAATGAGTTTAAAACTGAACAACAGAAAAAATACAGAAACTTCACACAATATATATATATATATATATATATATATATATATATATATATATATATATATATATATATATATATAGGGTGTTTTTTTTAGACTGATAGAACTTTGAATTGAAATAAAACCCATAAAAAATAACTTTGAAGCCAATTGTGTTTTCATTTGAAAGATAACTTTCTGACATTTACTTTTTGAAAATAATTTCCGGCATATGTCCACCACGACTAGCTGTGATGAACCGGATTCGATCAGTCCAATTTTGAGCCACTTTTTCAAGTAATTGGGGACGTATGTCGTTAATAACACGACTTATGTTGGCTTCCAAAGCGTCAATTGTTGCTGGTTTATCAGCATAAACCAGAGACTTTAGATATCCCAAAGAAAATAATCCAGTGGCGTTAGGTCCCATGATCTTGTGAGGCCAATTCACTGACAGCACCGATATTTCCGAAGTGCTCTATACGTTTGGCGAACAGAACATTGATTTTGGAAATATATTCCCACAATTTGTAAACGTTGTTGCGGCGTCAGTCTTTCCATGATCATTTGCCAATGCTCACTGATATGAAATGACAAAACAACATGTCATCAAAACAAAACAACAAATGACAGCTATCCCTATCGAAAGTTCTATCACTCTTAAAAAAACACCCTATATATATATATATATATATATATATATATATATATATATATATATATGTATATATATATATATATATATATATATATATATATATATATATATATAATATGATAGTAATATATTAATTATTTAATTAATCGTGCGCCACTGCACCACAAACAATTGGACAAATAATCTCGGGGAAATATCATGCAATTTATTGTTATGAGAACAGAGAATTTGAAAGTGTGTTCATTACTTTTGCATTCACGTATATAGACCTGTTATAGTCATATTACAAATTAGCATTTTTCACGAGAAAACTAGTGTATTGCGATATTACTAGTTCTGGGTTCGAATCCCATGCGTGCTGTAGCAAAGTGTGACGAGTTTTATGACACCATACATCAATTTTTGCAATCTGAAATTCTGGGTTCAAATATCGAATGCTGCGCTCACCCAGGAATTGCACTTGGGAGGGGCGATTTTCCCGCGGAAGACCATTCTAACCAATATTTACATAGCTCTTACATAAACATTAAGAACTACCCCATGGTCTGCAGGGATTAACGCGCACAGCTGAAAACAAGGTTACTGGGTCCGAATCAGGGATAAGTAAAGGATGCTAATTAATGTTCTCAATCATTATTATATATTTCCATTGCCGTGATCTACCTAATTAGTAATTACATAAAGATGTGAATAGAAATGGCGAAATGAAGAAACAAGGACCTTTCCTATAGAAACATGTCGCCCCCTGTTGATGTAAAAATGTATAAATATGCATAAAGCATTAGGGTCGTTATTTATTTATTTTTATAATTTTCATTTAGAATGTATATTCTTAGCACACATCCTCATTACGAGCTTGGGAACAAATAATTAATAATAATAACTGATTTTGATTTGTTGTTTTAAGTCCACTTTATGCACAGTAAGGCTAATCGGGACTGGACCTACAGTTTAAAGTGGGATCCGAACCACTTGTGCCTCCACCGGGTATCGAACCAGGGAACCCTTGATTACAAGGCGAATACGCTACCACTGCGCCATCGGAGAGGCCTAATAATAACTGAAAATCTGTATTACAATATTTATAAAATATTCATAATAATTAGGGCTCGGAAGCTGAGGAAAAATCATTTTTTTTCCTAGTGTCCGAAGACGAGGCCCAACATAATATATGTTAATTTTGGGTCATTGTAGGCCAGAAAAAGGTGGGTTTTATTTGTTCTTTTTTGCCTTTTTCGGCATTTTTTGGTCTATTGGTCCTTTTTAAGCCTTTTCTTAGGTCTTAACGGCTTTTTTATTGCAACTTCACTTCCTTCTGTAACCATATTTCTGTAACCCTAGTGTGGGTAGGCCAAATATGATTCTTCAAATATGACTTTTCAAATTATGTTAATCTAAAAAATATATAATGTCTGTAAGAAGATGCACTGTGTGTTCCATACCACCAGAATTTTGTATTTCCTTTATTCATTAAATATGTAATTAAAACTGAAGTTATTAATTAATTTGGATCACATTTATACGTCCTTGTTTTCCGTTTTTAGGTCCTTTTTTTAATATTTTTAGGTCTTTTTATAGGTCTTTTTTTTTGGCAAATTATAGGTCTTTAACTTCCGAGCTCTAATAATAACCATCTAAGCTTTTGATTTGGGAGGGGCAATCGACCCCATCGCCCTCCCCGTGCATCCGAGCCCGATTTAACAAAGTTTGCATAAATACCAATATAAGATGGCTAACTTTAAACTTGCCGTAATAGAACTTTGAAAAATACACTTGGAACAAGTCAGACAGCAATTTTTCCGAAAGATGACATCAGGGGAAGCAACAAGAATTGCCAGTCTTTCGTGTTGGCAGATTGTCCGCTGTAGTAACTTTAGTGTGATCATGTTTCCCAAAGCACTGTATGTAATGTCTTAAATGTTAACTGCTAATTTTCATATTAAAAAATTTGTATGCAAACCTGGTTAAGTGAAAGAAATGGCTCTACAGTCAAGGAAAACAAGGCGCATAAATAAAATAAACATATGAAACATATCAAGAAACTTCTCAAAATGATCGTACGATCATCAACAGAAACGCCGTGATTTCAAATGACCCTAAAAAAAATATTTAGTATATTCACAGTAATAATTTGTATATGTTATGATTGACAAAAGTCTAAAATTTAATGTTTGCAACCTATAATCCACATGAACGAAGGAGACACCTCTGTACGCACAAAAGGTTTTGGTATGGTGGTGTATCGAAACGTGGCTTGATTGGACCTTTCTTTTTTTATGGCCATGTCACATCAGAAAATTATTAGCAAATGCTGCAGGAATACTTCATTCCTGGTCTTCGACGGAAACGTTGTCCAATTCGTCAGCAATGGTTCCAGCAAGACGGAGCTAGGCCGCATACAACTGAACCTGTCCTGACAAACGCTACACACATTTATTTCAAAATGGTTCAGAGTGGCCTCCAACTAGCCCTGATTTAAACCCGTGAGACTATTTCTTGTGGGGTTTCCTAAAGCAGGGACTTTTTAAACGAGGACTGCGATTACTAGATGATTTAAAAGCAAACATCGAACACTGTACTGCACAAGTTAGTCGTGCAACCCTTGGTCAGATATTTGACAACATGTGCAACCAGGTGAAAGAAGTGATAAATCGTCAAGGTGGAGATTTCAAACATGTTTTCCATTAAACTTTTGTGTTTTCTCTATCGGATTATGTAATTATTTTTTTTGAGCAGTTATCATAAATATTTTAAAATGCCATTTGAAATCACGGCGTTTCTGTTGAAACACCCGGTATATCGCACGGAAAGATATTTCAAGCGGTATCCTATTCTTTCACTTAAGTAAACAGAAACAATAAAGTATGATGTAACACGTATTTTGGGTGGAATATTAATTGTACTTTTTAGACGCAATATAGCATTAGTGTCACGTTAAAAAAACAATAATTATAATTCCCGGTAAACTTGAACGGGAAAATATTCTTCCAACACGATCGCGTATTAACGTATGGCAGAGAAAGGCATGACGTCATTTTGAATCAGCCTTTTATTTTCTCTCATATCGCCTTTCTCTCACCCTTAATTCTGCCCGTTCTCTCCCTCTTGAGGCGTCTTTTAGTGATGTATCTGTGCTTTGCATCAGCACGCGACGTAAGTAGCTCATTCCGTATCAGCGCATGCCATCTTCGAAGCTGTCCCAGCATGCGCATTTAATTGCGAGCAGTGTTGCCTATTCAGTTCCGATAAAAATCACAGAGAAGGTAAAAATGTATATAGAAATGTGGGAGATTTACTCCTTCAGCGCAAAAATCTCAGCTCTGCAAGTGCTTATAAGTAAATTGTCACAATTTTTAGAAGACTTGATAAAATTTTCGAAGCCGGGAAACGCCTCTAACTCGTTTATTCTGTTATTTTTAACATTCGTACTTACCTATTCTTCATTGCGAAAGATTGTTGAAGGTGGGATTTCGCTTTTTGTTTTAACGAAATTAGTATCTATTGTCGACATATCGAGTAATTATTGTTCGTTCTTTTATCGCTTCCTGAACACGCAAAATGGCGTGCAAATCTTGACTAGCGTTGTCGATATGCTGTTTTTCAAACGGCAAAGCAATGTTTCAACCTTCATAACAGAAAAATTCCCGCATAGCCCCGAAAACCATTCCCGCATAGCCCCAGAAACCATTCACGCATAGCCCCAAAAACCATTCGGGATCGTACGACCATCCACGAATAGCCCCAAAAACCATTCCCGTATAGCCCCAAAAACTATTCACGCATAGCCCCCAAAACCATTCTGGGTCGTATAACCATCCACGAATAGCACCAAAAACCACTCACGATAGCCCCACGCACCATCATGGTAAGATTAGGTCAGGTTGCTTTAGATTGAGCAATATAGTGAAAAAACTGTGTGTTTGGAAACACTTACCGGGGATTACGTCATCAGATGCTTGCAACATCCGGTTCAAGTACATGCATGGAAATGCAAGCAACAGCTTTCGTGCATCGGATGGACATTATTATAGAAAAATACATGAATTAGCGGCCAAATACATTGAAAAATGCGAGAAAACCCTTCTACAACCTTCCGAAATTACACAACTCAATTCCGTAAGTACTTTCTCCTGTAAATTTGAAGAAATCAGTTTCCCGGCTTTGAAAATTTTACCGAAGATTTAGCAAAGATAACACTCGCCAGGGTCCCGGGTTCGAATCCCGACCTGGGCATGGGTGTTCTTGTGAATGTCCCTTCATCAATTTCATCATATCATCACTCATTCTCATCTTCGTGATTAGTGGCAGAAAAGTGGCAGAAAGCGAAGTAAAATAAAGCAAATTAATCAATCAATCAAATATAACATTGCAATAAAAAGATAACTATATATAAAATTTTGTAAATTTCATTCAAATTCCACGAAACAGAAAAAAAAACCTTTTAAGAGAAAAAAATTACAAATTCCAACTTTGAAATTTCCTATAGTTCTAAATCCTACCCCTTTTTTCATTACTGGAGATCAGTCTACTCATGTGAGTTGTAACTCAGAGTTGAAATTATAGAAACTATACAAGTGTTACAATATTTTTTCAGTACTTCAGCGTAAAAAAAAACATTCAATTGCAAATACGAGGCCGAAGAATTAAAGGTACCAGTTTCATAGATCGGAGACACATTAAAATCGCATATATTGTGTTTCGCATAGTTCGTACTTACCAATTGTGTATTGCGGAACATAGTTCAAGGTGCCATTACGCTTTTTACACGAAAACAAACGCTGTTCTTCACATTCTGAGTGCTTTTTTTTATTCCTTTCTTCGCTTCCGGAACACACAATATGGCGGGCACATCTTGACTCATGTTGTGGGTATGCAGTGTTTCAAGCTTCTTAACCGAAAAATACCTACTATCGTGTTCGTCACCGGTGGATATTATGCATTATGCACGGGTGGCTGACGGATAGCCCGGGTAGCTGACGGATAGTCTCAAGAACCATTCACGGATAGCCCCACGAACCATTATGCACGGTAGCTGACCGATAGCCTCACGACCCATTCAAGGATAGCCCCACGAACCATTCACGGATAGCCTCACGAACCATTTCCGATAAGGTTAGGTTAGGTTTCGTTACGTTAGGCAAGCATAGTAAAAAAAGGGGAGGTTGAAACACTGACAGAGGCTTACGCCATCAAACGTACGCAGCATCCAGTTGTCGTAGGGCAAGCAAATGAAAGCAATGGCAATTGTGCGTCGGTGAGTTATTTCTCTTGAAAAATACATGATTTCCCGGTCGAATATATTCCACGATGGAAGAAAATACCTCGACGAATGTTGTAAACCTTGGAGAAAATCATTTCCGTAAGTAGTTTCTTGTGTAAAATTGAAGAAATGTGTCTCCGATGTATGAAACTGTTACCGAATTAAATGCATGTTGAACAAAATATCTCGACTAGGTGGATGGTATATTATTTATATTTTGTGCAACTAACATGCAATACCTTGGTTGTCTCGGTATTTATTTATAAAGCCACCCTCTGTGGGGTCAGCGTAACGCGATATGAAGCTAATAGTACCAGGTTCGAACCCAGGTTAAGACATGAATATCCATCATTCATGTAATATCCGAAATGGAAAGATGTAGGAAGATTATTTATGGATATGTTACGTTTGTTGTTTGAGGTGCAAAAAAACTTGCATTGCTCTTCTTAATAAGTACTTTCCATATTATTAATATATTATTTCGAGTCAGAAGAATGCGAGACGAATTTAGGTATCATAAAGAGACCGATATCGGCCTTCTCGTTCAATCGTCACGGTACATTTTTCTCATCTATGAAATTCCAATTGCCCATAGAAAATGCATTATGTTCCGAAATGTAGTCAAGCAATTGGAAAATAGTTCGTCAAATTACCGCATAGCATATTTGGAAACTTATTACAAAGACAATCTTGACTGTGATATTTTTCTTCGTGAATGTATTGCAGTATTTACTTTTCAAGTATTTCCTTTTCGGCCAATGGCTGCTCGCTACGCGATATTGACTCACCTGCTACTGACCCTGAAGCGCTCTCGAACCCAGGTAGAGTTCATATTTTCTCCAACAACTTGTACACGAAATATGCAAACAAAGACAGCCCGGAGAAGAGCGTTTTAACCACTTCTCCAAGAGAAAGAAGAAGTTCATAACTTTTGCAGAGCGTAATCTGGAGCGTTTATTCTGGAATGGGTGGGAAGGGGGGCAGAAGCTCCTGGGCGCTTGTCCGGAACACTCTTGACTGGAAAGCCGTAATTAATTCCGGTTCCTTCTGAATCTCGGCAAAACTTAATTTAATTAAAGTGAAGCCGAGCGACAATTTTCAACCCGAAAGTTAGGGGCGGGGATTCATCCCTCTGAAATTTACGGGCCAAAACCCTCCGCCAGACATAGAAGGTCAAACCGATGGAGGAGAAACTTCCAAACGACCGCTAACCGAGTTCCAGAAAATATTCATGGACTCCAGCATGCTGGAATTCAAAGTTGCAGTGGGAAAAGGGAAAATATCTCTCTTTTAAAAAATGAGGCACTTTCTAGGAAATTATTTTTCCACGACTTTCGGATTATTGACTTTCACTCGGGGGGAGTGGATTACTTAACTGTATATGTTATAAAGGTAGATTGATTGACTTGGTTTATTTGACATCGCTTTTCTGATACTTTTGGCTAATCGCAAAGATAAAGATGAGTGATGAAATGTATGAAGGAAACTCACAAAGAACACCGATGCCCAGGTCGGGATTCGAACCCAGGACCTCTGGCGTCGTTGCGCGGTGTACTAACCACTCCGCCGCGGAGGCCCTTTAGATATAAGTATGGAGAGAGGATGGTAGGGTCGGTAACACTTTACTATAGGGTTGACGGATTTCTTACTTTTTACAGGAGAAAGTACTTACGCAAATCATTTTCTTTAGCGTTGTGGAAGTTCGTGAATGTAGTTTTGATCCATTTTAATGCGAATACATGTTGCTTTCTGCGAAAATCTCTGTCCGACACGCTGTTTCTGCTGCCGCCATTTGCTTTCTGCATGAAGCACAATGTTCCGTGTGTTAGATGACGTAAACCCCGTAGTCAGTGTTTCAAACTCGCAGTGTTTTCACTATAATATGACGTGACGAGTATTTTTTTAACTATGCTTGCCTAACCTAACCTAACCTTACGGAAAATGGTTTGTGGGGCTAACGTGAATGGTTTTGGGGGCTAACGTGAATGGTTTGCGATGTATTAGCATAATTTCAAATCCGGGCACGAAAGTAGGTATTTTCTGGTGATCAAGGTTGCAAAACTGCATAAATCGACAAAACACTATCACAACGAGCGATGAACCAGTACGCTATCGCCATAATATGTGTTACAGAATCGAAATAACGAGTAACAGTAAGTACTCGTAAATGTAAGAAATACACATTATTTTCGTTAGAAATTCATTATTTCACCTAAAGAAATGTTCCACATTCCAGAATAGTACGCCAGCAATGTTAAAAAGTGCGAAATAAATTATTTATAGGTGTCACCGCTATAGTAAAGTAGTACCGGGGATATGATCATAAATTTGCCCTTATATTAATTGACTTATTAGTTTTAGATATCTCGGGGGATTATCTCCCTTATACCTCCCTTTCAATTCGTCCAGGTTTACAGTAAATAAGGTGCAGCAATAAGGGTCTCACCAATTGAGGGGTCTAGTGAGAGATTGAGCTATGCCACTTTGACAAGAAATGGAAATAAATTGAGTTTTCTAAAGCATTGCGTTGAGTCATAATTTGTATAACAAAGGGTAATTCTTTTTTTCTGAACATATTTCTAGGTAAATTATTCAAAAGGAAAAATATGAATTTCAATATAAATACCATTTATTATGAACATGTATGGTATATTGTTGTAGTATACCCATGTGAAAAAATCAATCTAGCACATGAAATACTTTGAAAAAGGCTTAAATACTTTTGCCTGAGTGTAAATCATGTTCACAGGGTTACATATGATCTACATAAAGACAGCTTCATATGTCTTCTGGAGGATCTTCACTGTCCATTGTTTCTGTGGATTTTAGTTTTTGGAAAACACCATGAAAAACTGGAGGAATATAAGGCATTATTGCCATGAGATCTTTTAACTTCAGGGCTGATATTAAATCTTGCACCGGTTACTGCAACACAACCTCTGCCACTTCTATTGCAGACACCATCAGTAAGTGGCATAGCTCCTTCTCTCACTCAAAATGCTGATGAGGACGTATTGAAGAACTCAGAAAATCTGCTGCAGAACAAGCGGGAGCTACGCCACATGGTTGTAGTTCACATGATAGATGACAGATGGTAGGAGAAGACTGAAAATGGCAAAAAATAAAATTTTCAAGATTTGTGGCATAGCACCCTCTCTCACTAGACCCTCAATTGAGTAGTATCTAATACAGTTGCCTTACATATGAGAAGATTCGGGTTCGATTCCTGGTAGACACAGATTGCATCGCAGTCTACATCAAGCTCTGATTAAGCTATCTGCAGCAACAGGGCATATGCATACTTCATAATTTTGGTATGTATAATGGTCCTTGTTCGATTCTTATCCAGTAAATATACAGGGTTATTAAAAAAGAAAGAGCAAATTTCAAATGTTTATTTCTCACGAACGATAAAAGATAGAAACACATGCCATACATCAATGGATAGAGGAAGGTTCAAAGTTTTATTGTTGAAAGTTTTAATGTTTGCACTCAACATGAACACCATGTATTGCCCGACAAACATCAAACTGTACTCAATTTCTTGCCATACACGAATTAAATGGTCCCTAGTTATTGAATTGATAACTACAATAATTCGATGTGTATGGAATGTAACTAATAGGCTTATAAAACTTTGATCCTTCCTCTATCCATTGATGTATGGCACGTGTTTCTATCTTTTATAGTTCGTGAGAAATAAACATTTGAAATTTGCTCTTTCTTTTTTAATAACCCTGTATATATATTCTCTACTAGAGGCATTATTTGTATTTAAAAAAAAATACGTGTGGTGTATTGAGAAGGCAGCCAAGAGTCAACCTCGCCTCCATGTGGTGCACCACGGTAACAATTCTTGCATGGCAACGAGGCTCTGGCGTCTGAACCCACGGCAAGTATGATCTTCTGTAGGATTGTGTTTTGTCCGTATATGTGCTGAATGTCCCAGATTTCGGTACTACTTTACTATAGGGGTGACACCTATACATAATTTATTTCGCACTTTTTTACATTGCTAACGTACTATTCTGGAATGCGAAAATAATGTGTCGAGTCCAGCGCAGATAATTCTGCCGTGCAATGCGCGACAGAACTAAAGAAGCAGTGTTGCTAATGGAGCAGATAGAAAAATCGCTGCGGTGCGCCGATGCACAGCTGTTACGTACAACAATAAAATTAGAGAATTCAGGTCTATCTAAACGTTGAGTTTTAAACGTCATGCATTATACCAGGACTAGGATTAATATGTACTAACAAGTGACTATGTAAGTAGCTACATACATATGGACTAAAAATTCGCAAAATATGAACTAACACATAAGTAAAATTACCAAAAATGCTGCAAAGAAGACTTCTTCATACGATTCCTTATTTGAGTGATTTCAAACAAAATAAAAAAATATATATATTATTTTTCATTGCATTAATGCACTGGTGGCGTTCTAACTTTTCACTCCCAAAACCCGTATACACTGGTATGGAACTGCAACGGCAGATAATAACATGCCAACGTGTTAAACCGCTACAATTGCACCATAACACTCCTCCTGAAGCAGTATTATTATTTCCTCTCTGAGATCGGCGACAGTCGGTTGCCTTTGTTGTACATTTACAAAGGATGCCGGCTTCCACAACAATAACAAGTACATATACTGCCACTAGACGATAAGCTGCGCGGCTTTTTCTTTTGTTATGAACCAGGGCCGGCGCTAGTCATTTTGCCTCCCTGGGAGGTGGCGGCAGATGCCGCTCTATTTCGACCCCCCCCCCCCCGGTCATTACGCAGCAACGGAAAATTGAAAATCAATATATTCCTAACTAAAACATCAAAATATAAAATAAATAATGAGACTTCTTATGCTATTTCAATACTATTCAGCGCAAAAGAATATCTCGCTCGATCACAGTTTTCAATAGGCTTATTTTTTTCTTCTCTTCAAATTTTGCCGCTCTGGGCGATGGGACGGTTCGCCCTCCCCTTCCGCCGGCCCTGCTATGAACTTGGTCACCCATCAAAGCATGGCAATTTTAACACAGAAAACAATATGTATCGCATTAAGCAGCAAAAATGACAGCCTCCTCTATGCAATTTCTACAAGAACACGTGCCGGAGCCAGAGTTGAAATGATGTTGGAGCCACATAATTTATTTATTTTGAATAATTCCAAAATTATGAAATATGAACAATTTGTTGCTGCTGTTCGCTGCTCTCTTGCCAAAATGCTTTATTGGGATGCTAACACCATGACTGGCTTCCTCCTTCATGAACTCGTGCACGTTGCTTAGAATTTCCCGAGCTTGGCTATGCAAGGTTTTTGATTTCAACTTCGACAGAACTGGAGGCATTATGGAATTTAACGTTCATTAGCAAACACACACTTTTACATACACACACGCAATACACGCACACAACGTCAAACCGGTCAAATACTTAGTATAAAATAAAAATATGGTGCTTCCAATCCAACAAAACTCACCGCTACTTTACCTGCCTTTTACCCTTCCGTGACAGAAATAGTGCTTCATTATTACAGTTGGCAACACTAGTTACTAGCTATCCAATGAACATGCACTGCATAAAAGAAGCAAGCACTACGCCGTGCTATATTGCCACATTAGCGTCCCTACCGAACGGTGGGAACCGCGAGCTGAAGCGCTATTCAATTGTTTTCAATGATGTTTGCGCGAGTGTGTCCAGGAATGGAATGACAATGTGGCAACAATAGCGAAGGTTTTCGAGCAGGGTAGAACACATAATGCTAAGAGAGAGGGAGACGAAACGAAAATTCGTTTCTACGCAACGGCAAATTTACGTGTGTGGCACTCTATTTCTTACATTTAGGAGTACTTACTGTTACTCGTTATTTCGATTCTATAACACACATTATGGCGATAGCGTACTGGTTCATCGCGCGTTGTGAGAGTGTTCTGTCGATTTATGCAGTGTTGCAACCTTGTTCACCGGAAAATACCTACTTTCGTGCTCGGGTTTGAAATTATACTAATACATCGCAAACCATTGACGTTAACCTCACAAACCATTGACGTTAGCCCCAAAAACCATTCACGTTAGCCCCACAAACCAGTTTCCGTAAGGTTAGGTTAGGTTAGGTTAGGTTAAGCAAGCATAGTTAAAAAAATATTTAAGAAATAAAAATACTCGACACGTCATGTTATAGTGAAAACACTGCGAGTTTGAAACACTGACTACGGGGTTTACGTCATCTAACACACGGAACATTGTGCTCTCGTGCAGAAAGCAAATGGCGGCAGCACAAACAGCGTGTCGGACAGAGATTTTCGCAGAAAACAACATGTATTCGCATTAAAATGGATCAAAACTACATTCACGAACTTCCACAACGCTACAGAAAATGATTTGCGTAAGTACTATCTCCTATCCTATAGTAAAGTGTTACACAGATTTCAAAATGGGTGAGGAGAATTTACTCCTCAGAGACAAGTGTTTGTGTTAGTTACGGTAAGGGGCTGGGCTCCGTTTAATTTGACGGGTGCAAAGAACCTAAGTGTTAGGGTACCCAAACGTTTTGCTTGACGCAATCAATGAAATTTTATGTCCGTTTAGTTTAATTGATACGATGGGGATGAATAATGATTTGATTAAATTGACAAAACGGCAAAGGAATTTCCATGGCTATACTTTGTCCCAGCTAACTGTGAAGCAGGCAAACGAAAAGAAGTCTCTGCGCAAGTAGTGACGCGAGACGGCTCCACCAATGAACACGTGAGAGGAACGGAATTGCATGGAGTGGGGGAAAGCGACTGCAGCAGGCTGTACTGCTTCGCTCTGGCCACTCGATTTGCCTCGCTTCTCTGAGATCGTGAGTCGACCGCGCAACGTGTCAGCCACCATGGTGGCAGAGAGAGTGAAGAGAGGGTGAGAAAGATTAGTACAGAGAGAATCGGAGAGGGGGGAGGAAAGTTAGTGTAGAGATGTAGAGATATAGGGAGAGAAGGATAGAAGTAGAAAAAATGGAATAGAGAAAAGGATGGTTAGATCCAGATTGAAAGATGGAAAGAAAGGACAGAGGCTGACAATGAGAAGGGAAAGTTGAGATATGAAGTAAAGGAGAGATATGCGACAGTGACTTGGAGAAAAGGAGAGACGGAAGAAATGAAAACAAATTGTACAAATTGTTAGCACAAAAAAACTTGAGCAGGTTTTGTTCTAAAGTTTCCCCATGTGTGTAACAATAAAAATGTAAAATTTTCTGCCATCACCAAAATGGCGGCTAAAGCACAATTCAGCATGGGTAACATTCCGAACAATCTCCCAAAAAAAATCTTCTTAGATTTTCAAGTATTTAATCTACCTTTACTGGCAAAACTAGTTGATGTGGAAATTGTGAGAAGGAAATACATTCAAAACAGGAAAAGATGAGGTATTATTTCTTAGAAATGATGTTTCTGGAAAGGAGTATTTTGAAAATTGTACTAAGATGTGAATGATAAAGCGCTTGTTAGTATTATGCCTCTCTCTCTTACCACTCGTTGACCTCAAAACCAACCATTCTCCTATTCACCAGCCAGCTTGCTTCTCACAATAGCGACTTACATTTATGCTCCCAAATAGGGCGGACCAAATTCCCAGTCTGCGTACATTTGGACCCTCCCGAGGCATCAGTGCCACCTCATAATCCTCTTATTTCGCAAAGGAATTTTAACGAGTGTAAATCCATTTCGTACACACGTGTAAAAAAATGAAAGAGGCAATTTCTTCCTTGTTCTTTTCGGTTCCTGCACTTTTGATCCACACCCCCCAAAAAAACTCAGAACGTCTTAGGTATGCCGTTCTGAGTGAGGGGGTTAAGAAGTCAGGTTCCTGGGAGGTAATCAAGGGGAGTAGCTTCTGAAATATGAAACAGCCTTTCTCTGCACTGGCGAAAGAGGGGAGAAGGCCCCCCCACTCATTTCCTATTCAGTTTCGGGATCCATTGTCCTCCAAGGCACCGAAAGAACTGTGAAAGGTTCTCCTGCTTGCATACCGAATGCGAGCACATGCATTTATACATATATGCATTATGAATGTGCATGTGAGTGGTACAAGGCCAGTGTTGCCAACTCAAATTGTTAAAAAAGGGCTGGAATTAAGTCCAGAAATAAATTAGAATAAAATATTAAAAAAATAAAAATACAAATAAAAAATAAATTTCTAGGGCGTTGAGTTACAAACAACCTGTTTTCACGAGATAGGCAAAGTCCCTTCTTCTCTCGTTCGCTATTGTACAGGCCGTGTCCGAGAGGTGCAAGACCGTATTTGAAGCGAGCATCCTTCGAGAATGGTCTCGCAGTGCGATCTTGAAGTCGTGGATTGGAAGTGAAAGTTTTCCGAATTGCCCTTCGACTTCAGCGCCAAATACAATCAGTAGATAAAACTGATGACACCTTGTTTCCCCCGCGTTTTAAACACTTGTTTTTCACCACAAAAATCACATAGCATTTTCAAATGTTCTAATACATACATTTCCACACATTAGAAGAACTGCAACAACCAACTTACTGGCTTTCTACCTCCGCGATTTCAAACAAATGAACAATAAGTCAACTTGTCACGTGACCGAGCCTGCAACTTGGCGTGCTCTGCACTGTGGTCTCGATACCTCGTGAACTTGACGCTTTCGAACTACGCTAGGTGACGTCACTTTCGTCAAGATCATAATTCAAGTCTGCACTTTGTACCAGTCGGACACAGCCACAGTTGAGAATAATTTGGCGTTATTATGTCATTATTTAAAAACACGTTGACACTTCAATTATTTATAACCTGTACTGAAATCAACACTGTATGGCATGTTATCCATGGAATATTAAAATTATTGGGCAATTTTTAGCTTTGGCAATAGGTAACAGAAAGTTTTGGCGCGATTTTAAATAATTACATAACAACACTAAATTACTCTCTACTCAACCAAATATAGGGTTACCAGACCACTAGAATAAAAAAATAGGATAGACTGTTCCCAAATATAAGACTATAAGTCAAATTCTAAGGCTTAGTCAGGCACAGGAAATTCTAAATTAATTGGAAATTTTAGCAAATATTTTTATCTGAAATCTTTAGTACAAAATTACCGAAATATTAATCAATAATATTACTATGTATGGTTGGCATACTTCTCCGTGAAGACCGTTTTTGTTTTCAAGATTTCAGTTTGTAGATCAAAATATAATTGTAAAACTGAGCAGTTAAAAAATTTAAAATTGTACCGAGGCAATAATAAAGCTCTTACAGAATCTCTTTTTAATTTTTTTATTTATTTTACTTTTACTTTAGGGATGGAAAAGAGTATATAGAACTTGCTCAAGATAGGGAAAGATGGAAGGCCTGTGTTGCTGCAGCCATGAACCTTCGGGTTTAAGAAGGCTAGAGAGTTAGTTAGTTAGTTAGTTAGTTAGTTATTTTACTTCGCTTCTTGTGCCACTTTTGGCTAATTTGCGAAGATGGGGATGAGTGATGATATGATGAAATTGATGAATAGACATCACAAACGTCCATGCCCAAGCCAGGTTTCGAACCCGGGACCCCTGGCGTTGCAGCGCGACTTTTACAGAATCTATGAGAACATCAAAATAGGGTATCTACTAAATACTAGTCTATACTCTACGAAATCTATAGTAGAGTAAATTCCCTCTGGAGATAAATAATTTCCTCCAAATAGAGATGTATTTTTCTTAATGCAAAATAACGTGCTGCTCAAGATATAGGCGGGGCTACCCGATGGCATAGTCGTCGCATTGTAATCAAGGGTTCCGGGTTGTACCCGGTGGAGGCACATGCCACAGTGATTCGGATCACACTTTAAACTCCATGTCCAGTCCTGATTAGCCTTTCTGTGCAAAAAAATAGACTTAAAACAAGAATTCAAGATTTGGGATATTTACGATTTTCTTTTAAAAAAATCTCCCGGAAAGAAAAAGATGTCACAGGTTGCCTAGTCAATTGTATGTGCAACAGGAGCGGCAAGAAAACTACTGGGCCTACATTATAATGGATAGATCTGTCGCCAAGTGTTCTCTTCAGTAATACTAGACCAAATGAACCAGACTTTGTTCCGAAGCAACAGAGTTGGTAATACTGTGCATGGAAACTGAGAACTTGCCGGAAGATTTTCATGTTAATGGCACGTTGGACGCAGAGCTCTGAATAGGATGTTGAAGGTGTTACGGCCGAGGAGTAAACGACGCTCTACTTTTCAAGCATGCGGTTGCAGGGAACCCTGTTTTCCTTGTGATTGCTTCTCATCTATTATACCAAGATTTAGTTTTTACCGATTGGCCTAATGCAGTGAGAAGCGAACCAAACAACAGGAAAAATATGAGAACAATTTTCTCGTTATATAATTGCCGACCTCCGTCGCAGAGTGGTTATAACAGCGCGCTACGACGGCAGAGGTCCCGGGTTCGAATTCCCGCCTAAACATGGGTGTTCTTTGCGAGTGTTCATTCATCAATTTCATCACATCATTACTCATCTTCTTCGAGATTAACCAAGAGTGTCAGAAAAGCGAAGTAAAATAAACAAAAACGAATCAATCAATCTACTGATTGGTGCAATGGTTGTGAAACTGGGAGTACTAAGTTCATTTCATAACCAACTCTCATAGTAACAACCAGTTGAGAGAGAGAGAGAGAGAGAATATTGAAACCTTCGCTGAATAGATGGAAATCTCATATATACAAATCACAAATAGAAGAACATAACCCCGAATTCTGCAATACAAGATCCAATATCTGAAATCTGCAAATATAGGTCCAATACCCGAAACCTATAATAGAAGACTGGATGCCTGAAATTCTTAATACAGAGCCGAATTAGTTAATTCTTATATCAGAAGTTTTAGGCTTTTACAATTTTTACTAAGTCTTATCTAGCAAGGTTGAAAATTTGGAAAGTGTAATGATCTAGTATTATATTTTCTTCAAGCAGAAAACTTTAATGTATAATGGATTCTAGGTAATTATTTTGCTTGTATATGCCTTTCATTGGGATTCAATCTTTATCTTTCTTATGCATTTTTCTTATCAATTATGCTAGTTTTAGTGTTTTGTTTTCTCTGTAATTAGTAATTTTAATTTAATATCTTATCTCTTTAATTTTGTAATTGTATGCTATGTGTCAACTTTGCAGAGGTGCTGTAGCAAGGTTTAATATGCTGTTGTCAGCAGTATAAATTCCTATAATAAATAATAATAATAATTCTGAAAGTAACTTGAGATGAAGTGGCGGTCTTCGGTTTAGAAAGCCACAGCAACCATTTCCATTCTTCTGGACGTTACAACTTGAACAGTCTCTAGCCGGCCCTCGTGGCGGAGTGGTTAGCACATCGCGCTACGACGCCAGAGGTCCCGGGTTCGAATTCTGGCCTGGGCATGGATGTTTGCAAGTGTCCATTCATCAGTTTCATATCATCAGTCATCCCCATCTTCGCAAATTAGCCAAAAAGTGGCACAAAAGGCGAAGTAAATTAAAGCAAATCAATCAATGAATCGAACAGCCTCTTGCTGTTGCATATCGGAATATATCATTGTCTTTATGTACATTATTTCACAGCGCTTTTCTGCCACTTTTGGCTAATCGCGACGACGGGGATGTTTCATGACAAGATGAGATGAATGAAATGACAATGCCAAACATAAGGACACCGCAACGCCAGGGCCTCGTTGACCTGCAAGATTTCCGGGATGTGCTACGTGGAAGTGACGTTGACAGAAGGTCACCCCCTACACCACAAGAATGTATGCTTTGGAAAGAGCCTGGCCCTGGAATTCACATTTTACAGTATTACGCAGTTACAAAATTGAGCAGGGTATTGAGTTCGTTTGCGGGAAAGTGTATTGATTTCAGAACATGATGGCGCAGGCTATGGGCTAGGACCCGTAACTTCGCGGTTTCTTATGGAAGGTTGACTCCGTTCCCCAAGGACGCACGCAAGGAACCGGAAGTGGGGCAGGAAATAGCCACACACGGAGAATGCAAATCGAGAAAGTTTTCTCTTGCCCGAAAGAGAAAGAAGAGGACAGAAAGTGCACCTGGTTTTGCTGTGGCCTGCACTCTGTTTAAACATTACAAAAACAACTAGTCTTATATAAAAACAGAACTGTACACCTGAAAGAAGGACGTATTAGTGCAAGGTCCAAGAAATAAGGATTCCTCCGCCAAAGACTTGTCAAGTACTAAATTAAATAATGAAAGTGTACTTGTTTAGCATTTGTTATATTTCGAGGGATATGTATTTCCGCAGAACTTGCTCGAAGGCACGAATTAGATTGGGACCACACGAGTTTGAGTGACAATATCAAAGAAGATTTACGCACACTACTATTTATAATATTATGCACCAAATATTAAACAGAAACTTCACATTTCGTCAACTGAATCTAACATTATTTTCTGTTATTCCATAAACATTCAATTCTTTTATCTTTTGACATTCATTTCCTTGCCAGGGCAGTTGTTTTTATACATATTTCGGCGATATTTACTTAGTGTAAGCTGTATAATGAATATGTCATGTTGTATCTCTATTCTTACACTATTCATGTGATAATACCAATACAATATTAACTAATTTACATATTATGAATAGACATATAAATAATATTAACGTATTAATATAAATATTTATATCATTATTATTTCTGAGACATTTGGTTTGGAAACCCTAGAAAATATATTTCTAGATACTTGCCTGGCCTGAAACTATTATCAAAGAACTGTAAACGCCTGGATTTATTTATACGGGACTGTACATACCTGGACATACCTAATCAGGTCGATATTGATGGATTATTCTTAATTAATAAAAGATAAAAACTACTGGAGCATCATACCCCCCTGTCTGAAACTTGACTCCACATTTCACATGTTATATCTTCTGAAGATTTACACCAAAACATTCTTTTTCACAGCTTCATCAAGCAGATTCGTGTTACAATTGCAACTAAAATCTACGTGTGAAAGAGAGTTTTCTATGTGTATTGCAGTAATAATTACTTTAAATGTAGCTACTGCTTTATTTCGACTGCATAAAAACTCAAATACCAAGTCTTGTACATTTTTGGTGTACGAAACATTGCCCATTTAGGCCATTTTAACTGTTGTACGAAATGTTTCATTAACTTAATTATACTTTCTAAGAGTCCAGCTTTTCTTTTTGTGTGTGTAAGCAAATACTGTAAAGGGAACAGTGGAAATGAAACATAATTCTGCCCCTCGGTGTAAGATAATGGTAACCCACAGTTTGACGAAATTGAGTTACAGTTTTTCCAGGAGCCTACCTAGGTACATGTACTTATCTTCCCTCCTGTTTTTGACAGAGTTCGCACGAGATACTCCCATGTAGTTTTCTGGCGTGAGCGAAATTATACCACACTCAGAGAACACTTGATACACCAGAATGCATCTTTTTTGATGATGTACTTAAACGTTTCGTCTGAGCTCCATAAACTCTGTAGCTCAGACCAAACGTTTAAGTGCATCATCCAAAAAGATGCAGAAAGGTGCATCAAGGAACATCAACTGATGCATTGAAGTGCATATCGACTGAAATAAATCCTTACTTGAATCAAATGATACACTTTGGTGTTTCTTTCACGATATACAAAAATGCACCCAAATGCATCAAATGTGAATCTGATTCTTTGAAGAAGCCATAAAACACACTTTAGTACATCAATCGATGCATTCGGGTGCATCAATCGATATGATGCATTTAGTTCTCTGAGTGATCACCACCTTTTCGTAGCAACAAGGCAAGATGGCCGCCGAGGAAGCGTGAACGTTCATCGGAGCAATTGGAAAGTGAACTTGTTGGAGATAGCTATAATTGTTTATGAAGTAGTGATTCATCGTAAAAACAATCAAACAGTGAAAATTCCTCAGATAGTGATTAAAGTGTAAGTTTGCTTTTTTCGTTTTTATTCATTCTGGTGCGTACCCTTGCTCCTAAATTCTCTGAAAATTGTTTAGGTGTTGCCATTAGAGACTGCTCCCTTGACGTCGGATGATAAAGTTGGTTCTACATCAGATCTCAAGTTTAATTTTCAAGAGAAATCATGTAGAAAATGGCAAAGCCTGTATGAGACTGATCTACACTAATTCCTTAAATTGTAAGATAAAGCATTTGTGCTATATTAACCATTTTTAAATAAAACCTAAATTATTCATTTGTGTGCACTGAATTTCAGATGATCATGTATAATTATTCTATTAAAAGTTGCAAATAACAATGGCAAACAACTTGTCTCCAAAATTATTTTATTGTGAAAATATTTTGTTACTGCAATACACAGCTTATGTGATCATTGGAAGTCTATTTTATATCTAAATCATAGTTTCAAGACATTTGAAACATATGTGTGAAATTAATGAATTTTCCAAATATTCAATCGCCTTTTCTCAAAAGTACCTTCTTGTGGATTGCCATTTTCTTGCCCCGAGGGGCAGAATTAATGCTGCATCAAGTAACCAATCAGGAAATTTGCAGCGATTTTTTTCACATGCATGGTTCCGAAAAAATATTAGTTCTTTCCTGTCCTTTATCTTTGCCATCTACTATTTGTAATTTAGAACAAGAGAAAATGCCTTCAGGACGGCTCAACCATTATTCACACAACCTATTCTATCATGGATAGTGTTGCTAGCTTATTACAAAGGCTGGCTGGGACTTTGATGCATATACATCTTCTTTTTGGAATACACAGTACATTAATCAGCTAGATGTTCAAGGGTTTCATATCAAAATGAGCAAATTGGTGGGGTATTTTGTTGGATTTTTGTAGATTTTGAAGGATATTGCATTTTAAAGGGGTTTCATGTCATTTTAGTTTATTTTTAACAATTCTTAAAACATTATCTTGCATTCTTAATGCTTTTATGAGAGTAGGAGCATTTCGTTGAAAGCAACACACTTGTCAGTACGAAAGTTTCAGAACAATTTTGGTTGCAGGAAATGTGGTAAATATATTCCTCTGGAACAAAGAGATCTAATTGAAAAAGTGACACGTGATTTAGTAAAAATTCATGGGAAAGTAGGAAAGGAAGTAGACAAGCAAATGATTCTGGTTTTGAATAAAAATGAAGAGTTCAGTTGATATTTTGTCGGAAGATTTTTTTTCTACTGGAGAACTACTTGCTTAAATCAAACGTTGTTACGAAAAATTAAATGCTCCTCTAGTGTTGGTAGATTGGGAAAGGAGGTTTTCAATGTTCAAATCTTCGTTGGCGCAGTGGTAGCGTCGTCGCCTTGTAATCAAGGAATCCCGGGTTCGATATCCGGTGGAGGCACATAGTGGTTTAGATTTCACTTTAAACTATAGGTCCAGAGACAATTAGCCTCACTGTGCATAAAGTGGACTTAAAACCCCCCAAATCAATCAAATATTTGTTAAGAGGAAATCGGAAGTCATTTTGATTTGACAACCTTCGTCCGTATGTACATTTCAATACAGGACTGGTGAAATAAACACGCACGTTTCTTGTAAAATAGCATTTCGAAAATTGTAAAGAATATTTTTTTATGGTTTGGGGATACTTGCATTCTCTGTAGTGCATTAAACCCGTACCATTACTTTTATATATATATAAAGAGTGCGGCAAGAAAACTTAACTGAACTTACCTGAAACCTTGTTACTTAAAAAAAATTATAAAATGTAAATTTAAAATGTAAAATAACTGAATATCTTTACATGCAACTGTGCAACTGTGCAACTGTTATCTTTGTGTTGATAGCGTAATACTGATTTCTAATCAAATCATTCTCGTCATTGCAGACAAACTGTTGGACCAAGATGCCGCAGTATACTGAGGCGGAACGTGGTTGGTGCGTCAAGCATTACTTCCGTAGTTATGGCACAGGACGGGGAGATGGTCCGTCATTGAAAATTGTCAAAAAACGGTTTGAAGAAGAGTTCCAGAAACATGCCCCTCCAAACAATACGTTACTAAGTTGGGTTGGAATGTTTAGAACCAGGGTTGTTAAAGGTCCAAGAACCTATAAATTCTAATATGTTCTATTGGGTTCCCCTGCAGGACCGGAACCTTTTTTCTCGCACAATTTAAATTCGGTCCAAGTTGCGTATTGTTACATTGAAAAAAGGTTCCTGGACGGTATTTTAATTGTTCCTGAAAAAAGGTTAATGTACCGTATTTAAATTGATGCGGGGAAAAAAGGTTCCTGGACCGAATTGAAATTCTTCCGAAAAAAATGTTCCTGGACCGAATTGAAATTCATTCTGGACAAAAGGTTTCTGGACCGAATTTAAATTCATTCGGAAAAAAAATTCCTGGACCCTATTTAAATTGATCCGGAGAAAGGTTCTTGGACCGAATTGAAACGCTTTAAATATGAAAAGGTTATACACTGTCTAGAACTCATTTACGTTTGCTGCTTTTCTCTTCCAGTCAGGGATTGAATTTATTTACAATTCGTAGACCAGGATTGACCGATTGAAATTTGCCTTCTACAAATGTCCGCGAGTACTTTACACTGGAATGTCACACTGCTATTGTTGAAACCGTATCGAAGGAAATAAATCATAATGCTGTTGTTCTCTCGAGGGCCACGTTCAAATTCTCCCTTGTCGAAGAGTTACTGTACATTGTACAATCAACAGCAAATGAATTAGGAGAAAAAAGATTTTCTCGACGAAAAATGAGTTGGCAATGCTGCGAACACCGAGGCAATATTGATAAGACGCTTGAGGAGCGTCCAGCAAACTTTCCTGAAAAGCACAACTCACTCCACTATCGAAGGTCATGCTACACGTGGATTGGCAACTTTCAGGAGCATGCTGTCTGTCTACACAATTCTCCCCAAATGCCTGTTTGAAGATGAACCTTCGGCTCGCATTTTATTTTTCAAATGTAGTTCTGACGTTGTAGTCATTTTACAATTATTTGTATTTGTTCTTATCTTGCTTTACTTTTATGTCACCTTTACAATTAATCGAAACTATGAAGATGGATGATAATGAGATTAAATTGATGAAGAGACACTTAAAAAAGAGATTGCCAGACCAGGACTCGAACCCGGAACCTAAAGCGGATAAGGTGGGAAGACCGTCAATAACTCCCGGCCATGAACTGGAGTATAAAATTTGTAATTGCTCAGGAGTATTTTTTGTTCTGTTCATGACTAATACCTGCTTTCGGACACAATTTATAAGTGACACACTTCGTTCGGTGGAGACAAGCCACGTATTGTTTGGGAGGAGGGACACATCTCGTTCATATACTACAATCATGGACTATACTTGAAATGTGACGTGCTAAGCAATACTTTCGGAGATCAGTTGGACATACAATTTTGATATACAAGTTGCATTTTCTCTACTTATTTATGCCTCATAGATAATCTCGCAACAACGCAAAATGTTTTAATTGACTCGAATTCACAATGACTAATATATACTGGACCTACATATTGTAAATGCAAAATCTAGGTGACCAAAATATGCCTCAACACGAAATGAAAATGCAATATTCATTCAATACACTAAAAAAGCTAACCAAAGCAGACTTTTAACAACACTACCCACGTAACGTTTCCATCCTCTAACAGGGTTTTTGTTTGGAGTAAGATTCACATGGCGTAATAGGATTATCATTCACTACAAAGCAATAGCAATAAACATGAGATAAACCTGAAATGAGGGGTTAGAATTCACCATAGGAGAAATGCAGCAGGTAAAACAAAACACATATGTAAGGAAGAGGTGTGTAAGTGTAAGTTTCTATGTGAAAATTAACTGAGTGGTAGCACTACACGATTTTACGTCAGGGATCCTAGGTTCGAATAACGGTCTGGGCATTGGTGTTGTTTCTGAATGTTCTATTTATTTTATCTTCACTCATCTTCGTCGTCGCGATTGCCCAAAAGTGGAAGAAAAGCGACGCTAAATAAAAATAACAAAATATATGTGAAAATTAGAAGGTTAATTAAGAGCTGATAGGTAAAATATACTCTATGATGAATGTTCGATAGAAGTTCTGTTAAGATGTCAAACCTGTAAGAAGCAAATAGCGAAGTTGTGTGAAGGATTGAAGATAAGCTTCGATAACATGGTCACCTGGATTCTCTCGAGCTGAACCAGTAAATGGGCGATGTTTAATCCCCAAGGCCATTCTGCAAAACGAATGTCAAAAGAGGTTCGTGTGTGGATTTGGTCAGCATGAAATTGTTGGGTGATGATAAGTGAATGGTATTTTTTCTGTTTTCGTTATTTTACGTTGCTTTTCTACCTCTGGATCTTGAATGACGAATAAATTAATTTGGTGAACTGATAAACACAAAAAATCCAACCCCGTGGCTAATTGGTTAGCGCACGCGCTTCGAAGTAAGGTGAGGATGTGTC
Organism: Lepisma saccharinum; assembly: GCF_977018435.1. Taxonomy (NCBI): domain Eukaryota; kingdom Metazoa; phylum Arthropoda; class Insecta; order Zygentoma; family Lepismatidae; genus Lepisma; species Lepisma saccharinum. The sequence continues at coordinate 3,049,439 of NC_139231.1, read as the reverse complement.
ATTGTCTGCATCCCACTTCCATCTATCACATCTTCAACCTTCATCATTGCGATTATCCGAGACTGGTAGAACAGTGACGTGAAATAACAAAAATATGACCCTCGGTGTCGATTTCAAAGTTTGAAGTATTGCTGTTTCTGCATTCAATAGCGGCTCTAGGTTGTGACAGTGATGTGAAATGCATCTGATTTTATAAGAAATAGTAAAACGAGAAGAGCGATAGATATTCCTCTATTTTCAATTTTCTCTAAAACTATTTTCCCCGACTGTGGTAATAATGAATTCTATGTAGTATGAGAAATATACTTTAAATTAATTTATACTAATTTATGCATATGCAACTGATTAAGAGAGCGTCCACGATGGCGCAAGGAAATCGTCGCCGCATTGTAATCAATGAGTTCTCGGTTCGATGCCCGGTGGAGGCACATAGTGATTCGGATTCTTGTTTAAACTGTAGATCTCGTCGCGGTTTGCCTATTTGTGCATAAAACTTATTCAGAATGATTAAGGACTTTTCCAAATATTCTGTCTGTATCGGAATGGCAACTTTCTTCCGAAGGAAAATGAATTCGTAAAGCAATAATACGCACAGCACCTCTAATTACCCACTGCCATTCAACACGCTACTATTCGTAAATTCAGAATTATTATTTTAGGGTTCAAATTCTGGCATCTGAAAGAGGGACACTTGGCCCCAAAAGTTTCAGGTTTGTTAACATTTACTAGCTAATGATATTTTTGTTAAGCTCCTGGGACCTGAGGAACAAAAATATAGCTCTTTTAAAACAATTTCTCAAATTAAATGTAGAAATTATGCAGCACACTAGCCCAGGGACGTTATAGCTTATTCATGGGATGGAAAAATTGTCATTTCCGCCCTCCCCCTCGCCAAGCTGTATATTCGATTGACTTAGATTCGAGTGTTAATATTGGTTATGATTATTGGTAAGGTGATAAGAGGTTACATCATTCATTGAAACTTACGTAACAATACGTACTATTGGTTATATAGTATAAACAATAATAATGACAATTATCGTGCCTAGCACCCTGATTACTCTACTGGGAAGATAATTTACACCTGTAAGTTTTCCGAAACAAATACACATTTCACTTCGTATGACAAGAATCGGCGATGAAATTTCGTAAGTAGAAATTCAGTAGCATTTGTTTACCTTAACTTTCGCAAGAAATGAAAAATTCCGTTTTTAAATTGTTGGATCGTAATGTCGTGACCATCCCTGGTATTTTCCTTGCATACCAACGATATTTTTTTGAAAATAGGGTTAGCAACCCTTAATTGAAGACCAAGTGAATGACTTGCGATGTGGTAGTCGGAAACCTGGCCAGGACGAGGAATCGTTCATTGGAGCTACGGAGTCAAGATGCCATACACGTCTGAAGCTACACGTGGCCGTATAATTTTCATGTTCGAATGTGGCCGCACAATTTCCGATATTGCAATAGCCATTGGAAGGCATGAAAATGTTGTTCGTCATTGGATAGAGCGTTTTCAACATGAAGGAGAAGAGGGCCTGAAAACAAGTGAAAACAGGGCGCCGCAGAGTGACATCGGGAGAGCAAGATGCTGATATTGTGGAACACATTGCAAATCATCCATTTTCTCCAGCCAGTATTGTTTCCAGACATTTACAACTGCAGTGTTCAAGTGATACAATACGAATGCGTCTACAAGCTGCAGGGATACGGCACAGAACAACAGCGAAGAAATTGCAACTCACAGCGCAACACGTAAATGCTCGTCTTGGGTTCGCTTTATAATATCTAACCATGACAAATGACTTTTGGGAAACAGTAATTTGGACTGACGAGAAAGTGTTTTGTTCGAATGAAGATGGAAAAATTAATTTGTGGCGGCCGGACAGAACTCGTTACGATCCAAGATATGTTCGTAGCAATCGAAGAAGTGGAAGAATTTCAGTGGCATTTTGGACGTGGATCAGTGCAGCTGGTGCAGGAGATATAGTAGAAATATCCTCGAGGATGGATTCCGAAGAATATATTAAAGTGCTTGAAGAACATATGCTACAGACAGTTCGCGTTATTTATCCTTGCAAGGAAATGCCCATCATCAACTTCGTTCATGATAATTGCAATATCCATACGTCCAAAAGAACGAAGCAATGGCTTGCACATCACCCTGACATTCAGCCATTCGAATGGCCAGCAAAATCACCAGACCTCAATCCAATTCAAAACGTATGGTCCATTATGGTGAGAGAGTGGGAACCTGGCTATTAAAGAACAAGAGAACAATTACGTGGCCATGTGTATGATGTATGGAAAAATATACAGAACAGGCCACGTATTTGTCATAGACTTGTTGAATCTATGCCCAGAAGATTACGTGAGGTAATCGACAACAATGGCTGGTGGACTCATTACTGAACACACGTCAACATTATTTGAAACATTGAAAATCAAGTTTATTTTTTGTTTGTTTGAATGAGTGTGTCCTTTCTTTCTTTCTGTTTTCCCTAGAGACAATATATTTATTTTCTTTGAAACATTTTTAACTCTGATTTTTACAAGGCTGCATTAATTTAGCATGTGACACAATGTTCTCAAAATATGGCATTTCAGTTTTGAACAGGCAAACTAAAGTTGAGTTTGAAAAAGCAAATACATTTTTTTCGCCCTTGTAACTCATTGTTTCTACCAATTATCGAGTGCTTTCTTTGCTTTGCGTTCCTCTAGGTCACTCAGTCGCCATTTTTGTTTGTGAGCATATACTAAGTTTGATTGAAGCTTATCCTCTATCCTTTCATCATACAACTTGACTATGGGCTTCAGGTTTGACATTTTAATAGAATTTCTATCAAATATAAATCATCAACTTGAAATATATTTCACTTACTAGCTCCTACTTTCCAAAATTTGGTATGTTTGGTTTTCTGATGATACACGTGATATCGTAAAATTTGAATATGATAGATTTGTATTTTATAGCTATGAAGATTACTTACTTACTTTTGTATCTCAGATCTCTTGTAATTACCTACAAATTATGCGAAACAATACACTAAACATCCCCTCCCCCCGACCTGTTTTCAAGGATCGATCCAGCATCCACCTCACAGAAATTTCCATCTCGATCATTGCATATCAAATGAGTGTGGGTCTTCGTGAATCTTCCCTGTAATGCAGATCCATAATTTGCTCTAGAGCATGTGAAGATAACTGAAAGCAATACTTGTGTATATAATTTCAATTTTGAACTATTTATTCATCTATTTACTTCTTTCATTGTGGGAGGGAGACTGGCAGCCGGGAGATAGGCCAAGGCCCTTCCAGGGGTGTATAGCCACGTTTTTTATTTACTTCTTTCGGTCCGGGGTTCCATACCCGGTGGAAGCACATAGTGGTTCAGATCTCACTTTACAACATATGTCAAGTCCCGATTAGCTTTTCTATGCAAAACGTGGATTGAAGAAATTACTTAGTCAAAATTTGTGATAGTTAGTTACTGATCGCAAGTTGCATTGTTGCAGAATATGGGGATACTAGACGTGTTGAAAGCAGAGGTGTTCATTTGGAATCAAACTCCCTCACTCTCCGAGATGGCGGTAGCCCTCACCCTCCACCGCCCTCACAAGTCTTCCGGAGGGTGAGGGTGAGGTCTGCCCTCACGAGGGTGAACACATCTGATTAAAGAATCACGACGATGAGGATGAGTCATGATATGATAAAAGCACACAAAAAACAATGCCCAGGCCGGAATTTTTTTTTTTAAAAAAAGGAATACACCTATTCGGTAGTATCCCCCGTCATTCACACATTTCTTAAACTTTCACACATGTCAATTTTTACTCTAATTGTTTCTCGGATATGAACGAGATGTGCCTCCCCAAACGCCCCGTCAAACAAAAAGCGGATTCTCCCCGACGAACACATTTTGGATCTAATACCACTCATAAATTAAGTGTCCAGAAACAGATATTAGGTATGAATATACGATTAAATACTCCTTAGCAATTACAAATAATTATAAGCTAACTCGTGGACGAGAGTTAGAACGATGTGATTAAACTTCCCCGCTCTTGCTTCCGAGTTCGAGGCCTGGTCTCAGCATGGAGTTCTATCTCTGCAGTGTTTCCTTATTAATTTAATGTAATTATCATCCATCCTCATAGTTGCGACAAATTATAAATGTGTCATGGTAAAAACAAAGCAAAATAAAAAAAAAAAAATATTGTCTTATCACGAATGCCTCGGTGTTCGCAGCATTGCCAACTCATTTTTCGTCGAGAAAATCTTTTTTAACCTAATTCATTTGCTGTTGATTGTACTTACATAACGCAATGGACTATATTAGTGTGGCGTCACATGGAGTTCAAACAAACCCGTCACATGATGCTGCGGCATTCGATCCAGAAACCACAGACAATAGGAGCCGTCGATGAGGTAAGGTGATTCTGCTGTGTTCCCAGCGGATATCACAAAAGGGACGGAAAGTGTTGCTACAACCAAAGGAAGGAACGCGCGCGATAGAATGGGACTACATGGAGAGGGGTAACGTGACTGCAGCGTTTGCGTTTCGCCCATTTCTACATTGTACCTTAGATTCTCGAGGCAGACAGCACCTGGATTATTCTTTCATGCTCACAAGTGGATAGTTGCTTATCGTCAGGTCCGTATTCGATCCAAGTTGCGTATTGTTTCGTTTCAATACGGAACTTGGACCCTATTAAACTGATTCGAAAAAAAGGTTCCTGGACCGTATTTAAAGGATCCTGGAATAAAGGTTCTTGGACCGAATTTAAATTGATTCGGAAAAAAGGTTCCAGGACCGTATTCAGATTCATCCGGGAAAAATGTTCCTGGACCGTATTTAAATTCATTCAGAGAAAATTGTTCCTGGACCGGATTGAAATACTTTACAGATAAAAAGGTTCTTTACGGTCCAGAATCCATTTACGATTGACGAGTTTCTCTCCTGGACCGGAATTGAATTTATTTAAAATTCCTGGACCTTTAACAACCCTGTTTAGAACTACGCGCTCGGTGAAGAACCATAATGAAGGGCGATCAGGCAGGGCACGAAGCACGAGAACAAATGATAATGTTAGACAAAGTTTTGTAATCGCCAAAAATAAGTATGCTGCGTATGTCCCTTGAACTTCAAATTGAAGAAACAAGTTTTCGTCGAATAGTGAAGCAAATTGGTGCACGTTCGTACAAAATACACATTCTGCAGAAATCAAACCCCCATATTATGTTCAACGTCTAGTTTTTTGTGGCCGTGTGTTAGCTGAGCTCTATAAAGATCCACATTATCTGGTCAATTTGTGATGGTCAGATGAATCTCATGTTTTGCTAAGTGGACATGTTAACACACAGAACATGCGTTTCTTATGTTGGGAGAAGTCTGGCCAGTATGCTGCATGCATTCAGAAAAGCTGACAGTGTGGGCTGCAATTTCTAGACATGGTGTGATTGGGCCATACATTGTTGAAGACGACTATGGGCAAACAAGAACAGTTAATGCAGTAGTGTAGGAAACAAATAATTAATCGTTTTCAAGCTGACTTATAGACATTTTGCGAAATTCATGGTTTACAGTTTGAACGCCAAGTGTTCCAACAAGACATGTGGGACGTGGTAACAAGGAATTGTTGAAGGAACTCTTTCCCGCTGGCATCGTATCACGAAGAACAGATTTTCCTTTCCCACCCCTTAGTCCTGATCTTACGTTATGTGACGCTTATCTATGGGGACTTCTGAAAGAAGATTGCTTCTCACAATTTCCAAGAACCCTGGACCAGTTTCGTACCAACATAGAATCTGTTATTGGCAACATAACGCTAGATCAGTGTTCCAACATAGTCCAAGATATGATAAGACGAATGGAATACGTTGTCGATAATGGTGGCAGACATGTTGAACATGTAATTGTCTGATATGAAGTGTACTGTATCAAGCAGTTGCGTACTTCTCAGAAATAAATGAGTTCAGCTTCAGTTAATTTTTCTTGCCGCACCCTATATATGCATATATATATATATATATATATATATATATATATATATATTATTTGCTGCGACGTCAAGGGTCCCGGGTTCGAATACCGCTCGGGCTTGGTTGTTTGTGAATGTCCATTCATCAATTTCATTATTTCATCACTAATCCCCATCTTCGCAAATTATCCAGGAGGCACAAAACGCGAAGTAAAATAAACTAAATCAAACAATATATATATATATATATATATATATATATATATATATATATATATGCATGCATGAGAAGCCTCCCTGGGATGTTTAGTACAGGACCCCACTCAATGTGGCGGGTTTTTGGCGGATCTTCTTTTAGATTATTTCTATGTTGAACCAAAGACAAGTACATCAACCATTTTGCATTTCTAGTATACCCATCCACTGCAGGACCGGATTTGAGAGAACTTTGGAGGTCTCCAATCTCTATCTACACTGGTGAATGGTGAAAGATCAAAGTGGAATCCGAACCACTGTACAATCTACCTCTGCCAGGAAACGAACCCAAGGACCCTTTGGTTATACTGTGAAAGCATCAGAGATTCTTGTGAAATAGAAGTAGTTCTACACCGAAAATGATTATGGAAAGAAAGAAATAAGATTGAGAATTCATTTTGTCGGAAGAAACTGTCACATGGGAATTGTTGGACCTAGAATGCTCTCGCTTTGTGGTTATCAGTTGACGTTATTGCCTTGTAACCAAGAAGCCCCGGATTCGATCTCCGGTGTCGATTTATTCAAGTGTATAGTAAATCTACTCCTGCATTTGTGATTGTTAGTTTCATTATTTTACTATCTAGAAAAGGATTGCAAAAACTTTTTTTTGTTAGTTTTAATATAATGCTATCAAGATTTTCCTCAATATTTATTCATCTCTTTTGGGATGGGCACGTGCCCCCACGGCTCTCCCGCCAACTCCGCCAATGCATTCCACAATGTGAACGCGGGCCTTCTACTGCTTCTTCAGAGAGCATTGTCAGTACACATAATCATTTCTTGCCTTCTTTAAAGTAAGAAGGTTCATCATGAATTACACTGTAGTTTCTTCTTCCGACCATGGGAGCTATTCACTAAGGAAGCCATTTTCTATGTGATGAAGAAATGACTTACATTCAGTACGTAAAGTAACTTAATAGTGAAAGTGAGTACAAGAGGTCAGCGCCAAAATGGTCAGGCACCAAAGTGTGTGGCGCCAAAATTACCTAGCACCAAAATCCCCGCACCAAGATTTACTGCACCAAAAAGTCCTAGACCCGAAACATTGCTTTGAAAAGGTGTGCAATATAAGAAATATATTTGCAATGCAGTAAAAATATAACGTATCATTTGACATAAGTTGACCATAGCACGCGCAATATTGGAAGGGGGGCTCACTATGTTTCAACTGTGGCTGATCCACTCACGGATTTGGTGAGATTTGATTTACAAACGAGTCGGGAATCAGGCGAAATCAATCCATTATACATATTTTCTTCAGAAATGAGAAAGTGTTTCATTTGTAAGAGAAGTGTAAAGCACAAAATTTGAGAAAAAATAACACTTTTAAAAGGCAGCAAAACTTGCATTTATCACACCACACATATTTGAATTGCTTTGATAAAAACCAAGTATTTTTCTCATTTGTAAGAACTATAGATGCCAGGACACGCGTAGAATAAATTTAAATTATTAGCTACATGTAAAACATTTCCCCCCGATAAAACACTATCACGTAACTACAGAAAGTCATAAGTTACAAAACAAATGGTTACTAAAGTCGTTATGATATTTTGCACGCTAAAAAAGTAACAGTATCTGCAATTACATCACACAATTGTTTTCCTTCATGATGAGAAATTCTTATATCTTTAAATTCTTTCTAAATATTCTAAATGAAAAGGAGCATATAGAGTGTTATAAATTAATGAAAAGGATTTGAGTAAATTGCCTTTGATTTCATAATTTTTAGTAAAAGAAACTTTATTCCAGTGCTACAATTATTATCAATAGTGCATTCTGCAATTAAAGCTTAGTTTTCAACTATTTTAGCTGCTAAAAGCAATCGAAATAGAGATAATTTTGATTTTATGTGAAATTTTATTTGCACACTGGAGATATTAGCTTACATCATGTATTAAATTTCGAGAAACATGAACAGTTTTTAAGATCTACATCTGAGGTCTTGTCACCGAAGTATACTTAACTTCGATGGTGTATACGGTACTAATTACACACGTGCATAATTATGTCTGACCGCTTCACTTGTAAGGCGGGAAATTGATTTCAGGATTGATGTCTGTCCAGGGTGCACATATCGAGCATCTGTAATACGTACCAAACTTTTAGAGATTCTTTATGTACTGATATGCACCTTTTTTGCTGTATTTGTTATAGTTATTTTACTATAAACGTTCGAAGCCCCGGATAGTATTATGAATCGCACTGCATTTCGATTTTTTTTAGAAGAGTAGTCACGTCGTTGGTTTTGAAATTTCAAAAACGTACACGCGCTTAGAAATACTTCCACGGGAATATAATAAATGTTTCCAGATTCTTGTTTTTTTTTTGCAAGGGGATGTGTTTCGTATGGCGGTGGTGTCTAAAATGTCTTGTCACCAGGAGGCATTACCTGCGACCGAAGTTCAGACCACTTGTTAATAGGGATTCTAATCAGATACCTTTCATTTTCAAAAATCTCGCGTGAGGGGGCGGAGGTGAAGGGGGACTTTCCCTCAAGATATTCAAATCCCATCCTTTCTTCCACGCAGTACAACCTGGGACGCTTCTTGCAGGCTAGCGAGGGTTTGGCCACAGCCAGGATGATCCTCTGCGTTCGTTTGCGTCTTCCATCTGTGTTAGTGATTGTCCTTTTATCTATCTTATGCCGATCGACACCATCAGCCCAAGTGGCAAAAAAGCAACGTAAAATAAACAAAATCAAATAAAAAATTGCACAAGACAAATTATTTTTTTCTAAGCGAGAGATAATCTTGGAAAATAAATTCCGCGACACTCGCTACATCTAATGTATGTCCATGTCGGCAGAAAAATATCATCACCAAATCAGCTAAATGTAGCTATCGTGACTGACATAGACGTTCATATTCACCTACTAAATACTTACTATTTTTAGTTTCAATTATGTACTTCCTTCCTAATAAATTTCGAAAAATAATTTGAATAAGAAAAATTCGTTACAGTTAATTAATTAATAGCATGTCAAGGATTTAGTGACCATTAAAAATTTCTTAAATATCGACACTGTGTTTAAAAAAGAAAATTAACCTGTCGTTAAAATAAATTAATCTAATTTCTTATTTTCGTCTGACTTGAAGAAAACACCAAACTACAACTTGAACTAGCCGTGGAGAAAAGTGTAAATCTGTACGAAGTTGCACACTCATTCACAAATCTGCAAACATTAGCATCGGGTCAAATTGTAGCCACTGTAACAAGTTCACTACGTTATATCTTCGTGATATGATTCTATTCTAGAGCCTAATTTCTGTACATATCCGCCTATAAACATGGATGACAGGCATTCGATGTTTCCGCGCACCCAAATACTAGTTTCCAACAAGAAAGAGCGAAAACATTTAACAGCAGAGAAGAATCATGAAATAACAACAAAAACAATAACAAATAGTGGTACTCACCGCGCGCGTTTCGGTGTTTATTATACTCGTCGCTAGGATCGCTGCTATCGCCGTGAGGTATAACGCCGGAGACATCCTTCCTTTTGAGCAGCTCGCCGCTCACTCGGCCTTGTATCCTGGAAGCGCGGCCGACCCGCAACGCGTCACGGGCACACTAGCACCGCCTAGCGGCATTCTCCCCACTTTGCAATCAATATGACGGGGGAAGAGCAAAACCTTGAAAGAAAGAGACAGAGAGAAAATGTAGTAATCGGTTTTGTTAAATTCGGCGCTAAGTGATGAGAATTAGTGTAAACGCAAAGGCTGCAAAATAAATACAGTACAACATCGCTTGTACGAATCTCGAAGTGGGCAAACAAATGCAAGAGCGGGTTCGAGTATGTTAATTCTTTAAATATAAACATTGGCATACGTCATCTGACGGAAAGCACTGCTATTTTCGTGCAGTGTCACTATACATCAATAACATTGTGCAACGCCCACACAAAGACCTGGCGCCATTCACAAATAGTACCACGATACAGTGACCTATATTTTAAGACCAGTAGCTGCATCACAGGCAAATACGAGCTAAGAAAGAGTTGAATAGTTGCCAGAGATGTGTGCGATCTAGTGGTTTATTCCACACGATATTGTAGTTTTGAAGAAACTTTTCTTTCCCAGGTTTAAAATAATACCAACAATAATACAACACTTAAAATTGGAATGGTACCTCACACTCCACACGCTCGATGCTAAGAGCATTAACCCTGGCCATCGCCTTCTGCTATACTTTGTGTGCATTCTCGGAAAGACGCAGTAGTACACTTTTTGGCCACTTTGGCGCTCATAGTGCGTCATTCCACAACACTTCGTTTAATAGTCTACAAGCGATGCCCTGTGACTATTCTCTAACCTAACCAAGTGAGCATTATCGTAACTGGGCGTAAATGTAATTTAAAAAGTAAAGGATAACAAGTAGTAGGAAGGTTAGGTTTGGAGCTCGTGGCATTTTACTATAGTCACGTAATTTATCAATGGCGATGATGCTGAACGCAATTTGTACTGGGGAAATACTTGAAATATTAGCGTTACGATAAGAAGCGATTTAAAATTTGTTTCTTCTGCAAGATACGAAAATTTATGATGAATTTTTCATTCTTCTTTCGTAGAAACTTTCATTTTTGTTCAGAGAGAAAAAAAAATCTTCTTTGAAATTTGCTAAGTGTGTACATAACTAATCGTATAATTTTCTATTAAAAGTTTCATTATTATTTAGTCTTTAAACCTACGTTTCCGGAAATCTTTAACGCTTAATGACCTCAAGCAAAGAACATGTCTAAATCGCATATGTTTTTCACCTATTCAGAGTTTGGGTTTCTAAGGGGCCGAGTGACAATTCACATTTTGGACAATTGCATCTTCCATCTCAGGGAGAAGAAATTATATGTCTGTGTGTGGGGGGGGGGGGTGCTTGTGTGTGTGTGTGTGTGTGTGTATGTAATGTAGGTACATGTATAAGTACCCGTTAGAAGTATTAGTAACACAGTTAAGAATTCCCTGCAGGTTCGACAGTCGAACGCGTTAAGTGATCGACTTCCAGACTCGACATCTGCTAGTGTCGTAGAGGCTTGAGCATTTTACTTTATGCTCAGGAAATCACTATTCTACTTGACAGCAAATTATGAAATAAGAGTAATGTAAATAGTTCAAAATAACAACACCGTTCTCTGGTGAATATACTTGCTATTTGCACTAAATAAATACATTAGTTTATGCTCGATTTGAAGTGATTCGAATTGCTCACAAACTTTCTTCTTCTCTCTTTCACTTGTTCCTTACAACTGGTTGCTACGCAACAAAACAGTATGCTATAACATTTCTTTCTTTCTATTTTACACAAGAAGTGATTAAACATTTTACAATTTGAAAACAATCACAACATTCTCCCTCCTTTGGAGAAAAATTTTAGAACATTGGTTTTAAAATTTTTAGATAACGTGAAAAATTACAAAGAAAACAAACTTTCTCATGACATAACCATAACCCCACAGCTCTACAGCACCTTGGCGGGCCTTGGCTTACCTACCGACTGCTGGTCTCCCTCCCACACTGTTCCGCCGTCACCTGTTATAGCGTGGAGGTCTCAGACCAGTGAAATTACAAAGAAAACAAACTTTCTCATGACATACACATTGTCATTAATTAACACAGAAAATATTGAAAACATATAATTATTTAAAACAAATTAACATTTCTTAATAAAAGGCTGTTGAAATCTTTTGAAATTACTTAAGTTTACATAAATCGTCCTTCCTTTCCTGACTAGAATTGAAATTCTTAAAATTGGATACATTACGTGTTTGTACAGTTCTCTTTCCATCCAACGATAACAGTTCACAACAGTTACCATTGACTTCTTTAACTAAATATGGACCAAGCCACAAGTCCATAAATTTGTGTAATCGTTTACACTCGGCACTGCTTTGTCCATGGTTTTTGGCTAATACTTTATCATTTTTCTCTATCCTTGTGTATCTATCACTAGTTTCCTTAGGCTTGATTTTATATTTTTCCTTGAAACGAGATTTGGCAATTAAACATTTATATTTCCAAGGAACTGCTTTCAATGTCTCAGGCCAATCAATTTGGTTTAAAACAGGATCTCTTATTTCGTAATGCAAAAATAATTCATTTGGAGTGTATCCCGTTACTTCAGATACGGACTTATTTAATAGTCCTGAAACAAAACTTAAATATTTTGACCAATGTTCATGATTTTTGCTTATGTACAGTCTTAATAATCTAATTACCTCCTTGTTGTATCGTTCAATAGGATTAGCAAACGGAAGATAAACTGAAGTTGTGATATGCCTTATTTTAAATTCTTCCACAAAAGTTTTCCATTCTTGTGACTTGAATTGCGAACCATTATCAGACAGTAGACTATTACATACAGGATAATGATAAAAATATTAAAGTTTAAATTTATTAATTACTTCTCTAGATGTTTCTCTCCTTAAAGGATATGCCATAAGAAACTTTGACATTACATCTATTACACTCAATATAAATGTGTAACCTTGAGATTTCGGAAGTGGTCCTATCAAATCAACTGAAATCAAATAATGTGGCCTGGTAGAATAAACGTGTAAATCCTCCTTTTCATTTTTCAAAACAGCTTGTTTAGTTCTGGGGCAAGTTAAACAATTATTCAAATAGTGTTTAATACTGAAGTTCATCTTTGGCTAATAATATAATTTCTTACATTTACTGGAAACCTTTCCATATCCAAAATGTCCTTGCAAATCATGCAGTTTATGTAAGATTTTCGGTATTAATGAAACTGGCACAACTAATCTCCAATTATCTTCAGAAACACATTTTAAAAATAAAATGCTATCTTGGAGAGCATACTGAGTCTTAAAAGGCTTGGAAAGATTTCCGTTCTCAATCTTCTGAATCAAAGACAATATGGGTCACGATGTTGAAACTCCTTCCAGAACTCCAAGGTATCTTCTTCAATAATATCCAATTTTAAGTTATTAATAAACAACCCGGATAAAGAAATATTTCCTGTAGTAGTATCAGGATATCGACTTAATGTGTCAGCCGCTTGATTGTTTACTCCCGAAACATGGTGGATATCATAATCAAAACCTTGAAGTTTTAAGCACCATATATTTAAACGTGGATTTAAAGTTCTTGCTGACTCCAGCTAAGAAAGAGATTTATGATCTTTTAACAAATTAATTTTAGTTCCTGCTACATAAATATAAAATTTCTCAAAGGCAAAAATAATTTCCAAACATTCGATTTCATGTGTACTGTAAGATAACTCATTACCACGAAGAACTCTACTTGCATATTGAATAATCCTGGGATTATCTTCTGATGTCTCTCCATTTTGCCATAAACACCTCCAAATTCTATCTTTGAACCATCTACATTTATGTTAAATGGTTTAGAAAAATTAGGCTGTGCTAAAGCTTCTGGAGATATAACCAAATCACGTAACCTTTCAAAAGCTTCTACATACACTTCCTTCCACGTCCAGAGAATATTCAACTTTAGAAGTTCATAAAGTGAATGGGCAACTTCTGCAAATTTATTCACGAACTTTCTTCTCCAGTTGACTAAACCCAAGAATTTTCGAAGTGACCTTTTGTTATTTGGTGTTGGAAAATTTAATATAGCAGAATTCTTGCTACTATCTACCTTAATTTCATTTCCAGAAACAATGTGTCCAAGAAAAGCAATTTCTTTAAAAGCAAATTTGCACTTTGAAAACTTGATGGACATATTAACATCTTTAAATTTCTGCAGAACAGCTCCCAGGTGTCTTAAATGCTCCTGCCAAGTATTACTAAAGATCAAAAGATCATTTAAATAGCAAACAACAAAGTCGTTGAATTCTCTCGTGAATAATTTGTTCATCCTGTCTTGAAAAATGGACACAGCAGATCGTATGCCTAGGGGAAGATATCGAAATAAATACTGTCTACCACGATATGAGAAAGCAGTATAATGATGTGATTCTGGAGTTAATGGGATCTGGAAATAGCCACACGATAAATCAATAGAAGAGAAATATTTTAATCCCAAAAATCGTTGTAACATTTCATGAATTGGTTCAACTCTAACTTCAGGACTGATACATGCTTATTCAAATTTCTAAAATCCACTACTGGTCTCCATAAACCACCTTGTTTTGGCACTATGTGTAGAGAATTTAAATATGGGGAAGATTCTTGATATATGATACCCCAACTTTCCCATTTGGCGAGTTATTCTTCTAAATTCTTTCTCCTAGAAATTGGTATAGGATAAGGTGCCGTGGCAATAGGTACGTCACTGTCTAACTGTATTATCTTATATGGTTCTACCTTGGCATGTCTTGGTTTGTCAGAAAATTGTTCGTGATAGTTCCATAAGAGTGAAAATAAATCACGTTTCTGCGAATCACCGATATCTTCAATTGCAAATACTTTCTCTCGTGAATATCCCTCTGAGATGGAATACAATTTGCTTCAATATCTAACATATGTACATATTTTAACATCCTACATGACTGGAATTCATTCTCCGTTATGTCAGTATCATGCTTCACAGCAGAAACAAGCTTATCAGATTCAACACTTATCGAACTAGAATCCTTATTATTTAATGTTGTACAAACTTGCCTTCCTGATGAAGTTATTAAACTTATATTCTGATTCCTAAAATCAACAATTGCTTTGTACTTTCGTAAGAAAGGAACACCTAAAATAATGTCTGTATTAAGTTCTTTTAAAATGAAAAATTCCATTGGAAAGGATTCACTGTTCGTTTAAAATACAACTTCAAGCTGAGATTTTAATTCTTTACTAGAATTAACTACCACGAACTGAATGCTCTTGATTGTTTCTAAGAGATCGTTAAAATTAGGACTAATACTCTCTTTGTAAGCTGACAATTCATATGGATTATAGCTAGGTTCACAAGATTTACAAAAGTAATTCTCTACCGTAGTAGAATAAATAGACCAATGAACAACTACTGACAACTAAAGACAAGAAAAGTGAAACCATGAAAGACATTTACAGCACTGAACAAATCTGTTGTCAGCTTTCGTTATCACCACAACATTCCACCTTGAGAGTACTGGTATCTGTCTTATCATCAGAATTAACTTCTTAACCTTGAACGTTTGTAAAAGTTGCTAGATATGTGCCCTCGTATTGCATAGCAGTCTTCTATCTGCTACGAGATTTAGATGAATCCCTGGAAGACATTTTTCATTAACGAAAAAGACACAACTTACACACACTTAAATACTTGAATATCAATCAAATGCAGACAGAATCTGCTTCAATCCCAGATCTACGGAGATTATATTTCACATCATTTATCCGAGGAACTACTTAACTTCAGGGTCCTGCCACACGGTCGCCACTTTTTGCTGGTGTTGTAGAGGCTTCAGCATTTTACTTTATGCTCAGGAAATCACTGTTCTACTTCACAGCAAATTATGAAATAAGAGTAATGTAAATAGTTCAAAATCACGACGCCGTTCTCTGGTGAATATACTTGTTATTTGCACTAAATTAATACATTAGTTTATGCTCGATTTGAAGTGATTCGAAATACTCACAAACTTTCTTCTTATCCCTTTCACTTGTTTCTTACAACGGGTTGCTACGCAACAAAACAGTATGCTATAACATTTCTTTCTTTTTCTTTTACACAAGAAGTGATTATACATTTTACAATTTGAAAACAGTCACACATAAAAGCTCCGGGTTCAAATCCCTGCCTAGGCGTGCGAATTATTTGGGTTCATTATCAGGAAATTGCTTAAGGAATTAGTTTTACTTCCGTTATTTTCTTTAAGAATAGTAACTCTACCACTGACTAAACAAGACTTGACACCATCTGTCCAAGGGCATATCGAGGGAGTCCGTACCCCTCATTAAAATTAACTTTTAATGTATTCAGTTAAGAGTATGAACTTCACGCCGGATTATGAATAAGTTGTTTACCTAGTTTAGTTAATAAATACAACGCAAAGCATGTGAACATTTTAAAATGTTAAGTTATTTTAAATATTTATTGAATAACATTTAAACTGAATGAAACAGGAGAAAATGACACATAACGTGCTGCAATGGTAACCAGGCCCACATCCAAAGGGGGGGCTTAGGGGGCTCGAGCCCCCCGAAAGTTTTAGGTTTACACTTGATAAAATTAGATTTTATGTTTCTTGTGGTGTGAAATAAAATAATGTGACCATAATTTAAGGAGAGAAATAATTATCGAGGCAAGACGGAGAATGTTCTACAACCCTGTTGTTCATAATATTGCACGTAAACTTTTCTTGCGCTTTCGGTGTTGTCGCAGCGCACTTGAGCACTATGTAGAGACTTGTCAGCATTTGGAAGCTGCACAACAAAGGTAGCGCCACACGTAGGGCGATTCGTTGTAATTTCTAATCTCTGGAAGGAACGAGAGGGAACATTCTTGAATGAGAGAAGAAGTCGAACTACTGGCAATATTAATGAATCTCGATATCTCCGGAACGTTCTAGAATATAATGAGGATATACAAGTAAATACGCGGATTCAATTTCCCGGTTGATCTGTACAACAGGATCTGTTAATGAGACTTCAGAGGTAAGTGTGACAATTGATACAGTCGATTAGTGATCAGCAGAGCTAGGAATTTTAGGTGCTGCACCTTACATTTTTTTGTGTTAAGATGGGTAAAAAAGTGACCCATCCCCAAAGTAAGCACGTATTGAACTCTTCTCATGGTGTTTCGGTTGCACCTTTTTTGCACCTTTTTCACAATCTCAGAACCTTTTCCACCTTTTTCACAATCTCAGAAACTTCTGCACCTTTTCGCCCTTTTTGCATCTTTATCATTTTTTTAATACAACTCGCGCGCTATTTAACCTTACCCACGTCTTCTTGGCACGCGATTCTTGTTTACCGCACAACAATGAATCGGCTTTCTTCAGTTCTTGGACGTTAATGTAGTAATCGCGCGGACTTTAAACAGTGCCAAGAATGACGCGTTACAATTGCTAGAAGTTGTGCTCTTTTTGTCCTATGCTGTATGGTTTACGAATTGTTGTAGGAAAGCTGTTTTGTTTTCGTTTCCTTCTCCCGTCTCAGCGAGCAAGGTAACTGCAGTCTGTGATCGACTGATCGATGCATCGGATTTGCTTGTTCACCATGCCAAAACATAAAGTATATGTTGGGAAACTGCAGGACATTGTTAAACAGTTTAGCGGTGACGGCATTCAGAGTGATGGATCTGTTCTGAGGTGTGATGTGTGTGATATTTCTATTGCTGTTGATGACAAACGGGTTGTGCAGCATCTACAAAGTGGGAAGCACGTCAGGAATAAAGAACTACGAGATGGTAAAGGTGGGAAGCGACAGCAATTCTTTGGTGAGGCGCTTGCATCTTCGAGTTCCAGAAATACAAATGAATTTTCCAGTGAGACAGCAAGGACATTTATAGCGTGTGGAATACCTCTTTCGAAACTTAACAATCCTGTCATGAAATCATATTTGCTAGAATATACTGGGAAGTCAGTTCCAGATGAGAGCACCTTAAGGAAATCTTACCTTCAACCTCTTTATGAAGCTAAAATCTCGCAGATCAAGCAAGTAGTAGCTGACCGACCATCCAGTCTATTTCATACTAGATGAAATCACAGATAGGCAAAACAGGTACGTTTTGAAGATTTTAGTAGCACCTCTTAATGGACATCAAGTGAAACCCATGCTTTTAAAAACTTATTTTCTCGGCAAAACAGATAATGCAAGTGTAATGCAAAGTTTCAGTGATGCATGTTTTGTATTGTGGCCGGAGGGCGTAAAATATGATAGTGTGTGGTTAGTTCTTACAGACCAAGCATCTTACATGTTAGCTGCATTTTCTAATCTGAAGAATATGTATCCTAACTTAAAACATGTGACCTTTATTGTTCATGCTTTGCATCGAGTTTGTGAAGCTCTTAAAGATGAATATACATATGTAACGAATTTGTTTCTAGCATTAAGAAAATACTGAAAAAGGCCCCTTCTAGAATACAGAAGTACGTAGAAATTACGAAATTTCCTCTACCACCCTCTCCCATCCTCACTAGATGGGGTACATGGTTAAAAGCTGCAGTGTTTATTTGCAATCATTTCCATGCAATATCGAAATTTTTAGATGCTTTGCCTAGTGATTCCTCAGCTGTAGAAAAAGCCAAAAAACTTCCACTTAAACAGGAATTGCAAGATGAACTCTATATTGTACATGGCTTCTCTTTCCTTACTACTGCAATCACAAAACTGGAGGAGTAGTGTCCTGAAAAGGAAGCACAGTGGGCTGTTTTGATGGATGTGCAACGAGAGCTGCAAGGGGTCGGGAAAGAGAAGTTAGAACAAAGTTTAGCCAAAAACCCTGATGTTCAAGAAGTCGCAACCAACAAGGATGTGGATTACCGGTTGAAATCAAAATACGCACCACTTGTGTCTGTTGACATTGAACGTTCTTTTTCAACTTACAAGTATCTGCTTAGTGACCGCAGATGTAGCGTCACTCAGAAGAACATAGAAATTTTGAATGTAATCTATTTTAACAGTTTTCTAGATGACTAATTCTAAGCAAGTAAGAAGAAGCATGTTTTCCTTTATGTCGCTCTCTAATGTATCAGATAATTTTCTTTGCTTAGTTATATTAAACGATTCCAAACCAGAGAATACTCGGTGTTTATCCGGACAAGTTGAATCATATATGTATGCACTGCTCACAATAAATTTTACATCTGAAAATTAGCACCTATTTTAGCACCTTTTTTGTACAAAAATTGGCATCTTTTTTGCGCCTTTATTGGCACATTTTTGCACCTAAAATTCCTAGCTCTGGTGATCAGTCAGCGTCCATTTGTTGCTTTGTAAGATCTAGTGATTCGGAAATGAAAAGGACTAAATACCGTAAAGTAACGAAGTCTACTACTAGTTCTAGTTCGGGTCCAAAGCTGAAGACATTGACGACAGAGGAACTTCCGGGGCCTCAGTGTAGTGCTAGTTCGGGTCGAGGGCCGAAGAGATCAAAGGTCTCTCTCTCTCTAATGTGAATACACGTATTTCAGCAGTACCGGGTATTGGAGCGGTTCATTAAAACAGAAATAAGCTGCCTAGATCAACTGAAAATCAAAGTTTTGAGTGATGATTTAGTTTTGCCAGGATCACATTTCGTGTATGCGGTCCGAGAATTTCATGGTATAAAAAAATAATTTTGTTTAAGCCTGCTGAAACACATTCAAACACTTAACTACCATAAAGATACAGCCGAAAATTTTATGAATGTCGAGAAGACATTTTAGGCGGAAATTGCAGGTTCTACCAGGACCTGAATCAGGGCTCTACCAACTGCGCCACCTACCATCCTTGACTTCAACAGATTTTTCGTTAAAATGTCTACGTAGTACATGTCCTGTGTATGTCAAATCGTAAGGTGTTGCTTGAACAAGCACAGAAAATAAAGGAGAGAGTCAGAAAACTGAGGAGGATTCCCACCGGTTGAGGAGAAATTTTTCTACTTCGAGGTGACAATGACAGTGAGTAAGGGAGATTTCACACCGTGTCGCCTCAGGATTTCACAAGTCGAAATTAGGTTTGTACGGCATTTTGTGTCGCTACGGTGTGAAACGTTGCTGTTGATTGGCCTATTCCAATCGACATGTATCGCGTGTCCCTTCGGTCTTAAACCTTCCTAAGTTGAAGATCCAAGTCACAAGGATGGAAAATTTGGGGCTTTGTTAAGGTTAGATATGAAGACAGGCAGGCGACAGCACTATATCCAAACCTGCAGGAACAATGCATCTTACTTCATTCTCCAATACGGAATGATAAAAAAACTTCTGGTGAGTTGATTTTAAACAATGTGTTCAAGGTAAAGAGTGGCGTGCCCAGGATTTTCGGAAGGGAGAGGGCATTCGGTGGTCAGTCCTCATTTTTCCATTTTTTCCTGTCTTTGACGTTCTTTTCTTTTTAAAGGAATACTGGGTCAAATGGGGTTATGACTCCACCAACACTCCCTTGGTCACGTCACTGTAGATAAATGAGTAAGCATTTGATCATATTGGGAGGCGAAACATTAGATGTGTTGGGAACGGAAGAGTTTTCACTGTGCATTAATTTTTCGTGATCAAGCTGTATTCGAGAAGACTTCGTTTGTTTCGTGCCGATATATGACAAGATGCGGAAGCTGTAACAGACATGTTTGAACACTTGCGAGTGCTAAGGCCTTATTCTGAACAATGTGGTGGGATTCGGCTTTTTATAAGAACTGCAAACATGGGAGGACAAGAGACGTAAGTGGTGTTCAGGTTCGAATCAGAGAGAAATATTCGAGAGCTGTCTGCATCCAGTTCGCAGCCCACAATATGAATCTCGCGTTGTCGAGTGGATTGTCCATCCCGTTGATGTGTAACAGCTTCGTAAAAACACTCAAAGACACCATAGATGTTTTGATGCCTGATGAGAAGAAATGGACAAACACACATACTGAGATGGTTCCGACACACAATGTTAATGCATGGAAACAGTAGTCGAGTGGTAAAAAACGTTCAGATTTCACGTTCTGATTAAAATGACAGCCTTGCAGTGGCGACGATTTAAGGGATAGTTGTTTCCCATTTTTCTGTTTCAACATTATGGCCTCTTAATGTTAAGCCTTGTCTACCAAGAGAAAGAAAACTTTCCTTACACCGCCCTCCGTCCCCGGTTTTGGAATTCAGTTGCCACTACTGGCCTTAAACATACAATTGTCAGGTTCTTACTATACCCTTAAAAAAATTGTGTTCTCTTTTTCACAGATGACTTGGGTTGTATGGCGCGACCTTTTCGAAAGCGCTCAAATGTCAATCTCTATCCTGCCTAGTACACCCTGGAAGCTTTCATCTTGCAGGTCAACGAATCTCTGGCGCCTGGAACCGCAGTCAAAATAATAATTTGTGGGGTTTGTATTTTCAGTGTCTGCGTGTATTTGTTTTCGCCTTTCGTCACTTTCACCTAATCACAATTGAACCTCATCGTCGCCATTAGACAAATTAGCAGAAAAGTGACTTCACATAGAACAAATCAGTCGAATCAGCAAAATTGGAGTTTCATTAGTTCATACTCCTTCGAAAGTTGAGGTCTCCGTGAACAATAATGTTGTTTTCCGAAAGTCTCAAATATTTGTCTCTGGCAATACACCCTCTTAAATTTGGCGATAAAATGACACCTTTCCTGCGAGTTCTTTCTATATATTTTTTTCTCCAATGGCATAACGTTGTCGCCTTATAATGACGAGGTTCTGGCTTCTACTGCTCCCTCCCCTGGTGGAAGCACAATGCACACTGATCAAGGGGTCCCGGGTTCGATACCCGGTGGAGGCACATAGTAGTTCGGATCCCACTTTAAACTGTAGTCCCAATTAGCCTTACTGTGCACAAAGTGGACTTAAAACACCAAATCAATCAACCAACCAACAATGCACACTGGTTCGGACTCCACTTTAAAATGTAGGTTTAGTCCCGATTAGCCTATTTGAACATAAAAGTGGACTTAAAAACTAACAAACAAAATGTTCTAATGGATACTTCGTGACACCTTTTTTCTTTACTTCATCTGCATCTACAGATTCTGTTGACCTTTTCGGCTGAACCTCTGATGCTTCTAAAGTTTAAACCATTCTCTTCGTGATTGATTAGTTCTCTGACGCCCTCAAAACAAAGCTTTCCTAATCCCTTTCATCTTTCAATTCTATGTAAGTTAATAACAAGAAAAATCGCATGATTACGTAACTGATAGGCTATTATCAATTCAATAATTCTGCACCTTTTTCCAAACCCACATAACTGTTACATCAAAATTTATACACCTCGGTATTGTAGTGATTATTGTGATTACTTCTTATTAGTATTTATTAGTAGAACGAATACAAAATTGTTGTTTGTATACCACGTAGATATTTGAAGACGACATGTATATAAAAATTGTGATGAAATAAAGAAAGAGACACTTCTGGAATTTCAATGTAGACCTAATTAAAAAGTCGAAATAATTTATTGTGTTGCTGGAGGAAGCAACGTTAAGATGTGGTTTTTATTTGTTTATTTAGAGATTATTTTAATCATACGCAGGCCAGGATTTATATATGTGAAAGCCCGGAGCTTACAACACCAAGATCCCACCCCCAATCCCCTCAACAGTTTCAGTTATAACTTTTCGCTAAGCTACATGAGATGGTTAGTTATACGTATTTCTACATTTTTCATCACATCCGAAGTACCTCCTTTTTCTCTTTATGCAGTACTTTTCCAACCAGTTTTCCCCAGTGAAGGCCCAGAGCTGCAGCCCTCAAGGTCATCTTGATCTCATCTTGACCATATCCTGCTTAATTTTGCACCTCCTAAGCCTACTAACTGCTTCTAATCATAGAAGTATTCAATTGATGACAGTTTATTTTGTTTCAAGTTCTCTAGTAATTCTTTTTGCTTTCTAATGACAAAGTTAAGACAGCTTTCTATGGGATGATGATATGTGAACATTTCTAGTATAGATAATATTCATGAGTAAAATATGCATGTAATGAATACCAGAATACACTTATTTAATGAAACATTCACATATCCCCAAGTATATGCACTTAGTGAATTTGATTGGGTGGGCAATAAGGTGGGCACAGGATTTTTTGGGTGGGCGCTTGCTCACCCGTGCCCACCCCTGTCGCCGTCCCTACCGAAGTTTTCCGTTCATCTGCGTTCTGTTCGTTTTGTACTCTATTTTGAATCTTGACGATAGACATTGCGTGTGTTATTCTAATATTGTTGTCAACAATAGAGAATGCAAGCTGAAGCTTATGCGGTTATCAGTCAATAAAAATTTGTCTTTAATTACGTTTGAGAGCTTGGTAACAGAAAATAAAGGACATTTTGTACTTCAATTTCGTATTGCAATTAATGTCATAAGCCTAATGCATTTTTTGAGCTGAGAGCCTCTTACTAAATAAAATTTGTCATTTTTCACAATTGGAAGTCCATATTTAATTTCTTACTTTTTTAAAAGTTAAGTAAATATTATTTATATATCCAACACTTTTTAGTACATATAAATACGTTCCCTGGTTTTTCCTTTCTTTCTTCAGCCTCTGACCAGAGAATTGAAGATTCTTCCCTGACCACGGAATAAGAAAAGGTGTACCCTGACCAGGGTTACGAACGTTGACTACCAACAGTCTATCGGCTAATCCCTAAATTCCAGAATATCTCAGGACAATCACAATCCTCTCACTTATACCTCCCGAACAGGAGCATAGAACTGAGAGAATACACGCCTTGACCAGAAAAGCTAAGTTCGGACGTGTAAAGAAAAGACGGTTATACGAGTTCCTCGTTTATCAGAGTTCCGAGTACAAAGGCCACGAGCCACCGAGATTCATTGCTTATATCTGATTCCTCGGTGCTGGATTTACAAATTTTTATCTTTGCATAATCCTTACATCACAATAAATTACAAATTAATAAAGTATGAATGAGAAACATAATTAGTAACACTTATAAATTATGACTTTTACCCATTAGTGATTATTAATCATAAAATGGAATATTAAACATTATACACTGTACTTAATTTGACCAGGGAGTATGGCTCCCTTTACCTCCCCTTTCTCCCAGCAACGGCCCAGTGGCGGCGATTAGGGTGGGGCGCAGGGTACAGCTGCCCCCACTTTTTTGCCACTTATACATCCGGACTATGATAAACCTTATCTACCAAGGGAAAGTAAACTGTCCTTGCCCCCCTAGTTTTTGGACCCAATTGCCGCCACTGGCCACGCGATACGCTAACAAAGAAATATAGAAAAAAGTACAACGTGAAAATGTTAAGTAAAATTTATACAGGTTTTGTTTTGCATGGGTATAACTTTATTTTGTGTCCACGTAACTAAATTCAGAAAAGACCTTGTTGCAGCTAAAGAATCATGGATTATTATGATATTAGACTAATTACTGTCCGCCAAGGGACACGGCAGATATCGAGTGTGAAAGACAAACTAATCTTGCGTCTTTTCCTCGGGGACTGCATTTTCGTACGATCGTGGCTGTTTGTCGCTACACAATAACGGTTGCTTTTCCTGGATTGTTGCCACCGATAAACAATTTCCAGCTCAGCTTGTTGGCAGAAAGAACAAACTACCCCAGGGTATTTAAATAGTTTTTAGGTAACAGGTAATAGGTTTAGGTAACAGTTCCGTATATCGGAGACACATTTCTTCATTTTTAACAGAAGTAACTACTTACGGAAATGAGTTTCTCTAAGGTTTCCAACGTTCGTTGAGGTATTTTCTATCATCGTGGAATCTATTTGACCGGGAAATCATGTATTTTTCAAGAGAAATATCTCACCGACGCACAATTGCCATTGCTTTCATTTGCTAACTGGATGCTGCGTACGTTTGATGACGTAATCCCCTGTCAGTGTTTCCAACCCCTTTGTTTTTAACTATGCTTGCCTAACCTAACCAAACCTAGCCTAACCTTATCGAAAATGGTTTGTGGGGCTATCCGTGAATGGTTCGTGGGGTTATTCGTCAGCTACCCGCGCATAATGTACAATTTGCACACGTGACGAACAGGATAGTAGGTATTTTTCGGTGAAGAAGGTTGGAAACACTGATATTCGAAAACAAAAGAAGCGATATCATTCGCAAAGTAAGCGATATCGCACCGTTACGTGCGTTCGGTAGCACTTAGAAAAATGCATTATTTTAGTAGAAAAAGTGTTTGTTTTCGTGTAAAAAGCATAATGGCACCTTGAACTATGTTCCGCAATACACAATTGGTAAGTACGAACCATGCGAAACACAAAATATCCGATTTTAATGTGTTTCCGATATACGGAACTATTACCTTTAGTTTATATACTATGTGTGTTCCACAATCCACACTACTATGTAATC
This sequence comes from Lepisma saccharinum, assembly GCF_977018435.1. Lineage (NCBI taxonomy): Eukaryota > Metazoa > Arthropoda > Insecta > Zygentoma > Lepismatidae > Lepisma > Lepisma saccharinum. The sequence continues at coordinate 3,024,319 of NC_139231.1, read as the reverse complement.
AACTATTAACATAAAGAAAAATTACTTCATGTTACAATGCACTGAATTGAGATTGTAACAAATTTACTTTAGCCTTACATAATAAATAAATGCAATACGTTTTGATAAATTCAAGTGTAAATGTGTTCATGCTCCTCAATTTCAGAGGTGGCTCAAGTTCTTAATTCTTAAACTCGTACGCTAACTCGACCCTCTATCCGTATTTAAACTGAGGAGTTCAGGACAACTCCAACCCACCTCACCGTGAATTTTGAGATTTCGATGTGTCTCTTGAGCACCGAGTTCGGCAACAAAAAAGAGAAACACAAGAGAGACTCTCCAAAAGCAGTGACACCGCCAGCCTGAAATAATTGGGAGCGCTACAGATTTCTGAGTCAAATTTTCCGGGGGCTAACTAATACCAACTAAAATTACTTACCTCATACTTTTAGGGTATAATTTTACCGCTTGCATATTTACAATCAGAACTTTAGGCACGAATCTTTTATGTCAAATAAAATTCAATAATTATATTGTTTCTTTTCCTAAGACATTATTGAGTGGAATAGTATCAGAGTATTACTATTCATGTGAAGAGTACAAAATACACCATAGAAACTACACTCATTACATTATCAACTCGCTGGATATACGTATAAATACTAAACGTAACACCAGTGGCGGCGATTGGGTTCCAAAACTGAGGGGGGGGCAAAGTGACGAAACTAGGGGGAAAACTAGGGGACTTTCCATTGGCAGATAATTTTTAGCATAGTGCGGGAGCAAAAGTTGTAAAAAGTTGGGGGGGAACTGCCCACCTCGCCCCTCCTAATCGCCGCCACTGCGTAACACTATTTCTATGTAAACAGTGCGACTAACCAATTGCTAAAATGAGAAAATGAGCCACAGCAAGAAACTACGATAAGATACGTCTGTTTTTATGAGAGCCACAACCTTTTTTAAATCCAAAGATTTTGCAAGCTCTTCAAAGGACAGAACAGATAGAGCACTCAACCTCACGTCACCAATTAGATTTCGGTTTGTTGCAAACAACTTTGAACATTTCAATAACACAAAGCTTATAAAGTTCGTAAAATGAAATTTTGAATGTTTCTATCATTGCCAGCAGCTGCTGAAAGTCTTTCTTTATTTTGGCTTCCATTCTGCCTCATAGTGTGCCATGACTCTAAACTGTTCAAATCACAACAGTAGGGAGCGTATAAAGATTGTAGCTTTTCATGCTTCAGAAAACTGGCACTAACTTAATAAATTAGGCATCAAATAATCGAAAACACCCTCGAAGAGAAACTGTATTAATGGTACCATTTTCCCTTCCATGATGAAATATCTTACTTTTCTTGTTCAACGACTGGAATTCAGAACTTAGGGCTAAGAATGGGGAGGATGTCAGAAATATAGTCCATTTAGGACGTGCCACTCTGAAGGAAGAAAAATATTTTCACTACAAATCCATCTCCACTACGAGATAAATATATTGACATAAAATCAAGGAATATATGTAGTTGCAGCTCTTGCACTGGGCATTTTGGTTAGAGAAGTGACTGCTGAAGATTATAATTTTATTTCAGAATATAGTGCTCTGAATATTGATCAGAATTGGATCAATAGTTTTACGAGATGTGCTTCAAAGATTGATTCTTCTGCACGGAATCAAATTTGGCCACTTTGACGGTACTGTAGAAATATTTTTCTAACATCACAAATAATAATAAATTAGCATGTAGGCCTAGGCCTGCGAAGAATGAAATTGCCCAAACGTGCTGATTTTTGCATCGTATGCAAAAATGTTTACTTGATTGGATTTGTATTAAGATCCACTATATTGTGGAAAGATTCAAGGACTAAGGGCACAGAAGCTAATTGGGACGAGACCTACAGTTTATAGTGGAATCCGAGCCACTTAATGATATGTGCCTCCATCGGGGATCAAACCCGGGACCCCTTAATTTCAAGGCAGCAGTGATAGATAACCAGGGCGGGAGGTCCAATTTTAATATTTCCAATTCCTAACATTTAAGAATTAGTTACTTTGAGTACTCTCTGATTTCTTAATGTCCTATTTCTCCCTGTTGAATATTTCCAACGATAATGATAGATATAACGATGAAAACAATGAGAGAACATCCATAACACTCATACCATTGTCGATACTCGAATGAGGAACTAACAAACAGAAAAGAACATTGACGGCTCTTTAGATGTTGAACGTTGTCCTACTTAAAAAATTTCATTTTACACATCTGTTAGGTTTATTCATAAATATAGAAATACGATTTATGGAGCCTAATAACGTACACGTTCATCTGCAAATGCCAACAATTAAAAAAAATCTCACAGCCACTGAATATGTCGTCCACCTACGAGGCAGGTAACAAATTTCGTAGCAAGTTTGGCACTCATGATTGGTCCATTACCTAGTATCAAATGGTTGCCACTGCTACCAGGCATATCTGCATCTAGCCCTCTCGCCTTGATTTTAGAACACATCGTATTAAAAGTAACTTTTAACCAAACTAGAAAATGTACTTGAACATTGTACTTGCCTCAATGGAATTTTAATAATGTAAAATGTAAACTTAAACTTTTTACGTTTTCGGTCAAAATGCATCTACCGTACTACAAAAATCTTGGGGGCTACAGGGGAGAGCTGAGGCCGGTTTTGGGGGGCTTAAGCCCCCCAGCCCCCTCTAGCGCCGTCCCTGTCCAAAAGTATAAACGGGTGTCTACTCCCTCCCTGTATAATCAAAAGTCAAAACGGTTGCGAATCTTGCTGTTTTTGCAAAAGTTTTGTAAAATGTGATTTTTTTGCAAATGCAAAACCACAGCTTAGATCTGTACTAAAGCAGAGCGTTTATGATAATAGTGGTCATTGAAAGAAGTTCCAGGAAAAGGTCGCGGAATAAAACTGACTGCAAGCTCGTAGAATTTCAAAGTGGTTCCAAAGCTTTCAAGATTGCCTTTTCTCTTAAGATATTCATGCATGAGGATAACATTCTCGCCTCTCGACCTGAAGCACATTTTCTTTTTATCCGAGGGTCATAATCTTTGCAAGGTACAGTTTTAAAAGTAGTTGATTGATTGATTGAGTTGTTGTTTTAAGTCCACTTTATGCACAGCAAGTCTAATCGGGACTGGGCCTACAGCTTAAAGTGAGACCCGAACTAGCAATCACCCTCTTATTAACTTGAATCGGACCTCGACCAGTAGAAGATCCATACACTACAACCACACAAATACTAACAATTATATACTTTATTATATCTCCAGCAACATTACTAATATAATATAAATTATTACAAAAAGACTTCTTGGCCTAAAATTAAGCATATGTCTTGAAAACATAAAATAGAATGTAAATATTCTAGAAGTCTATACATCCTAACTATTATGCAATTAAATATATATTGACATAATAAATCCCCGAAAACCAACGTCCGAACCACGACGCTACCACTGCGCCATCTGGGAGGCCTTTAAACGTAGTTTTCTGCAACTGAGCATCTTCCCCATAGCTCACCAGAAGGAGCGTTTCTTGTGCAATATATTTCTAATCAATTTCTCACCTTTACATTAGATGGAAGCATTTTGTTTGACATTTAACCCTAGAAAGCTAAGGCTTCGTCAAATTGACGACGTGTAAATATAAAAAGATATCCCCCACCCTATCTTACCACATGTGCTTGGCACCCTCAGTACCCTCAATTGGCCTTGAGATGTGGAGGGAGTGTGTGACGATTGTGGTTCTGTGGCCCTAATCAATTATTTTTAAATAACAGGTATCTATCTAATCTATATTTGCACCTACTATTATTTTTTTGGACCACTTCATCATTCACATTCTTATGCGATATAACCTCACGCTTGTCATGGTTTAAAGGAGGACAACTCGCGAAAAAAAATATATATAATTAGGAAGCTATAGCAATTAAAAGGAATGCTGGACCCGTGCCTTCCCTTTATTCGAAGTTTTCTCATAAGTATTCAAGAACCAACAAATACCCCTGGATACTACTGAACTAACGTTAATGCTAATTAAACTTGTCAGTAGACGAGAGTGTTGGAGGTACCAGAAGGATCGTCTAGCCTCTCTGTGTGAACATCCAAGAGTCTCGAATACTCCCTTTAGGCAATTATCATCATCAAAAAGATAAAAAGCAAATTTAGCTGTTACTCCTCCTGGTGGCGACTATCCTTCGGGAGAGAAGATACTATTAATACCTATACCTAGAATTCCCTTTTTATATAAATCCTCAAGAAAACAGTGGAGATGGAATTTAACTTGCTTTTATTCAACATATTTTGTTATCCTCAAGATGCTTGGCAGAACAAATCCCTTTTAACAAACTCGATTAATCAATAAACACCAGCAGATAATTTGATGAAGATTATCTCACATTCATTAATAGCAATTTTAAATCCCTACGTAATTTTTGTGTGTATATACCGGGTGATTTTTTTAACCTGAATCATTTGAATATCTTGAAAAAAATCATCCTACAAAAAAATGTTCCAAATAAAAAGTTGATAGTTTGGAGGGTAAAGTTTAGTGGTGCAACAAAATAACACCCCCTCCCCCTCTTGTAGGTGGAGCGGGGGGCAACTTTGAAATTTCAAATAGAAACCCCTATTTTTTATTACAGATTCGGATTTTACGGAAAAAAATACATAAGTTTTGTCTGAAACATTTTTTTCGATTCGTGTTAGATGGCGCTATAATCGACAAATTTTCATTTCTTGAATGTTTACACTTTAAAACCAATGTATTTCATTTCGCAATTCATTTAAATTCAAAAAATAAAACATTCTCGTGCATGAACTTTGTACTAATTCTTGACAAATCTTTTGAGATTTCATTAAGCTGGGAATTCGCCTATTTATAACATTTAAAAGTTAGATTCGATATTTGTTTAATTTTTTTTATTGTTGTGTCAAAAGATGCTTAACAAAGCTACAACAGAAAAATAAAATAAAATAAAAATAAAACAATGTCAAGAAACAATTCCTTTTTAGACTTTTCCTGTTAAATCATTGTTTGTTTTTCTTTGTTTTTTAGATCACAATAATGCCCCGAGCGATTAATTTGACTAAGCTGTTGATACTTTTTAATATCAATGGATGTATTAACTGTAGAAGAGAAAATTGAAATGGTTCTTGTGTATGGAGAATCTGGCAGGAATCTCCGTCAAGCTGTCGTTGTTTATGCTCAGCGTTTTCCAGACAGGGTGCGTTCTTTCGCTTCCTTTCAACGTACAGTCAATCAATTTACTACTGAAGGAAGTGTTAAACCTAAACAAAGGACCCGTCGAAGAACAGTTACTGGAAAAGAAAATGAAATTAATGTGTTGGCTGCTGTGGCCCATGATCCTCATGTCAGCTCGCGAGAAGTAGCTCAAAATTCCGTTTTGTCCCAGAGCAGTGTTTTGAAGATTTTACTGCGTCATGAATATCATCCATATCATGTGTCATTGCATCAAGAACTTCATGGCAATGATTTTCAAAATCGAGTGACGTTTTGTCAGTGGGCAGGTGAACAAATACAAATTTCTTTCGTCTGGTATTGTTCTCTGATGATTCATCTTTTACAAACCACGGAACCATTTTGAAACTTAATGTAATTGAGAAGTGAATGTAGTTTACTAGCCATCGAGATATCTAGAGCTAAGAATTGTCGAGTAATTTTGTATTTTCAAAATAAATTTATTTGTTTTACAACAATTTAAAGTCCTGGAACAAAAATGTTTTATTTTTTGAATTTAAATGAATTGCGAAATGAAATACATTGGTTTTAAAGTGTAAACATTCAAGGAATGAAAATTTGTCGATTATAGCGCCATCTATCACGAATCGAAAAAAATGTTTCAGACAAAAAATAGGGGTTTCTATTTGAAATTTCAAAGTTGCCCCCCGCCCCACCTACAAGAGGGGGAGGGGGTGTTCTTTTGTTGCACCACTAAACTTCCCCCTCCAAACTATCAACATTTTATTTGGAACATTTTTTGTAGAATGATTTTTTTTCAAGATATTCAAATGATTCAGGTTAAAAAAATCACCCGGTATATATATATATATATATATATATATATATATATATATATATATATATATACATACATACATACATATATATAAGTTTAAGTAAAGGGTTTTAATTATTATTAAAACCTATCTTTCACACTCGCACGTATTCTTCACAAGTACGCACTTTCATGAACACACAAAATAGATGTTAGCCGTACACTGATCATACGTACATATAACTTACACTTACACATGCAGTTGCTGTAATAATCCAGCTTCTCTCTTACTTTAGGTATAAGTAAATTACCTGGAAGTTGGACGTTCTTGGAGATTAAATTATATGTAAGCGATGAAACAAAAAAAAACATTGATTTTGACGCACACCTCATTTTTCACAAAGAAACTGTATCATCCGATACTTTGGGTTCACTCGACCAGAAACTCCATATTTCCGTGTAGTCAACTCCATGATATTCACGGAAGTATTGACAGGCGAGGACCCGAGGTCGTGCTGCAAGCTACGTATTCCAACTCCAGCCGATAACCGGCAAGCAACTGTACTGTGCTGATAAGCATTCGGTAGCGCAGAGTTGAAGGCAAAGTTTTCTATAACTGCCACTGGATGGCAGACCAAGAACAAGCTACGTTTCTCGTGAAGTAATATTTATCGTCTGTAAAGAGAGAACCGGGTTACGTAGGCAACCTTCATTCACAGCCTAGAGTGGATGAAGGTCTGTGTTGAAATTACGATTTTATTTTAACTATGAATATTCGTAATCACCACACGTTCATGCGTTGCAAAATTGTTGCACTGTCAAAAGCCCGTTCGTGTTTTAGTGGAAAGTGTTTGCTTTCATAATGAAAGGGAAAACTGTACATGGCGAAAACAGAGAGGTGATATTTAACGTTGCTGAATTTTTGGAGGAAATTTAACTAGAAAACGTGCAGCGACTGCAGTTATAATACGGATACGGCGGAAGGGAAAGGAAAAGTTTGAAGTACGAAGCAGGGCAGTGTGGAGTGGAGTGGACTGAGTGAGTACTGTTATTTTCTTTAATATTTATTTTTCTCTTGATTTCGCTTGCTTCTGTCGGTCATTCGAAGTAAACAACTACTAGATAGATTACAACTGATTTTCTGCATGTGGTCGTTGGATCTGCTACCTTGTTTGCAGGAGTGGCTCGAGATAAAATTTTCACCCGGGCGAGGTGGAAGTTTGGCGCCCCCAACTTTCCGCCTTACTCCAATATAAATCATAACCATGTTATATATTTACGGTTTTAATGACGAAAAATAAGTCATATTTTAAAAATACCTTAATGCTGTTCAAGAACACGTTTATTGTAGCTATGTGTTTATTTAATACCTACATAATGTCATCAAAACATAAATAATCTCTCATCTTAAATTGCTTTTTGATTTTGTAATATACTTATTAAGCTATTCAGCATTAACCTCAATTAATTCTTGTCAACAATAAATCCAACATAGTGGTTCGGATCCCAGTTAAAACTGTAGGTCGTCTCTATATGCTTTTCTGTGCATAAAGTGGACATGAAAAATAAACTCAAACAAAGAAACAAATAGTCACGGTTAGGATTTGCCTCTAATCAAAGAGGATGCCCCGGTTTCTCGCCCCTACGAGGTCGGCTTCCCGGTCCTACTTGTTTGATGTATGCAAATGTTATTATTCTTGTTCACTATTTTGCAGATCGACAATAATATTGAATATTGTAGATCGGTATTTCTATGTTTTTGGTGATTTTGTCAGGTTAACGAATGTTGAATTATCTATACCCAATAACATAGCTCTTCTCTTGATGTGATCGACGGAAAATTCACCGAGGTGTTTGAAATTTCTATAAATTAATATTTTTCATGAAATAAAACTCTCCCAAATCCTCATTTTCAGTAAAATGTGGTCATTACTTGGGTTGCCAATATACTTAGCATCATTAGGTGCGTTCCGAAAGTCATAACGAAACGAACGAATCGAACGAAAGTAACTGGGCTCGTGAACCTGGTGAAACCAGTTATTTTACAGACTTATGGGACGCTCTAGACGAAAGCGCATGCGCAGCCTTTTGTTTATAAAAATTGTGCGCATGGCGTCCAGCGGAAGGCATTTACTTCTGACAGAAATAAACTCTACTGCGGATACTGTTACTCATTTTTATCACATTGTAAGAACAGTTGAGGCACACTCATCTTGTGCATGTTGCTTCATAACGCTCTCTGTTAAACTTATAATACAATTCCCGAACTAGTGCAGTTTGAAGCCATCATGCACCCTCGTTGTCTGCAGGTAGCAGACGATTCTCACCGAACAAACCAACCTCCTGGCTCGTGCGTTTGGTGAATCTCGTTCTTGCACGAGACGCACGGAATGCGACTTTTGGGACAGCATAATGAACCTCACGAAACGCACGGATGCACTTATGGAACGGCCAGTTGCCATAACTCGTTTAACGAGTTAAACTCGTGCGACTTTCGGAACGGGCCCATTATGTACGCAAAAACGGGTACGAGGGTTGATAACACTTCTTCTGGACACGAGTCTGAAGTGCACACCCATAAAGTCAGACTACCAGCCGCCACTGTTTAACGGTACTTTGTTTAATAGTACAGGGTATCCCTAAAGTCCCGTTACCATTGCAATCAAACATAACTCTGAAATCACATGGCATAGAACAGGTCGGGTTTTTGCAAAATGTTCTACAGCTCAAAATATTTTGGGGGGCGTCACTGCGCCTCAACGTGTGCCCCTCTGGTTGCACTTAGGATGCCAAGGCGATATTCCACTTGTACAGTGTCTCTCAAAAGTTTTAGGACAACGACATTTTAAACTAGGCAACCCAATTTACACAAGCCGTTGGTGGGTTGCGTGCAGAGTTAGGCTCAATTTCAGGGTTGCCACATGCACAATAGATATTTATAAAATACGCGAAAGAAATGTAAACAAGTATTATTGTATAAAATTATTAAAAATATCACTATTATATCGCAAATGACAAAATTCTTTCTGAAAGAAAAAAAATAGGTTTTCTAGTATTTCATCGCTGATGAGTCTACAGTAAGGAAAAGAGGTGAGAGGAAACGAAAGGTTACAAAGGAGAGGAGAAAGAGAAATCGAAAGGAGAAGAGGAAAAGTAGAGGAGAGAAGGAAGATAGGATAGACGAGGAGAGGAGATGAAGTGAGGAGAATGGAAAAAGATTCGAGGAGAGATGAGGAAAAAAGAACAAAGAAGAGAAAAGAGAAGGAAAACGAGAGGATAGGAGAGGAGGAGACGAGAAGAGGGAATGGAGAGTAGGGTAAAGGAGAGAAAAAGAGAAGAACGAAAAAAGAGAGAATAGTGCAGTGCAGTCGGAAATCTAAGACAGGAAAGGAGATAGGAGGAGTGGAGAAGAGTGGGATGGAGATAAGATGCGAGAAAAGTAGGGAAGGCGATATGAGATAAAAGCAGAACGGAAAGAGGGGAGAGAAGAAGGAGATGGAACTGGAGAGAAGAGGTAGTTGCAGAAAATATCGTCTGAGCGTCAAGAATGGATGCATTGGTCAAATTATCGACATTAAACATTCAATAACATTTTGAAATGTATTGGAGAATATATTAGATCGGTGCGAAATGCCTTTTGGCTGAGTTCAGAGCAAATTAAAATCTTCCATGTAAGATCTTTGATTTTACCTGCGATTACAGAACTAAAAAAATGAACGTAATTTTTAATATTTATTCAATTTTTCTCCACTTCTCGGTTCGTTGAAATGGAGATTTTGTAATTCAATATTTCCCCTCCCCCCATCGTTAATTCTAAACTGAATCATTCCGTTTCACACGGCGTGGACAATGAACACAAAGGGATATGTCTAAAACCTAAGAAAATTTTCTGCCACCGGAAGGGTTTGAACCTACGACCATCAGATTGACAATCCTGAATGGTAGCCACTACCCTACAAGCTTTAGCTCCTTAAACCAGGTAGAAGAACCACTACACCACGCCTTTACCTTCGAATGAAACAACAATTTTTTTTTAAGTATTCTGTCTCTCCAATATTGCAAATGTCGTTTGGTATACGTGTAGTTGAACTTTTACTTTAATTTTGATTTGCTTTCTTGTAGTACCGGGTGTCCGAGAAGTCTTTGTATGAAAACAAAAATTAACTGTATCCGCTATATGCAACATAGACATGAAAAAATGGTACCAAAATGTTCGGAAACTATTCAAGTTTTATTGGCAATAGGAAATAAATCAATAAATCTCCACGTGAGCACCCTTGGTAGCACGGAGTACATCTAGTCGAAATTCAACTTTTCGCCATGCATTAGCCAACATCATAGGAGGGATTGATGTGATGACTTGGGTTATCCGTTGTTGCAGAGTTGCAAGATCGGATGCAGGAGTTCTGTAGACATTGTCTTTTACATTACTCCATAGAAAAAATCTAAAGGGGTTATGTCTGGAGATCGTTCAGGCCACGCCGTCGGTCCATCTCGACCAATCCATTTTCCAGGAAATGTCTGTTCAAGGTAGGAACGAACCTCCAGACTCCAATGTGGCGGTGCACAGTCTTGTTGAAAGATAACATCTGGGTGGTATTCTAGCAATTGAGGAACAGCAAACAATTGCAACATGTCGAGATACACTCCAGATGTTACGGTGTCCTCACAGAAAAATAATGGTTCGATCATTCTGTCATGCAGCAGCGCGCACCAAATGTTCACCTTCGGGTTGCCCATGGTCGACTTCCTCACCTCATGAGGGGGCTCTTTACCCCAGATACGCACGATGTTTGAAACTGTCTCTGCACTGTTTTTTGTGACCTGCTCTCGTGAAACCACAGGACACACTCAGCCTTTTTCTGATTTGTGTACATTTCCGGTTTGCTGGACACTGGCACTGCTACACTACTGCAACGGTACAGAAATCTGAAACAAAAAAAAACTTGAATAGTTTCCGAACATTTTGGTACTATTTTTTCATGTCTATGTTGCATATAGCGGATACAGTTAATTCTTGTTTTCATACAAACACTTCTCGGACACCCGGTATAACCGATATCTTCGAGAAATAATTTTCGAAGTGATTAAAAACGGGAATATTGGTAGCTGTGAAAATGCGAGTTATTTCTTCTAACTTATTATTGTGATTAGACATTACTAATGGAAAATATCTAGAGGCTTGAACATTACAGGACGATGTTCTTTTCCTGTGATACTGTAACAGACAAAATGCTTGTTTACTGATGCAAGTCTTGTGTCCAGAACAGTCTTATGAAATGTATTTGCTGTTGCGTAAGATAACACGAAATAATTACACCGTGTACGAACTACCAAATCTGTGCAACGTTATACGTAAACAGGCGGAAAATTTTATTCATAAAATCACTTCACATTTATTTATTTATAGGTTCACATTTAAATATTTTAGAGTTCGAGGGGGAAGCATGGCCCACATGGCCCCTCCCCTGGGTAATGACCTTACGTAGAGAGTGGAAGAGAAATTTTGGAGAAACTTTCTATTAAATTTAGTATTTACATTCACCTTATGCTCAGATAGGTTAAACCGTTTATTGACAATCGTGAACTTTTCGTTTAATAGATAATATTTGGTTTTACTCGACGGGAGAACATTGGTCGAATTTCATTTCTGCTCTTTTGAGATAATATATACTTCTACAATAGCAATCGCGTTCGGAAATCGTGAAAAAAATGACTTGGTTTTCAAAGGCAGACAAGCTTGGTAGTCTAGCTTGCTCGCGATCAAAGTGACTCACTCACGCTATTCAAGGCCGCTTCTTATCGCAAAACACCGTGCTTCGATGCACAGTGTCTGCACCGAGCGCGTTACAAGTTACCAGAGTCGAATTTTAAAGAGAATCTGAAGAATGGTAGATGACATCAAAGGCGGCTAGGTAGGCACCAGCTCAACATGCAATAGTTTAAGTGATAATTTCTGACAAACAAAAAACCGTATTGAATAATTATTGGGTAGTATACGTGTATCCGCTCCTTTTTAACAATGTAAGCTCGAAGACAATCTGTATTCCATTTATTCATATTGGCAACTTGGTCAACCGGAGGTTATTTTATTGCCTTCGATAATCGAATTGTCTGATCGATTATTTTTTGTTTACCCAGGAACATGCCCCATAGAAAATTTCCGAGACCGGGTTACGCTACTCACTCGTAGCTCCCCGATTTCTTCACGATGGTGGGTTGCCACCGGTCCCATACACAGGCCGAGAACCTAGAGAGTGAGCATAGGCGGACTCGAATCCATGCCGTCCTGCAGTCGGAGGTCACGGAGGAGAACTTTTCTTATTTTAGCTTTGGCTAATCGCGACGATGAGGATGAATAATGAATAGAAAAATAAAGAAGGTCACGCACAAAGTAGAGTACGATCTTCAACCTCTTAGGTGACGAGTTCAAGCCCTGAATATGAGGATTTCAACCTTAGACGACCTCAATTTCGAAATTATAAACAAAATGCCTACTTACACTAAACTTCTCATCAAGGCCAAAATAGTTTGTAACTGTGAAACTACCCCTGAATACAAATTGACATTTTTTTCCATGTGAGTAAGAATTAAATGTGTGGCCTACAGAGATAGATGTGATACCTTTTGAGAAACAATTAGCTAACTGTACCCTGTCCCAGCATCTCTGGAGCAAAGCCGCGCATAGCGGAAGAGAAGTGGAGAGAGGGGAGAGGGGATCGAGTGGACAGAGCGAATCAGTGCACGCTGCTGGGAAGGCTGGTAACTGCAGTGGCTTTCCTCCCTCTACGCAATCCCATTCCTCTCACGTGTTCATCGTTGCTCAAATACTTGTTTTCGTTCACCTGCTCCAGAGATAAGTGGGACAGAGTGTAGTTCGCATACATGTAGCAAGTAAAGAAACTTATCCCAGAATGAAAATTCCACATACTTTTAAAACGTTTGTTTAAGCAATGAATAACTGGAAACGGATCACACATAATTCCCTTGCCAAAATCTGGTGGTCGAAAATTAATTTCAAGACATTTCATATCTATTCACCATATTCCAAGTTATAAGGAACTATTTCGTAGATGTTCATGAAACCGTTATAAAATTACAAATAAAATATATTCACAAGCTTAGATATACCAATACGAAGAAAGAAATTCAGAGTTAAATTTCAAATGCATGTGTATAAAGTAATTCTAGAAGTACAGAGCTATATCTGAGTATTTAACTTCTTTTTTGCAGATAACGTTTACAATATTGAGGCGACAGAATAATTAGGAACAGTAGCTCCAAGAAAACAAAGAGCGTAGTGTATTGGTTAGAGTTCTTGAAAGCATTGCGGTCCCACGTTCGATCCTCCATTCTAGATGTTAATTAAAAAAGAATCCCTTCCCTTAACAAGAGCATGGTAACATTATTTGTAATAGCAGTATATAGTGGCTACATTGTTCTGCATATGGAATTTATTAAAAAAAAATAAACAAATAAATGAATTGACACACGTTCAACGGGATATTTTTATATATAAGATCATGAATTATGATACTCTAACGATAATTGTGTACTGCTTCAAAGACATTGACAAATATTAATGAAATAACTATTTATATATGTGGCAATTCAGGACATGCTAATTTTACCCCTTTTCCCACTTGAGTTCAATGCAAGAATGCAAGGATGTGTAAAAATTTCAATTTTGCTTTTGTATAAATGAATCTGTTTCTTGCGCAAAAGTCTTCAAGCTGCAATATTAGGTGGTTTTAGTTTTACAATCATTGGTGCAAGGCTAGCAGACGTCCGATTCACCGATTTAGTCAGGACAGTGCGTTACTTTCAATCCCTGTCCCGACTTTTTCGAACTGCAATCGTGATGCGAAAATGTCTCTTTATTATTGTTTTCTTTTGTTAACTCACAATTAGACATGTTCTTTATTGTATGAATAATTCTAAGTACGCAACATAGAATTATCCTGACCTTTTAATGGCGCTCGCACTATTTGAACTATTTTGTAATATCTGTCTGTCTGTTTGTCTCTCTCTCTGGTCTACGACAATGACAGAAATGCAAGCAATATTCTTATTTATTTTTAACCCAATTAAAGGAAAGTGTAAGCATTTAAAAGAAATAAGAAAGATCATCACTGTTGCTCTTCCTTAGAAATTGTTGTTCTTCGAGGAAGAAAAATTAGAAGGATTTAGTCCAGCACCTTAACACAGTGTCCCACGATTTGGTTTGATTGGTTTGATTTGGTGTTTTAAGTCCACTTTATGCGCAGTAAGGCTAATCGGGACTGGACCTACAGTTTAAAGTGCCTCCACCGGGTATCGAACCCGGGACACCTTGATTACAAGGCAATGACGCTACCACTGCGCCATGGGGGAGGCCCCAGTGTCCCACGAGTCTCTCTTGACTAACACTGTCAAATGTGAAGTGATTTTATGAATAAAATTTTCCGCCTGTTTACGTATAACGTTGCACAGATTTGGTAGTTCGCACACGGTGTAATTATTTCGTGTTATCTTACGCAACTGCAAATACATTTCATAAGACTGTTCTGGACACAAGACTTGCACCAGTAAACAAGCATTTTGTCTGTTACAGTATCACAGGAAAAGAACATCGTCCTGTAATGTTCAAGCCTCTAGATATTTTCCATTAGTAATGTCTAATCACAATAATAAGTTAGAAGAAATAACTCGCATTTTCACAACTACCAATATTCCCGTTTTTAATCACTTCGAAAATTATTTCTCGAAGATATCGGTTATACTACAAGAAAGCAAATCAAAATTAAAGTAAAAGTTCAACTACACGTATACCAAACGACATTTGCAATATTGGAGGGACAGAATACTTAAAAAAAAATTGTTGTTTCATTCGAAGGTAAAGGCGTGGTGTAGTGGTTCTTCTACGTGGTTTAAGGAGCTAAAGCTTGTAGGGTAGTGGCTACCATTCAGGATTGTCAATCTGATGGTCGTAGGTTCAAACCCTTCCGGTGGCAGAAAATTTTCTTAGGTTTTAGACATATCCCATTGTGTTCATTGTCCACGCCGTGTGAAACGGAATGATTCAGTTTAGAATTAACGATGGGGGGAGGGGAAATATTGAATTACAAAATCTCCATTTCAACGAACCGAGAAGTGGAGAAAAATTGAATAATTCTTATAAATATTAAAAATTACGTTCATTTTTTTAGTGGTGTAATCGCAGGTAAAATCAAAGATCTTACATGGAAGATTTTAATTTGCTCTGAACTCAGCCAAAAGGCATTTCGCACCGATCTAATATATTCTCCAATACATTTCAAAATGTTATTGAATGTTTAATGTCGATAATTTGACCAATGCATCCATTCTTGACGCTCAGACGATATTTTCTGCAACTACCTCTTCTCTCCAGTTCCATCTCCTTCTTCTCTCCCCTCTTTCCGTTCTGCTTTTATCTCATATCGCCTTCCCTACTTTTCTCGCATCTTATCTCCATCCCACTCTTCTCCACTCCTCCTATCTCCTTTCCTGTCTTAGATTTCCGACTGCACTGCACTATTCTCTCTTTTTTCGTTCTTCTCTTTTTCTCTCCTTTACCCTACTCTCCATTCCCTCTTCTCGTCTCCTCCTCTCCTATCCTCTCGTTTTCCTTCTCTTTTCTCTTCTTTGTTCTTTTTTCCTCATCTCTCCTCGAATCTTTTTCCATTCTCCTCACTTCATCTCCTCTCCTCGTCTATCCTATCTTCCTTCTCTCCTCTACTTTTCCTCTTCTCCTTTCGATTTCTCTTTCTCCTCTCCTTTGTAACCTTTCGTTTCCTCTCACCTCTTTTCCTTACTGTAGACTCATCAGCGATGAAATACTAGAAAACCTATTTTTTTCTTTCAGAAAGAATTTTGTCATTTGCGATATAATAGTGATATTTTTAATAATTTTATACAATAATACTTGTTTACATTTCTTTCGCGTATTTTATAAATATCTATTGTGCATGTGGCAACCCTGAAATTGAGCCTAACTCTGCACGCAACCCACCAACGGCTTGTGTAAATTGGGTTGCCTAGTTTAAAATGTCGTTGTCCTAAAACTTTTGAGAGACGCTGTACCCATACACGCTGCAGCATATCAGCATCAACTGGGGTGCGTCAAGTATCTGAGCGCTCAGTGAGCAACGTGATCGCTCAGCTACTTGACGGCCAAATAGGCGTTCCTCCGCAAGCGTTGCTGACTTGATCGCTGAGCGAACTTGAATTTTGCTCGCCACAGGTTTGAGCCACAGAATATAGCGTTTTTGTGTTTCTATCTCGTGAGGCAAAGGGAAGAAGAGGTAAACTGAATGAGGATGGCGGGGTGCCCCCCACTCATCATCGAAGGGGGGGCAATATAGTCGCTTTGCCCCCCCCCCCGCCGATCGCATGCTAAAAATGAGACTATATTGTTTCGAACTTATCTGGTTTTGAAAAGAAAATGGAGAAAAATATTTTTGCTCTAGTTGGATCAACGTAGCCTAAAGTTTTCGCTACCAGCAAGAAGTACGTGACACAAAGATTGACGTGTAGATTAGAATTGCAGCCACATCTCCAGGTTTCCATTGAATGTACCAGGTATTGTACGTACAGGCGAGGTAGGTGTGAAACAATGAACCCAGTGTACCCTGGTGGGAAAGGAGAGGGGGCAGAGGGCAGCTTAATTTTAAATCTCTTCTTTTCCATCTACGATAAGACGAGACTAGATCCTCCAAGACTTGTCGACACAAGACCAAGAATGAGACAGACCTCTGTAAGATCTAGAAGGAGAAGCGAACAGAGTGGGTATTGACACTTCATGACGAGACCCAGTACAAGATAGGCATTTAGAACTGGAGACAAGACCGAGAACTAGGCAAACCATTCCTTCCAGACGAGATGAGAGAATAACATGTACCGTCTCGATCACATCGGTGCTGTTCCCTCAGTGGCGGAATAACAACTTTACGGCACCCCCTTCCCAACATAACAGAAAAAATATATTCTCCTGTCCTGAATTATCCCAGTGTTCGATCTCTCCCTCCCCAACCCCTCCTCACAAAATTCAGCACCCATGTATGCCTCTTAGCTACAGACCTACTATGCGTGTCGTAAAATGTCACAGTATATTTGCTATTATTCAATCTGGCTGTGCAAATTATTTATCAATATCAGAGAAATTTGAATTAGCCGCCCCCTGTGAATGATATCCAAGCAAACACGCACATACACAAGATCCTCAGGTGAAAGTTGACGCCCCACAGCCTGCCCCAATCTGCTCTTGCAGAAATTTTGGCAATAACTTTTCTCGAAATTACTTATCTTTCAGCGCCCCAGTTAAGCCAGGATTCCCCGGACCAACGCTTTTCCGAATATTTTCTGGAAATTCCGATCGATGCATTGAGATGTGTCCTTGCATGTGTCTTAAAAGGTTATAACGTTGCATTTCATTCCCCGTGCGTATAGCACGTGCCATGTAGGTACATTTAAGGGATCTCTGCCATTTTGGAGTTGCTGTAATCAGCACCACGTTCCGGTCGGATTTACCCCCCGCAGGGTTGTCCGTAGGTAGCCATTGATTTGAGGTTTGCGAGCCCCAGAGCCGCTTTGTGCGGAAACAAGGCCACCCTAGGAATCGAACTCGGGTCTCCTGCGTGGCAGTCAGACTAGATCACCACGGCTCCGGGAAGTTGGCATTTCATTCCAACTGTGCAAATTATTTTTCAAAATATCAGAAAGATAAAATTTGGCTCTCGGCGGGAGAAGCTCACGACGCCTCCTCAACTAGCTTCAGAGGGAAGGGGTTCGTCTATTTTGAAACATACAGCAATAAGAAAGTGAATATCCCAACCTTTTCTGTTTAAATCGTGTTCAGTTTCTTGACATAAACCAACATTCCAAACTGAAGCAAGAGACGACGAGGAAGCTGCATTCAGTCTGCCAACACAGTAGCCAACGAGTCGTTCAGAAACAGAGTGGTTTAGGATCAAGATTCATTTGCAAATATCCTGACCGCTACTTTGGTCTTTGTGGAAATAATCCCTCGTTAGGAACACCTGCAGTCAAGAAGGTCATTGGCCGTGCGAGAAAGAGTACCCGCCTCAGACATAGTACAAAGCATGTTCTTGGAAATCCCAGTCCCTTCCCCCCAGGGGGTGCTATTCCGGCTTCCCGCGCTACGGCGGCACGTGAAGGTCTTCTGCTAGAGTGACGTCAAAAAGGGGATCCCTCAGCTGCGGGCCGCTTAATAACATGTAAAATCATACAAGTTTATCGCCTCATAGAGGCGATTATAACTCTTGGGAAGCAATGTTTATAACATGTAGTTCTTCTTCGCTGCTTTCCCGTACCTTCTCAAGTTAACTGAGGTTGGCAAACGAACAAATTCTTGCTGAATTCAGCAAAAAGGGAATCAATGTCTTTGGTTCTTTAACACTATTTGTCTACACTTCTACACGCAACAAATAAAGTTGGTTGGTTGGTTGATTGGTTGATTTGGTGTTTTAAGTCCACTTTATGCACAGTAAGGCTAATCGGGACTGGACCTACAGGTTAAAGTGGAATCCGAACCACCATGTGCCTTCACCGGGTATCGACCCCGGGACCCCTTGATTACGAGACACAGCAATGAAGTTAAATGATTATTAGATGACAGTCTCATCTTGAGACGAGCACAATAGATAGAACACCCGAAAAATCGTAAAGTGAAACAATTTGAAATGCCTGTGTGTGCTGGAAGGGGGGTGGGGGTAGAGTCTCGTGCGCATATTTTCATGCAAATAGATTACTAACTTAATTAATTATAGCGTGGACATAACTGCAACAGGATCGAGAGAGTAAGATTGAACGGAAATGATTAAGTAAGTCCCTCTACATGTATATAACGGGTCTCCATGACAGCATAACGCTTTAGGAAGCCAGAGGCCCCAGTTTGAACCATAGTAAGGCATATAGCAATGTTTGTCTCATTCTCCACTCATTAGTTCATCATTCATCCTCATAGTAGCGATCAACCCAGTAGAAATTCGTTTTTAAATGAACGACACATACATACATATTGATTTATTATTATTTCGTTTTCTGCTACTTCTGGCTAATCGCGAAGATGAGGATGAATGGTGATAAGATGAGGCGGATGAAGGGACAATCATAAACATGTAAGGACAACACAATACGAGCCCCACCAAGGATTATAATGGCCACGAGTCCAGACGCCAGAGCCTCGCTAGTCACTAGTATGTAAAATGCAGTGGTATGAGTCCTGTCGAGTTGCATCCACGGGAAGCTCCAAAATTTCGGTGTTGTGTGCGTGTGAATAAAACTATTATTATTATGAAGTTACATTTACGCAATAATAAACTTCTAAGCCGTATGAATGCAAATATTGCCATCAGTTTCAATAATACGAATGTCTATAACAGTATCCTTCTTATTTAATTTTTATTTAACACGTAGTGTTCTTTTGATACGGAAGAAACATGCATCAAATTATGTCAATATATTGTACATATATTCAGGTAGTGTCGTATTTTAAAAATTTCCAGCAGTATAATTTCAGCAACTTCTTTGCAGGGGCGACTTATTGTTGACAAGAAATAATTGAAGTTACTGCTGCATAACATAATAAGTACGAGTATATTGCGAAATCATAGACAAAATGCAGTGGGTGGAGGATGTCTATGCAATTTATCCTAGTGGGGGAATTTTTTTAGAGGATATTCTTAACTAGAGAGATAACATTCCAAAACCTTTCCCTCTTTGAGCACTGCTGCCTCTCCTGTGAAAAAATCTTGCGGGCGTCCTTGTCAAATTGCGTCATTACGAGGCAAATATTTTTTTCTTATTTTTGGGTTGCTTTCCTGTAACTTTTACCTAATTGGAAGGCGAGGATGAGTAATGAATAGATGAAATAGATGGACACCCGCAAAGAGGCACAATGTCCAGGCGGGACTCGAGCCTTAAACCTTCGCTGGGTAGCGAGATCGTTACTGAACCAATTAACGTTCTCATCTATTTCTATTTTGAGGGTCTCCCGGATGGCGTAGTGGTGGCGTCATCGCCTTATAATCGAGGGATCCCGGGTTCGGTACCCGGTGGAGGCACGTAGTGGTTCGGATCCCACTTTAAACTGTAGGTACAATTAGCCTCAATGTACATAAACTGGACTTAAAACGCCAATTCAATCAATCTGTTTTATTATTTCACGTCGCTTTTTGACATACAGAGCAAACTAGGGCAATGAAATAAAAATGAAAGATGAAATAGATAAGACACACAATGATACACACCCATGCCTCAACCAAGGTTCGCTTCTGAGTTCATAGAGCGTTACGCTAGCGATTCCTCCAGGTAAGGGATAGACGATTTGACGTACACCGAGGGGGTTCATACCTGCAGTTAGGAACATTCAAATGGAAAGTAATTGCTTCCAGTTTCCGAAAGCGACATGGCTTTCATTGTTCGGTATAAGCCAACTTCGAGGCACAAATTTCTCCCAGATGTCAGAAAAATCTGCAGGTCCAGTAGCAGTGTTGCCACATGAAGGGAAATTTCCCTTTTTGAAGGGAAATTTGGAGCTAATTATAAGTGAAAAGGGAAAAGGGAAATTTGTTGAAAAATAGCGAATTTTCAGGGAAATTTTAAGACAGATTCAACAGATCCAGTTTTGAAAATGAGAACTTTTTTATTTTATTTTGTCGTATACTTTGTTCTGAGAGGAAGGGTGGAATTTGGGTTGGCCCACATCTGGCTACCGTTTGGTTGCCGGAGGTCATTGACCATTCAACCTTATATCCCGGCTTTGGGAGTGGGAGTCTGAAGGTATTGTTTATGTAAGGCTTTCCGCGGTTCACTGAATTTTGCCTCAACGCTGCACGTGCAAACCATAAAGTTCTCTTTGTCGCAAACTATATTTACTTCAGTCTTCATTGGACACTGGGTTATTCGTTTGGTTTGGTTTGAGTTGCTCTTTTAAGTCCACTTTATGCACAGTAAGGCTAATCGTGACTGGACGTACAGTTTAAAGTGGGATCCAAACCACTTGTGCCTCCACCGGGTATCGAATCCTGGACCCCTTGATTACAAGGCAATGACGCTACTACTGTGCCATCGGGGAGGCCCAATGGCCAGAATATATTAGAAAACGTGGTGGAGAATTATCGGAAGATGAGAAAAACCACGGAAAGAAGTTAAAAAATTCCATGCGGAGTGGCAAGAAGTGACTAACAATACCTCTCATACTCAATGGATTAAATTTTAATAAAAAACTTGCTGTGTTTTAGAAGTTCCACCTAATATGTGAAATTTACCAGAATGGAAAATTTACTCAGGTATGTACTATATTTTTTTTGTTTATTCAGGAATAACCCCCATACACATGCGTCGAATTTAAATATTTTGATGGGGAGGCAAAAATGCGATTTTCCACACAAACTCTTCATACTTAAAGGAAGTGTCATTTCATCTACGCCTTACTAGACCAGTATTTTGTGTAGAATATTGTTAATTTTCTTCTGATGGTGTGATGAAGACAAGGGGCATTGGCCTCCCTAAATCCAATATCTGTTTGTGTGTTTGGATTTTTACTCAATAAAATCTTACTTACTTAAAGTTGCCAACTTTAACGTAGTATTAGCTTTTATCTCAAAACGAAAAAATGACTTGGTTTAGCAATAAAATCTAAATCTTCCAAAAAAAGACATTTAAAGTATTGATTTATTGATTTTATTGTTTATTGATTTGGTTTATTTTACTACACTTTTCTGCCACTTTTGGCAATTGCAAAGATGGGGATGAGTGATGATATGATGAAATTTATGAATGGACACTCACAAACAGCCATGCCCAGGCCGGGGTTCGAACCGGGAACACTGGCGTCGCAGCATTTAAAAGTTAAATTGTGTAATATTTTATACATACATACGAACATGGGTCAACGATAATATTTATTATTATTATTAATAATAATAATTAGTTATTAGTAGTTTTTTAGTAGTTAAGTAGTTATTAATAATAATAATTTAGATGAAGGGAAAAAATGGGTGAAAAAGGGAAATTTCACCCCTTGCAAAGGGAAATTGTGCTTACAGATTGTGGCAACACTGTCCAGTAGTAGCGATCAGGTATTCGTTTACAGAAGTGCTTGTGCTGTTTGTCTTGAATATTAAAGTGAGTAATTTTAGGTCGTATTACGTGTATTCGGTGTCTGTACCATGAATAAGCGTGCCAAAGGTAATCATTCTTGTGCTGTTGCAGAGTGTACCAATTGGGACTTTAAGGAATCTGGCACCAAATCTATTTCTATTTTGAGGGCCTCCCCGATGGCGTAGTGGTGGCGTCATCGCCTTATAATCGAGGGATTCCGGTTCGGTACCCGGTGGAGGCACGTAGTGGTTCGGATATGGAAAAAGTTATTCAATTTGAGATTGTGTTTGTATCCTTCCATGGGTCAACTGTTTCCAAGCAACATAAAGTTATGGACACTCTAAAGACAGTACTTCAGTCAAAATTTTCTGAAGTTAACGAAAAGATTATTTCCCTGTATGTCAGAACAAGAACTTTTATTAGAATTCGACATTTGAATAAACTAATGAAACTCAAGTCCATGGAAGCAAGTGCAGCGAGAAAAAGACGACAGTGGGTAGCATCGTCTTCAAAATCATAAGTCTCCAGCAAGGGTAAGTTGTAATGAATTTTTATTCTTAATGATATTTATTTCCGCCTCGGCCTCCACCGTATAGTGATTAACAAATCACATTGCTAAACCAAGACAGAGGCCAGGCCTATTGTTCATGTATTTGTTATTTGACGTCGCTTTTTTACCACTTTTGGTTAATCGCGGCGATGAGTGTTGATCACATAAAATTGATGAAAGGGCAGACACAAAGAACATCAATGCCCACGACGTGACTCCAAGTCGGGAACTTCAGTGATGGGATTCAAAGTCGAACACGCGGTTGACCAGATTCGCCATCGAGCTGGCACGAGTTTCCTTGAATTTATTAAGGGACACGACATCCCACGACATTGCATTTTATCCATTTTTTATTTATTTATTAATTTCTAAAAAACATATTTTGATGTTACGGTTTTTTAAACACAAATCAGTTTAGGTAGAATATTTCTGCAATTTTACCATAGTGTAAACTTTAATGTAAGCAAAAGCATGTTTGCATCACTAGTTAAAGATTTTCACATCTACAAAAAATATCCAAAACCCATTTCCACCTCACTCAAGGATTATGTTAATTCAATTCAAATTGTACGCGGGTTCAGTGCCATGAATCTAACCTTTACTGAACAGAATGAGATTGGTTCATAGAATATATCGCCGAAAATCAATTTCGCTGATATCCCGTTGTCGCTGTTCTATTTTCATTAGATACGAGCTCCAATTACCATTTTAATCCTTCGTTTTAAAAGTTATTCAAACACAAAAATAGTTATTGGGGGTCATTTTAAAGTTGTTTTTTTTACTTCATTACTGTCTTCATATGTTTTTTTTATTTTCTAAGAATTTCGGCGGGCTGCAGCCCCTTAAGCCCCCCCTGCGTACACCAGTGCGTGCCACACTCATCTAGCCCATCAAATTTATCATTTCATCATTCATTGTTATTGTTGCGGTTACCCTAAATACGTAGACGTCATATAACAACAGCGACAGCGACATCCTATATATACTAGATATATAAATTATAATGAACAAATTATTAATAACAAACATCTGTGAAAATTTGAAGGTATGAAGGATAATAAGTATTGGTGTGGTAGCGAAATATTTAATACGTAAAATTGTATTTATTTACCCATACGCAACTTCAGATTTCAATGTAGGGGCGATATAAGAGGATATTCGTGATTACTTTTTGTTTGATTTGTATAACGCCATTTATTGTAATTGCGTGCTGTAAACTTCTTCATATTATTGCCTAGGTCTTATTCCTTGCGTTTTGCTTATTATTCTGCTGCAAATGGTTAATAGAACCAAGATATGGACAATTAAAAATGAAAATATTTCCCGTAAGCTTCCATTGCTACGCGAGCCTCGCCCCTTGACAGATCCCCTTGGTCACGTCAGAGCTCGTTGCGGCTTCTGGCCAATGGGAGAGCTCCGTATCTCGGAATGCTCTTCCTAAAATACTTCTATATTCCTTGCCTTCCCCCCATCCTTCTTGGTCAGGTGGTACGCTTATTGCCCAGAGAACAGCTGCATTTGAATGGCCGAAAATACAAGAAAAGTCACGTCGGAAGATCACTGTACTGAAGTCAGTCGCCTGATATAGAAGCAATAGACTGGTAAGTTGTACTTCTCTCCTTGCATTTTATTGACTAAATTTGTTTTCTGTGCTGAAGGACAGATAAGGACGAGATGAAGTACCGTCTCAATATATCACCCCCATCTTCGCGCTCTCGGTTTTTAGTGTTGCAAACTTTGAAGTGTATATTTTGTTGTTTATATTCCAACCTATAGTAATGAGAAATAGAAAATTGAGATATGAAAAAATCTTGTCATTCATTTTTTTCTTACAAATATCAAATACTTGTGACGTGGGAAGGGAAGAGCGGATAACCTTTTATTTTTTTTTAGTTCTCCTCTTAGTTTTGAACGTCGTGTCTAAACGTGGCTGACTGATCGCTTAGTTTTAGAAGTATCGTAATTTCTTCTTATGTTGACGGGTTATTTAATTTTACTTCAAGTTTGTTTTAGATGTCGACAAGGCATGATCTCCTTCTTTAACATATCAGTTGATGGGGGGGGGGGGGGGGGTTAATGTCTCCCTCCGCCTTCCATATGATTCTCATGAAAAGTTTATTTCAAATCTGAAACATCTGACCGAAGAGTTATTGATTTGTGAAGGCTTGTGAGGTTCAGAGGGATGAAAAACAACACCTTCTGGTGCAATTTATTCTTTCACACTAAGCAATGTGTTTGATAGCTAAAACATTAACAATATTATATATTATTTTGGGTGGATAAATTGGAGATGACCTACGAAAGCGAAATGTGACTGGAAATAATGCATACTACAGAAGAGGTTCTACCAGAGATAGTTGAAAATACACGGAGTTTGATAACGATTAATTTCATATTTTTAGATCGTTATCATGGCACATTCACGACGACGACGACCGATTTTTTCATCAATTTACGCGTATGGTATTAAAATCTTTATATGCTCAGCATTTCCATTTGTGAAGAAACACCACAGTGTTGTCCTGTAACTGTTCGTTACGAAAATCTACCCCATAGATTGAGCTCCTGTGTCTAATGTTGACCTCGAATGAAATTTTTGTCACTTTATTAATTTTTTATAACACTACCACACACAATATTTGCCTACGTTTTTCGGTTTTCTTTAATAGGACAGTGGAGGTCTTCTCAAACTTTGTGATAAAAAGAATTGATTTATTGATTGATTGATTTTACTTCGCATTTCTGCAACTTTTGGCTAATCGCGAAGATGAGAATAAGTGATGCCACGATGAAATTGATGAAAGGATATTCACAAATAAGACCTATGCCCAGACCGGGATTCGAACCCGAGACCCCAGGCTTCGTAGCGCGCTTCGATAACCACTACGCCACGCAGGCCGGCATGACGAAAAGAAGTAGGATGTCTTAGAAGCGGATGAAATTTCTTCCTCTACAGCCTACCCCTTGCTACGAAAACGTATGATCGACATGGACACTTTATTGACACAGTTATAGTACCTGCGGAAGGAGAGGTTTATTTATCCTCCCCTCATCTACCCGTTTAGCTAAAATAAACGACATTAAAAAAATTAACAGAGCATCTTATCTTATCTAACGAACAGGCAACAATGGTGAAAATAGTACATGATAATAAATCGTGCATGTCTAAATGGCTTGATATCAAACAAGGAGTACCACAAGAAAGTATTCTAGGACCTATCCTATTTTCCCTATACATCAAAGATTTTAATGATGCACTAAAACACTGCAAATACCACCAGTATGCGGATGACACACCTATATACAAACACCATTAAGAAACAGTGCAATGGCCCTAGAAGCATTGCAACAGGACCTACATTCAATATCTAAATGGTCTGAATGTAATGCACTGAAATTGAATTCATCTAAATCTTACATTTTAACTTTAGGCACAACGAGTAACCTCAAAAAGTTAGAACAATTAAAACTCCCCCTCCCTACACTGAATAATTCCAAAATACAGAAAGTAGAAACAGCACGCAACCTTGGCATAATATTGGATGAAAATCTACATTGGGGTTCTCATGTCACACATATAATTAAAAACTCGATAGCCAAACTGAAATCACTTTTTCCATTAAAACATATGCTAAGCAAAGAAACGAAAACTCACCTAGTCAACACACTTGTAATGCCAACAATTGATTATGCTTCCCCCGTATTTATAAATATCAACAGTGCCCTAAATTACAAGCTACAGAAACTTCAAAACAGTTGAATAAGATTTATACTGAATGTCAAAAGAAGAGAACATATTTCCCCGTACTTACAGGAACTTAATTGGTTAAACGTTAAGAATAGGAGAACATTCTTGGCATTGTCGTTATTGTACAGGATCCTGAACAATAAGGAACCAAGATATTTATACGATCAAATTGATCCGTACAGGAAGAGAGGAAAACAAATTAACCTTCGTCAAAAAACACAATTCACGATTCCTGTACACAGAACAACATTCTATGGAAATTATTTCATAGTCACCGCAATAAAAGAATGGAATGACCTACCCCACCACTGACCTCAGGGGAGCTCCACCCTGCCACACTCACACACAAAATAAACCTAAAGAAGCATCTACTGTCCAAACAATAGTGTCTGGATTCAGTGACGTGCACTGAGGAGTAGCTAGTCTAGCAGAGATAGATCAATCAATCTCACATCTCTAATTATATTCAAATCACAATATTTATTGTCTTGTTAAAGCCACCACAGCTCATATGCAACACCTTCTTTTCCACGCGCTTCTCGTCCATCGGTGTTCTCCGCGGGCAAAGCAGGCTGGATACCCTAGCTCGCTCTTCTTCAGCCAGGCCAGTTTCCAGGTAGAAACGGCCGGCCCAGGGAAAACTAAGATTTCTGCCTCTACTTCCCTTGCCCCCACGCACCCCGCTGCAATGGTTGAAAGCCCAGGCTTTCAGGTCCCCCAGTCTATCTCCTATAGGACAGATAGGGGATTGGTTTCTCATAATTTTTTTATAAATCCTCTAAAGAACACAGGGTAAAATTTTCTGCAGTACTTATGTTCTCTGTATTTACACAACCTTTTACACGTTGTACAATATGTGTGTATGTATAATATGGGATGTAGTTTTATTGTTTATAAAATGGGAACGTGTTATGTGCAGACAATAATGTTATGCTTTCTTTATTTTTTTCTTTTTCAAATATGGAATATATAATGATTAAATTACAAATATGTGCTCAGGCTCTCTCTGACTCTCGTTTTAGTAGTGTTTTATTTAAATATACTAATATATTGGCCTGCAACAGTCATAAATACGGATGTATTTATTTGGGCAAGAGAACGCGTGTTCATATTGTTGTTGGTTTGGTTTATTTTACTTCGCTTTTCTGCCACATTTGGTTATCGCGAAAATGAGGATTGAGTGATGATATGATGAAATTGGTGAAGGGACCTCATATGAACAATCCAGGCCAGGATTCGAACCCGTGATGAGTGCGCATTCTTGTCCTATATGTTGCAGTGAATACTGAAATAATTTGGAATGAAAAATGTATCTCAGAACTCAAAAAGTCAAATGAATATCATTGAAGAAACTACAAAAAAGTGTGTTGTGTTTTGTTTCCTGTCACCAAATCAACCAAGCGCGGGGAAGTGGTTATCACAACGCGCTACGACACCAGGCGTTCCGGGTTCGAACCCCGACCCGGGCATGGGCGTTCCCTATGCTCGTCCCTTCATCAGTTTCATCGTATCATCTTCACAATTAACCAAATGTGACAAAAAAGCGACGCTAAGTAACAAAAATGAAATCAAATCATTGATTGATTGCTCAAATTGGTTTATTTTACTTCGCTTTTCCGCCACCTTTGGTACAACAAAACAGATGAAGGAACGCACACAAAGAACACAAATGGCCAATCCGAGATTCGAACCCAGGATCTCTGGCTTAGAGTCAAATCAAATAGTTTTTTTATTTTCGAATGTGGGTGGGGGTTACGTGTACTATTTTCTAGTACTCATTCATAATTTTGCAATCTTTTCCTGTTATTGACATTCTTCTTTTTTGAAGGAATACTGGCCCTAAAGGGAGGAGGGGTGTGACTCACACCAACCCCCCCCCCCCTTGAGCACGCCACTGACTGCTACCCCAAGTGTCGACGTCACCGCACGTCACTGTCTGGATTTGTCTTTTCTGCAATGAACGGGAATGAGGTATTGGTTTTAGTTTTAGCTGTAATAATTGTATTCTAATTGTGGTTTTACTTTCGCTGCGGGACGGCGTAGGTTCCAATCCAGCTCTGGTCGGAATTTATTCGGCCTACGTATAGGGCCGGTGGCAACCCACCATCGTGAGGAAATTGGGGAGCTTCGAATGAGTAAGCGTAATCCGGTCCCGGAAACCTACTATAACGGCTGGGGATAAGTCGGGCTGACCCACCGGCTATTCCAGTACTGGTTTCAGATCTCCACGCTTAGAGGTGACGAAGGAAAGTGTGGGAGGGAGACCGGCAGTCGGTAGGTAAGCCAAGGCCCTTCATGGGCTGTCGCGCTAAGGATTATTATTATTATTATTAATTGTGGTTTTAGATTTAACTCTGTACCTTCAGTACATTAATTGTTTACATTATAAGTATGAATGTTTTATTTTTATTTTTTTAATTTTTATTCTTTCTACTGCAACAATGATGTTCAAGAAGTGTAAAGTGTCAATTGTAATAATTTTTTTTGTTATTTTTAAGGGTTTGTTGTAAGAACGGCCCGTGAGGCCGAAACACGCCCTCTCAATAAAGACGATATTATTATTATTATTATTATTATTATTATTATTATCGAATAGTGGATTTTATCGTGGTTTGTCAGAAACGCTTACCTAATAAATAGCTAATAAAAATAAATGACAATATAATATGTATTAGTAATTATATATATATATATATATTTATTTTTTTATTTTTATATATACACATATGTACTCTCCCCATTATATGTATATGATATAAAGAGATTGTAAAAATCGGTTGGCAAATTGGATCGGACAAAAACAAAAAAAGAACAACTTGTGCTGATATTCACTCATCTGCTAGATTGAGTAAGCCCTGTCAAGGATATAACAACAACAGGGGCGGTTACAATATTAATAATAATAATAATTATTATGGAATAAAATTGTTTTATTATTATGAAATTTTAATTATTATTGTATAATTATTGTTATTATTACTATTATTCAAATTTCTCGCGACGCCCATGGGAACAATTATGGATGAACCACCCCCCGAAAACATTTCCTGTCTACGGCCATGCTTTGCCACATATCTTGTTTTGAAAGAGAGGGAAGACAAAATCAGTGAAGGAAAGAGATCTGATTATTATATTTTGCAATATCTTACGATGAAGAACTTCTTATCAAGCACTAAGTGTATCACTGTTTCGAACAAATTTTGCATGCGGGCTCAGCCATCCTGATTCTAAGCTGTGACTTTGAAGAAATCAAATATGTAAATTCAGTTTCCCGCACGGAAATATTTTTATATGTGCCTTTGTTAATAACAATCAATTAGAAATTATTATCATACATTACAATTATGTCACATTTGGTAGAAATATGTATGCAACAATTTATAAAAATAGTATATTGGCTATAACTCACAGCCATTCATACATGAATTTCCTTTAAGAAAGAACAGGTAAATTTTTTTTTAATATTCCCTTGGAAACCACCGCTTAGGGGTTTCCATTTTCCAGGTTTTCCAGATTAAAATAAAAAACCTTTTTTTGGAAGGACGTCGGTAGGTTGGCCGCTTACCAATCGTCCTTATAATCAAATAAAAAATATTTTGATAATAATATCCGTAGGAATCCGGAATTAATGCCCTTGACATCGGGTGGCATCTTTCCATACAATGTTTCTTGGGCTTGACAGGATTTGGGAATGAAGATAAATACCAACTTATTGATGGCAGATATTCTAGACGAAAGAATTCTGTACATTTGAAAGTTCCTCTCCACTGTTATTGGTGTGACCGGGTCTCCTGATACCAGAGGACATGCTGAGCTTTTTCCTGGTTTGTGAACATTTCCGGTTTTCTGGGCACTGACACTGCTACACTACAGCCACGTTACTCAAACCTGCAACAAAAAAACGTGGTTAGTTTTCCAACATTTTGGCACCACTTTCACATCTCTATCTTGCATATAGCGGATATGAATAAAGTTTGTAATCAGGGAAAGACTTCTGGGACAGCCTACAATAATGTAGGAGGGACATGGACGTCTGGAAGGGGGGCAAGGATGGCCACACATCCCTTAGAAATCGAATGTCAACATAAAAGTATATATTTCACACGTATAATTTGATTTATATTAATGTGATAATTTCAAATTCAAGTGGTTTTTCTTTAGGGGGCAGCACTAGCATTATTATCGGGGAAATATGCACTATGGGAAAATACCCTGCTTTTACCTCCGCCAAAAAATCTGCGGACGTCCGTGAAAAGGGGGCAATTGCCCCCTGCCCCTCCCCGTGCGCACGCCTATGCTAGATTGTATTAATGAGAGAAACACGAATTTCTAGAATTTACGCATGAGGAGGAAGTGTCATATAATGTTGAAATTTCTCAAGTATTTTTCTAGATATAAGGGATAAATTTAATAGAAATCAAGCATGGAAGCAAATACATAAAGCTCTGAACAGGAGACACACAATAATGGAATAACTGAATGAATATTACAGCAAATCAGCAAACGTTGCCAACACCTACAACTAGCTGATACCATTGCAATGCTCCTGCCATCTGTGAACGGCAGAAGCAACTAAGTCAATTTTCGCTCTGAACTGTACTCTCCTCATCTGGCAAAGAAAACAATTACGTAGATTTTATTTGAGAAACTGCTTTTTCTTGTAGTAAATGTACTGACAATTGCACAATAACTATTTGTTACATATAGAACAGGTTGCAACACCAGAGAGAAAGAGAATTTGCCCACATGCAGGCAAGTATCTAGAAATATATTTCGACAGGAGACCTCACACGTGAAGTTCCTTACGTATATAATAATACATTTTATTATTAAGAATCATGGATGTCCGGAAGGGGGCCACGTCCCCACCCTGGAAAATGAATGTCCACCTAAAATTATATATTTCACACATAATTTCCGTTCAGTCATAGTAATTTATGTTAATTATTATTTATTATAATGGCTTTGGAGGAACATGATAATTTCAGACTGAAGCAGCGGCTTTTGAAGAGGCCTGACTATTGGGGGGGGGGGGGGGGAGTGCCTCATTTGCCCCTTGAAAAAATTACCTTGCTTGCCCCTCCTTAGAAAAAATCCTGCGGACGTCCATGTTAAGAATGTGTCTATTTTCATAATAATACTTTAATTATTAATATAGGTCATTGTTCTTACTATTATTATTGAATAAACATGCAAAAAGATGGTGTAATAGATTGTAATATAAATAGATATAACAACACCAATTCATATATGGTTTATTTCTAGTTAAGATCACTAATATTTGTGTAAAAACACCTGTTTTACTAAGGAAATTATTGTCATAATATAAAAACTAAACATTTGTAAATAACAAATAAGTAGTTAATTTGAACTGATGAAAAGTCTCTGGTTGTTATATTATTATGATGTATTAATTTTCGTGGAGTCTTTCAATACACAACTGATGCATATCAGTTGAATCATCATTGTGCAAGTGTGGTGGAAATAAGAGATGTAGAAAAAAGTATTTTATGCTTATTTCATTTTCCTACTGGCAAGTTTTTCGGACCCTTTGGACAGACGTCCTTGACCACATCTATAGTACAGGAGGCCTCAGAAAGATCGCTTCGCGGGCTTCCAGCAGACAACAATATGGGGTATGTCTGCCAGAACCAATCAGGTCCGCGAATGAGCGAGCGCGGTTGCCACAGCTAGCTCGCTGCACCCTTCTGGAAGGGTGAGTGACCTCTGCCTCGGCCTGTTTGTTCGGCTGAGGAGCAGACGACACGAGAGTATCGGCAATAGTGTGCGAGCGACGTCTGCTGTTAGCCCGCGAAACGCTCTTTCTAAGGCCTCCTGAACTATAAATTGCTCGCTCCATATAACCCAGTATACTCACAGTTTAAAGCGGGATCCGGGCAACGTGCAATGTGCCTGTAATGAAAATCGAACCCGTGACCCACTTATAGTAGAGCAAGAATCTTTACTCATAGAGAGCGCCGCAACCGAATTGCGCACACTTTAGATTCAGAATTGCGCACAAATCTCACTGACCTGTTTTGCGCACAGATTTTGATCCAACGTTGCCACTTTGATAGCTTTAAAGTCTGTGCGCAAAACTGTTTTCTTTTTCTTTACACAAGAAGAGACAGGTTAGGTTAGGTTAGGTTAGGCAAACATAGTTAAAATTTGGGGTCGTAGTAATGTCAGAAATTTTTTACGGGAAAAATGAGCGATAGTAGTCTGGAATAGGAGTTTCTTGTGCTTACGCGGGTCATGCTTTGCGATCAAATATCTCCGTTATCTGTGGTTTCCTAACGCTGGAACCACTTTTATATTACGTAAAACTTTGAAATCTGTCGATTAAAAAAATAGACGTAATTCTCACAACAGAAGTGAGAACGGCTTGAGAACATTTTAGATCTGACAACATCCCCTCATTTTTTGTGCGCAATCCTGTACATTGTGACAGCTTGTCAACGGCTTATCAGATACCACTGATAAAACCGGAAAAGTGTGCGCAATCCCGCTGTAGCCATAAAAGAAAAGTAGAAGAGAGCAAGAAAGAAAGAGATAGAAATATGGGACAAATGCAGAAAGACACAGCAGATTGATTTAAATCGCGATTTAAATAACTTTACATAAATAATTTATAGAATAGCGTACATATGGATTTTGTAGATATCAGAATCACTTTTGGTTAAAGTACATTAATTTCGTAATCATTTAATGGTGTTTATTAGGTTGTAAGAAAGGAAAGGAAGGAAAACAAGATATATATGTACTCACGGTGTGAGGCTCATGTAAATAGAAATGTAATATGTAAATTGTAAACACATTTAAATTTCTCTTGGTTTAAAATTCAATAATTTTTATGGGCAAAAATACCAAACATTTTGTGTAGAAAATTATACAAAATACTAATCATGTTAAACTGTAAATAGTGGTATTATCATAAAACTGTAAATAAATATGACAGCTGGGGCCTCTACGATGGCGCAGTGGTAGCGTCGTCGCCTTGTAATCAAGGGATCCCTGTTTCGATATCCGGTGGAGGTACATATTAGTTCGGATCCCACTTTCAACTGTAGGTCCAGTCCCGATTATCCTATCTGTGCATAAAGTGAACTTAAAACACCAAATATGACAGCTGATATTTTGCAAACTATCATTTAAAAAATACCAAAATTCAGCTACAAAGACTTTCAAAAAAATATTTTAAGTTACAATTGTAGAGTACATCCAGAATGCTTTATTTTAATGGTAGAAAAATTACTGAAATTATGTATTATAATTTCATTAACACACTCAACAAATATTTCCATTATAGGTTCATATGTACAGTAACAGAAACCGAAAAATGTACATTTACATGTAATTTATTTTTTATTTGCTTTAATCAAAATTTTCAAATATTTTACAGGGCCGTTTACCAGAAAAAGCCTTTCTGTAAAAAACATTTATACGGTGCCAAAAACCATGCCAGCAATTTTAAGCATGTTTAAAAAAAATAAAAATCGATTTAAATAAAAAATCCCATTTAAATAAAAAAATATCATCACATTTTTTAAAAATAAAAATCATGTTTTTTTTCACCCTGAGCAAGATAGAGGCAGAAGTAAAAAGAAACACATTCCTAGCACCGAAGCATAGACCACAAGAAAATATTTCGCCCACCCTGGAGCATGGACGTATTCTTTCCAGGGGCGGAGGTGGAAAGAAACCTTTTTTCAGGAAGACTTTTCCAGTGAGGGTAATGCTTTATTCTGAATTATTTGAAAATCAAATAACATTTATTTAACTTTCCACGTAAAGAGAGGGCAATGCTCAGGATAAAGATGTTCAACCCTCGTCTCCCGTGCACCTCGCTGGATACGCCCACGTTTTGGAGCTCACTTGGAGGAAGTGACGCCACTCTCTCGCTCTAAGGCGAACAGTGTTTCGCAACAAGCGTGCTTTATTTCAATATTGTCGGAATGACCAATGGTACCGAAGGAAAAAAAAACATTATACAAGAGACTATGAATTTCTCCCCATGTTGCAAGTGAAATTGGTTTCTTTCGTCGATCATTGAGCTAGATGTGATCTGTAAAATATTTGACGAATAAGTATTTACAGAATCCCATTCATTCCTGTCGGATAATCAACTTCAAGTTAAGGCTAATCAGATGGGGTTTTTGACTTTTCCCACCACAAACAAAGTCTTCTTTCGTTCATGTGTTTTTCTACGCCATCGGAAGTTTGATGCTCCTAAGAGAACAAGTAAAATAGTACTCCATAAGCGTAATACTAAGTTTACCCCCCACAGACACACACACAGACCTCTGCTTCTCTAGCTAGCCGCCAAGAAAGGTCGGTGACGGAGGAGCATTCTGTGAATTTCCAGAACCTCCTGTCTACCCGGACACTGAAACTGTTCCTCGTGGTCTTAACTATAATCTTCGTGGGAGAAACTTTAATCTTCGTGTCCAATATACGTATTTCAGATCTTAGGCTTAACGAAAGGCGGGAGTTTGGGGGGGGGGGGGGTGCTGGAAGATGCATTTCTTGACCTACCGTCTTGCAAGGAGCCTTGAGATAATTCTTGGGAGATTAGGGAAAGTAGAAGTGATGATGTCTGGGTGACGGGAAAGATTTTTCAGATTGTCCTGAATATATAGTTCCCGAAGCCAAGCCATTGTAGCAAAATTTACCTTGTCGTAGGAGAAATTCTGTTGAACGTGGTAAAATTTCTCTGGTTAGTCAAATTCACCACGAATTACATTTTTTTACGCATTGGAGCCGGCCCCCTTGGCGGAGTGGTTAGCACATCGCGCTATGACGCAAAGGGTCCCGGTTTCGAATCCTGGCCTGGGCATGGATGTTTGTGAGTGTCCATTCATCAATTTCATCATATCATCATCACTCATCCCCATCTTCGCAAATTAACCAAAAGTGGCACAAAAGCGAAGTAAAAATAAAGCAAATCAATCAATCAATTTTACGCATTGGATAAAGTTTACCTTTGTGATTAGGGAAAATATTTTTCAGCCTCAAACAGTTTCCCTCTGTTTAGAAAAATCCCTCGTCGCAGAGAAATATATTTTTCACACCTTACAGAGAGGTAAATTTTCTTAATATTTTTTTTCTTTGAAATGCAGGTAGTTATTTGCATTTGTTTTGATAGAAGAGGAAAATTCTTCTGAATAATGTAAAAGTACAAGCCTTTTTTTGTAGGAAATTTCTCAGAAGGGGAAACGTTTCGGAGAAAAGGGAAACTTTTGTTTTGAGAGAGGGAATTTCGGGACACAACCTTAAACCTTCTTTCTCCCAAGACTACTACAGTGCCTGGAAAGAGGGAAAGATAGGGGTGGGGGGAAGGGAAACGACATTTCTCTCGCGACTTGTAATTCTGTAGGTGAAAGCTAATTAGCGTTAGAAATTCGTTTTGTTTATTAAGTTATCCAGTTTCGCCCGCTGCTGTAGAAGTTGATTTAGCGAAATCCTGGGAAGAGTTTGCAATCGGTAGATCCATCGACATGGCAGTGATCTTGTAGTAAGGACACTGCAAAGGTTTTATCATTACTTTTATCATAACTATTCTTCTACACTAAGGGGCGCCATTTAGCTAGTCAATCTCTATTCCTAGCTAGTGGCGGCGATTGGGTTCCAAAACTAAGGGGGGAGGGGCAAGGTGCAAAAAGTGGGGGGAGCAAGCACAGTTTACTCTCCCTTGGTACATAAGGTTTAGCACAGTGCGGGGGTAAAATTGGCAAAAAAGTGTGGGTAGGGGCAACTGCCACCCTCGCCCTCCCCCTAATTGCCGTCACATGGCAGTACACCCTGGACATTACATTGGTGCTGCCTAACTGGACTGCACCTGAAAACATGCACCATGTTTTATCCTTATATTAGGCTGGGGAAATATTAATTATAACTTGTAATAATGACCTTCTCCGTAGTCGAGCGGGTTAAGGCGTTCACTCGTCTTGAGATCGTTCGCTGCGGGACGGCGTAGGTTCGAATCCGGCTCTGGTCGGAATTTATTCGGCCTACGTATAGGGCCGGTGGCAACCCACCATCGTGAGGAAATTGGGAAGCTCCGAGTGAGTGAGCGTAACCCGGTCGAGAAGAACTACAACAACGGCTGGGGGTTCGTCGGGCTGATCACCCGTCACCCCAACACTGGTCTGAGACCTCCACGCTATAACAGGTGACGGCGGAACAGTGTGGGAGGGAGACCAGCAGTCGGTAGGTAAGCCAAGGCCCGCCAAGGTGCTGTAGAGCTGTGGGGTTATGTTAACTTGTAATAATAATAAAATCTGCGATCGACTTACCGAAAGTGTAGTTGATACAGTCATCATGAAAGATGGCTAAAATGTTCTAGGATGCAACGCCGAATTTGAACCAATAGGCTTATATTCTGTGACTTTGATGATAAAGATGATACGCCTTGTTTATTTGTAACACGAATATGTTTTATTTGTTTGTTAATTTTCCAGTAATATGTTTGATTTATTTGTTAGTCTCAATATTGTAGTTTGTGTTGATTTAAATTTGTAATTTTGGCTGTATATTTGTTACACACAATATCAAGCGGAAGTCATTTCCGGTAGGATGAGGAAAAATAATACTGTCTAATCCTTTGTTGAATCCGTGGCCAAGACAACGAAATGTAGGATGATTGAACGCAGGGTAACTTAATATATTGAACATTGTTCGATAATTCTCAACGCTGTAATTCAAAATAACATTGTTATGAATTCCTATTGTTATAGTTTATTTATCGATGTGGAAAAAGCCTATGATGCTGTACCACTGATGCAACTTTGTCAATTACTAGAA
Source organism: Lepisma saccharinum (assembly GCF_977018435.1). Taxonomy (NCBI): domain Eukaryota; kingdom Metazoa; phylum Arthropoda; class Insecta; order Zygentoma; family Lepismatidae; genus Lepisma; species Lepisma saccharinum. Next base: position 2,987,079 of record NC_139231.1, on the reverse strand, counting down.
AGAATAGATATATCTCCTATGATTCCCAGATTAATTTGGAATTTATATGCTGATCGAAAAATTTTTGTCAGGTTTCAAAATTCTATCCAGGGGCCTAGATTCACAACCACAGGAATTCCACAAGGAGCTCCACTCAGTCCTATACTATTTAATATATATACACAGTCTCTACACAATGAACAATTGGAGGATTTTGAACTTATTCAGTATGCAGATGATTTCTGTTTTTACAGAATTACTCCACAAGCAACACAGGGATTAATAGACATGACACGTTTAATACATAAACTTCAAGCATGGTTTTATGAAGTAGGTTTATCTTTCAACCTTAATAAATCTCAAGTTATGATTTTTAATTCTCGTAGCCAAAATGTATTTCCTAATAATATTAATCATATTTCTGACATCCCAGTTGTATCTACATGTAAATATTTAGGAATTCATTTCGATCGTAAAAATAATTGGAAACTGCATATAGATTATTTAATAAATAGAGGGAAATCTGTCCTAAACATTCTTCGTGGATTGGCAACTACTAAGTGGGGTAGTCAACCCACAATTATGTTAATATTTTACAGAAACTGCTTTCGTTCCTTATTTGAGTATGCGGCTTTCAGTTACGGTGGTGCGTCCTCAAAACAGTTACAAAAAATTGATGTACTACAACGCAAAGCATTACGAATTTGCTCTGGATTGATGAATTCTAGTCCAAACGCAAGTGTTTATATGGAAAATAGAGAGATGGCTCTATCTCATCGGCGCAAACAATTAACAAATAAATTTCTTTTTCAAACCTGGGAGAATCATAATCACCCATTTAATTTGCTATTTGAAACACAAAAACAGTGGGCAATTATGAATGTTATAGATCCGATCAACCCGAAATTTTATTTTCTTCATTGTTATTGTATGGATCCTGACGCGTACCAAAATTCTTTCACATATCATTCACCTCCAGTATATAAATTAGATTTGCCTCTTTATGCTCAGGCTAACGTCCAATTTTTAGATCATGGTCAGCACGCTCGGTATAGAGAAATATGGCCAGATTTAATTTTCATATATACTGATGGCTCCAAAAAATTTCAGGATGTAGGTTGTGCGTTTTATATTCCTGAAATGAATCAACACCAAATATTTAGGTTACCAGCAGACACTACAATTCTTACAGCAGAATGCTATGCTATTTACCGTGCATTAACTTATTCCATACAAAATAACTATAAAAAATTACTCATTCTAACAGATGCGTTAAGTGTCTTACAGGCACTAACATCATCATATCCTCAACTATGTCGTCAATCTATTTTCATTATATTGATTATACAATTAACGCAACAAGCACAATCCAAAAATATTACTGTTCAGTTTACATATGTCAAGGCACATCACATTAACCAGAGTAATAATATGGCAGATATGTACGCTAAGAGAGCAAGGGATTTACCTCAAATATCTTTCATCAGACTCCCTTATACAGATCTATTACCTAGAGTTAAAATTAAAATAAAAAATCAGTGGAAAATTTGGTGCAAGGAACAATTGACGATGGTAGGTCATACATATAGATGGCTGGCGGAATTTGATGCAAGTCAACCATGGTTCCACAGATGTCCTCTTCCAAGACAGGTTATAGTTTTTATTAATAGATTGCGAACTGGTCATGTACGTACACCAGCACATTTATCGAAAATAGGTATTATACATCAACAAAATTGTACATGTGGTAAAGATAATCCAGATGCCCAACATTTATTTTTGGAATGTGATCAATTCTCTCACCAACGAAATATATTATATAAAAATCTGATAAGATTAAAAATTCCATTTCCTATATCTTTACTTTCTCTTTTATCTGATTTATCAATACCAATAATTTGGATTTTATATGGATACGCTCGAAAATGTCAAATTGAATTATAAACAGACCATAGAATGTAAAAGTATAAAAATTGAAGATTGTTTAGTGTCATCTGTTGTGTATTGTAAGGAAAAGTTGTGTAACAGAAATCCCATACCACAGACTAATGCTGTCCCATAGTATAAATACAGAAACATTGGCCAAAGTCGACAGTGTTTTGTCTGACAGGGTCAGAAGAAGAAGAAGATAGAAACATTGTTCGATTCAGAAGATAATGACGGCTAAAACCAATAAAGTATGAATGAATGAATGAATGAATCAGGAGATAATGTGAATTGTGTGAAAAACGCTGTTATAAAAGAAAAAGCCGCAGCTTATTGTAGTGTGATTGTATTAGTAAGTACATATAATAGTGTTATTTTCCAGTGAATGTTTAAAATTAAAATATTTTATGAAACTTTTACAATAGCAAGAAGCTACTTATTTCTCTAATTGCACGTCCTGAGGATGTAACGTGCAGGAGAGTTTCATAACTCCGTCGCAGAGAGAGATTGGGTATCTACCGTGACGTAGTAATCAAGTGGCGCTCACCCACAAGGAACGTTATAAAGATGAGTAATTAAATAATGCCGAACATTGTCTTTGCCGTTGACTGGTCAGTGGCATGCATAGGTATTACAGAGCAAATTGCCACCAACATGCACTTTGTTGTACACAATGTGAAATTGAAGAATTGAACAAAACACCAAAGAAGCTGCACCAGCATACGTAAAAGCATACACAATGTGAAATTGACGAATTGAACAAAACACCAAAGAAGCTGCACCAGCATACGTAAAAGCTTAATAACACGTAGGAAAGAACAGAAAAATATAATAAAATAGTCGTGTACAATACTTGTGCATTCTACTGTACTACGATCGAAATACAAGGATGATTGAGTACGAATCTTATTCTTGCTGAATATGCAAATTGCTTCCCCCACCCAGTCCCTTCTTCCTTGGGACGGAAGGTTCCGAGAAGTGTCGTGTCTTTACGTAACGTCGCGATTCACGTGCCTCGTCTCGAAGGTCAATGCACTGCTCGAACTGGTCACGTGACTCTGGAAAACGATAAGGTGCAGGGCGCCACTTCCCGTGCAAAGACACGCGAATCCAGAAATCGTACAAGCTGGCCTTAATCCAGGAGTTACACCAAAGGAACAGCCATGAAAGAAAATGGTACGAATTGTTACATCTTTCTTCGCCTTAGTTCCTTGCAGGGGTCAGATTCCATTGACCTTATTGTTGGCGATGTTCACCTATTCGAAATCGTGAATTAACATTAATTTGGCTCCAAAAATGTGAATATCTTGGCTTAAACAACGAAAAATACAGCGAAAATCCAACATTATTGTGTTTTAGGCTGTACAAAACAAAATGTACCATATTTCTACATGTATAACGCGTACATTTGCTAAGATTAGAGTGCATGTTACACATGGAATAATTTCAACAGCTACATGTTTCCCACGTTTTCCCACATTATATCTGAACGCTTTGGATCACAGAGCAAAGTGGCGAGGTTCTGCAAGGAGATCGAGTGTATACCCACCGTCACACGGCAGCCGTAGCGTCGGCATCTGGCCTACAATTTAAAAATACTAGTTTAAAAGCACAATGAACTTTAAGAAATGCAATGGGACAAGACAGACCAAATGCCTTGGCACTTGCTTACAATACAGAAAGAATACATTTCAAACATAGAGGGCTTCAACGAAAAAGTAATAACAAAATTTGCTGAGCAGAACAGGAGTCAACGTTCGTAGAAAGGTATGTTTCACAACAATACCTGTTTCTTTTGTAATCATGTGAATTGTCATTATATTTTAAATTCTTTAAAAAAATAAGTCCAGTTCTGTAGTTTAGAATAAGATAAATACCCGTTTTTTTGTAATTCATGTAATTTGTCATTACATTTTAAATTCTTTCAAAAAAGTAAGTCCAGTTTTGTAGTCTAGAAGAAAAAAATACCTATTTTTTGTAATTCATGTGAATTGTCATTATATTTTAAATTCTTTAAAAAATAAGCCTTGGCCAAATTTGAGGCCACGAGACGCCACTGCAATGAAGGTATATTTTTAGGTATATTTAGCAGAAAAACGCGAAATAAAGTCATTAGCATTCTAGCAGAATATCTAAAAACATAGAAGTTCGGAAGTTAGCTCAAAGAGTTGAGTGCAAAATGCAGGAACCAGGTCAAGTCTTCAACCACGTAATTCAAGGAATAAATGGTTCTATGACGTTTCACAGGAGGCAACGAGGGGGGAGAGGGGCTGAAGCCTAGGGGCCATACACAAAAAGCGCTATTCAAAGCTTTTTTTTATATAAAAAAAGCTAGAATATGTGACCGACAAATTTGCACTTGGAGGAGGTATATTCTGGTAACTGTTGGAATTTTCTGTTTCAAAGTAATAATAATAGTATGTTTTTAAAGGTGTTCTTGATACAGTAAGACATAACTAAAATACTCCTAAATATGTTCAACTTTATTCTTTTAATCGTAAATACAAACTAGGATTTGTCATTGGTTGATTGATTAGATTAATTTTACTTCGCTTTTCTGCCACTTCTGGCTAATCGCGAAGATGAATGGTAAAAAGATAAAATGGGTGAAAGGACAATCACAAACACTATGGCCGACATAACACGAGCCCCACAGATAATTATACTGGCCGTGAGTCCAGACGTCAGAGCAGTGGCGTAAATAACAACACCTGGGGTGGCGCGCGAGCTTCAGGGGTGCAGCAAGGATGATAAATTAAGCAGGGTTGTTCAAGGTCCAGAAACACATAAATTCTAATGGGTTCTATTGGGTTTCGCTGCAGGACCGGAACCTTTTTTCTCGCACAATTTAAATTCGGTCCAAGTAGCGTATTGTTTCATTGATAGAAGGTTCCTGTACCGTATTTTAATTGTTCCTGAAAAAAGGTTCCTGAACCGTATTTAAATTGATCCGGAAAAAAGGTTCCTGGACCGAATTGAAATGCTTTAAATATCAAGAGGTTCTACACTGTCTAGAATACATTTACGTTTGCTGATTTTCTCTCCCAATCCGGGATTTAACTTATTTACAATTCCTGGACCAGGGTTGACCGATTAAAAGTTGCCTTCTGAAAATGTCCGCTTGTACGTTTTACATTGAAATGTTACACTGCCGTTGTAGAAACCGTTTCGCAGGAAATAAATCATAACGCTGTTGTTCTCTCGTGGGCCAGGTTCAAAAACTCACTTGTCGAAGAGTTACTGTACGTAACGCAATGGACTATATTAGTGTGGCGTCACATAGAGTTCAAACAAACCGTCACATGATGCTGCGGCATTCGATCCAGGAACCGCAGCCAATAGGAGCCGGCCATGAGGTAACGTGAGGCTGCTGTGTTAACAGCAGATATCATAAACAGGGACGGGTACTGCTGCTAGTACCAAGTGAAGGAAGAGAGAATGGGGCTACATGGAGAGGGGTAACGTGACTGCAGCGTTTGCGTTTCGCCCATTTCTACCTTGTACCTTAGATTCTCGAGGCAGCCAGCACCTGGATTAGTCTTTCATGCTCACAATTGGATAATTGTTTATCGTCATGTCCGTAGTCGATCCAAGTTGCGTACTGTTTCATTTCAATACGGAACTTGGACCCTATTTAAACTGATTCGAAAAAAAGGTTCTTGGACCGTATTGAAATTGAACTTGGAATAAAGGTTCCCAGACCGAATTTAAATTGGTTCAGAAAAAGGTTTCCGGAGCGTATTTAAATTGATCGGGAAAAAAGGTTCCTGGACCGAATTTAAATAATTTACAGATAAAAAGGTTCTTTACTGTCCAGAACCCATTTACGCTTGCTGATTTTCTCTCCTGGACCGGAATTGAATTTATTTAAAATTCCTGGAACTTTAACAACCCGGAATTAAGAAAGACCGATAGTTTACAAAAGTTTTCCCTTCTTCGTTAAAATATATTTTCAGTCAAATATATTATAATTTTATGCCCCTACAAATCCCCGATGGCGTTGAGGTAACGTCGTCGCCTTGTAATAAAGTTGTCCCTGGTTCGATACCCGGTGGAGGCACATGGCACAGTGGTTCGGATTCCACTTTAAACTGTAGGTCCAGTTCCGATTAGCCTTCCCGTGCATAAAGTGGAATTAAAACAACAAATCAATCAATCTATCTATCAATCAAATGCAAACAGATATTGTTAATAGCTACACTGTAAAAAAAATACACTTCTTGTACACTTTTGGTACACTTTCTTGCATATAATATGCACAAGATGTGTACTGAAGGTGTTGCAAAAGTGTACTTAAAGTGTTCTAGATGTGTGCGACCCGAAATGACGAAATTTTGTACACTTGTTGCACACTTTGGGGACACATTCAAAGTTGTGTGCACTTCTTCAACGCTTTCTATACACTTTTGTTTAAAGTAAGTCTGTACACTTCTTGTACACTTTTGTAGCACATGATTTCATTTTGTGTTGTTGGTCATATCGATTGTTATTTTATACTTTTTTGACAAATGAATATCTTATGAACGTAAATCAATTTCATTATATAAAGCAGTAACACACTTGAAAGCAAGCAACATTAAACAATAACAAAATATAACTATTTTTTCCCTGGAACACATGGAAATCGCATTGCATCATGAAACTATCAATACTTTTTTGTTTAATGTACCAATTTGATAATTGGATAAATCTCATTAAAATTGAAGAAGGAGCAAGTTGAATGTTCCGAGGAAATTAATAGATTTTCTTAAATCGAACTATTCATCTTTAAAGCACACCAAAACAGATCGTTAACTTCGGGGGGCTGGTTGTTGCTGGAAACTTGTCATCATCATTATTATGTAACGCCACTTACTTCGCCTTACACAGAAAAACTGGTTTGTTTGGAATTACCAAAAAAGTTTGCTTGAGCTGTTTGGTTATGCTTTTTGTTTCCGATAACCAAATGCTGCTTGTAATTACTAAATAATTTTGTTTAGGAATACCAAAAATTTGGTCAGACGAAATTTGGTACTCGTAAACAAAATGATACATACAGTATGTAACTTTGTTATTCGTACACATAGAATTTCCGAGGAAAAAATGTCATATCTACTAGTAAATATAATCATTTTCATATGTACCTGGAAATTAATGTTAATGAAGGTTTCACCAACAAATGTCAATAAAAATGTATGTTCAAAGTGTATAAACAGAGCATATAATTTGTGTGAAAAGAGAAAAACACGCTGTTTCATGCAACATTGTTATTCGTACAGGCAAGAGTTTCAATCTTCCTCGCATACAGCACCAACGCTCTTCGGGCGATTTCGTGCAGTTTGCAACTTCGTAACAAGTTTGAACATGCAGGCGCGCTCCCCGTCAAGCGGGGTGCTGGCGTAGGTATTGTTGTAGGCCTATCGTCTATCTATCAGCGTGTTCGAAATGGGCAAGGTGGAGGAACTTAGTTCCGATCTGAAGGATGTTATTATAAATTTGTCTCTTAGAGGTTATTCGTTAAGAAAAATTGGACAAACAGTCAATAAATCACACTCCACAGTTCAATACATAGTAAACAAAATTTAGAGAGGAAGGTTCAACACAGAATGTGCCGAGAAAACCTAAAGAGAGACGGTTGAATAAACGTGATGAACGCTTTATTTTAAAAAGAGTGCGAGAAAACCCCCGACTAAGTGTTCCTCAGTTACGACTGTTAGTAGAAAATGTTGCTGGCAAGATGATGTCCGATCAAACTGTCCGACGTGCCTTGTGGAAGCATGGATATCATGGCAGAATACCAAGAAAGAGGCCGTATGTAAATAAGGTGAATCGCAGGAATAGACTTTCATTCGCGAAAGAGCACATCCACAAGGACCAGGAATTTTGGGATAGTGTCATATGGTCAGACGAGTCCAAGATTAATATATACGGGTCAGATGGGATAAATAGGGTCTGGAGAAAATCAAATAAAGACAATGATCACATTAACACAGTTACAACAGTTAAACACGGTGGTGGGTCATTAATGATTTGGGGCTGTATGTCGTCCAAAGTGTTGGTACCATCCAGTTTATTGATGGTATCATGGATGCATATGTCTATTTGGACATATTGAAGAACAATGTAAAGCAGAGTGCCCAAGAAATGGACATGCCGCCTATCTACAGATTCCAACAAGACAATGACAGTAAGCATAAGGCGCGAGTTAACATTAATTGGATAATATGGAATGTGCCCAAACTACTACAAAAACCAGCTCAAAGTGCAGACTTAAATCCCATTGAGCATTTATGGGCAATTTTGAAGAGGCGAGTCCATAAAGCAGGCGTCAAGTCCAAACAAGAGTTGAAAACTGTTGTGCAAGCCGAGTGGAATAAAATAAGCTCTGAAACATGTCGGAAACTGGTTAATTCTATGAAGAACAGGTGTCAAGCAGTAATTAAAGCCAAAGGATACGCTTCAAAGTATTAGAACTGTCAGTCAATTTGCTCTGAATAATACTTTTTTCTTTTATATTATTAAGTGTACGAATAGAAAAGTTGTACAAAAAATGGCATGTTTCTCTTTCAGTTTCATTTAATTTATTATTGTCATTGGTTATACAGAATTTGGGTAAGATTTTATGTTCCTAATGATATTAGTTATTGAATTGTAAAGAAACAATTTCAAAAGAGTGTATTTCCTTTCAGATATTAAAGCATTTTCTTTGAAAATCCGTGTGTACGAATAAGAATGTTACATACTGTATGTAAGTAAAGAGAAACAAAACGTTTGGTTAAATTTACTATATGTGCGTGAGCGTGCTTCTGAATTTGAAATAACGATTGTCCAGTTTCGTCGAGTGTAGTATGAAAATACTTTGTCGAAAATTGAAACTCATGTATATAGATAATTACTCGAAGCGAGTCTTTATGTTGTTGTGTAACCTAATATTCTGAAAAAAGCTCAGAATATACTTACTTTATACTGAGTTTCCTACAACGGCCGCTAGATGGTTCTGTGAAAATGTGTACAAGAAACATAAGTTTTTGTACAACAAATAATAATACGTTTGATTGTAATCATAGTGAAAAATTGTGCTTTAACACTCTTCGAAAAATATGTGAACATCTAAGATACAAATTAAAGAAGAAAATGTACTGCAGTGAATAAAAGTGAATTTCCCATGAGCAATCTTTTTGATTCTGGACTATATAAGTAGAAGGTACGTGCGTTGTATAAAAATAAACACGCATCACAAAATTGAAGGTTCACAGTTGAAAGTTGTTGCTTTTCCCTCCTTCAATTGTCAAGTTAAATGTGAGTCAACTGTATTTTTATTCTAGAAACTAAGTGTGAGTACTGAATTGCGATATATCTCATGTGTGCAAGAAGTGTTTTCAATGTGTTCTGAAAGTGTCGCTCAAGTATTTTCATAAGTGTTCCAAATGTGTAAAGTGTACCAGAAGTGATCAAAAGTAGTTTCTGCAGCACACTTCTTACACACTTTTGGGACACCTTTATATTGGAAGCACTTCTTGCACACTTCCTGTACACTTCTCTTGCTGCACTTTTTGTACACTTCCTGTACACTTTTGAAGCACTTCCTGTACACTTCTTGTACACATTTAATGTGTACAAGAAGTGATCAAAAGTAGTTTCTAGGAAGTGTGCAGAAAGTGTATTTTTTTTTACAGTGTAGAAAAGAAAAAAAGGGAATTATCAGATTAGAAGAAAATCTTCATTAGCTGAATAGTTCAAGTAATCGAAAGATAGACGAAGAAATGTAGACGTAAGTTAATATATTAGAAAATAAGATATTTTTTTTAAAACGAGTAGGGGCACACTACTAAAAGTTGCGTGGGGGGGGGGGGGGGGGGGGGCGCAGAGTATGTTAGTTACGCTACTCCGTCAAAGCCTCGCTTGTCTGCAAAAATCAGTCCAGAGTGTACTGCTTGAAAGGCAGGCTAACATTTGGGTGTCATCGGAAAGAATAACCCCCTTAGACCCCATGCACACTACTAATCTTCAAATATAACCTATAATATTTTGTAATGAGTTTCTCTTTGTTTCCTCATTTCAAAATGTCTATGGTGAAAATATCACAAACCATAGCATAACAATGAAATATCGAAGGATGCACTTAAAATGCTGTGCAGGGGAAGGGGGTCAGCGTCAAACCACAATTCTGCCTAAGGCGCCAAAATATATAGCCACGGGGCTGAGGTTTCGTAATTCCAGATTTTATTTCTTTTCTGGGAAAGGTCCTGAAGGTTCCCCTAACTGTCAAACGTTTTCCTTAAACGAAGTGTGTAAAAAATAATAACAAAATAGCATAAACATACATTTCATAATTTAACGACTACCGCCGTGTCCCTTCATCAATTTCATCATAATATCACTTATCCTCATCTTCACGATTAGTAAAAAGTGGCGGAAAAGCGAAGTGAAATAAATCCAATCAATCAGTATGTTATAGTTATGAAGTTTGGAAGAGTCTCCCCAAGGTTCTGCAAAAAAACATATAGTTATTGTTAGTTTGTAGTAACTTATGGTAATTATTATTTTTAATAATATTCAATTTTTAGATCAACGGGCTCACCCCCACCCCCTTCAAAAATTCCTGCAATGCCCATGACCAGTGACTTCGTCAGAGGGGAGGGATTGACACCTTATGATAAAAAGTAACATTTTTCTAACTGCAAAAACATGATAAATGCTTTTTAAAATATTTTCCCGTGTTATTTTCGGATGCGACTGACCTGAAAAGGAAGAAGTGAGGCTGGCCCCCTCTCCCCCCGCCGCATCCTCTTTCTAAGGCTGGCTGAGCCACGCCTGTAACGTGTTCAAGATAAAATGAGACAGGAATTTCGATTTGGGTAGGACAAGCTCGTTTTGTGAGGAAAAAGCCCTCAACATTCGCTGGACTATAAAATCCATGTGCCGCTGGGATGGGTTATTGTTGCACCTGTATTTCTTCAACTTGGGCTTTTTTGTTCGTGTGGTGATATAGTAATCTGTGATATAGTCGCAAGATACTTCTAATAACCTTGGTCGCAAGGGCATCAGAGATTATTTTAATTATTCAACAAGTTCAATGTACTTGCAAAATGAACATTGACATACAAGTCAGTTATGTTAAAGCACATAATATTAATGTAGGAAATGATGGAGTGGACTTATATGCTAAACAGGCCAGAGATTTACAACTCATAAGTCTCAATAGATTAATGTATACGGATTTATTACCACGAGTGATAATCAAAATTATGGAACAATGGAACGAATGGTGCAAGGATCAATTTAAGTTTGTAGGCAATACATATAGAAGGATTGCAAATTTAAATCCAAGGTTCCTTGGTTCAATTCATACACACTCCCACGGCAAGTCATAGTTTTTATTAATAGGTTAAGAACAGGACATGTACGTACTCCAGCACATTTAGCAAAAATAAATATTAAAACTCAAGAAAATTGTAAATGTGGCAATAATAATCCTGATACTCAACATTTATTTCTAGAACGTCCAATTTTTTCAGATCAACAAATAACACTCTACAAAGATTTACAACGTTTAAATTTCCATATTCAATATCACTCTCATCCATTCTAACACATTTATCCCCTTCATTAATATGGATGCTGTATGCATATGCTCGGGAATGTAGACTCGAAATATAAAGTGATTCTTATATGTATAGGTACATATATTTAAAAAAAAATAAGAAACAGCAAAAGGTAACAAAAAAAGTGAATTATTCATAATAATCGTTTTATGTTTGTGATTCTGATTAATTTGAGAGATAGCTATCAATCTCAGAAGAAAACAGTAAAACAAATACAATACAATAACGATGTCCAAAGTCCAAGATAATGCTGACAGGGACAGTTAAAAAGAAGAAGAAGAAGGGCATCAGAAGCACTCGACCGCTGAAATGTGGCAACGCTGTCTCGCTGGCTTGAAAATCAAGCAGAAATCATGGTGGGAATAGAGAAATTTTCGTTGATTCCAAAGAAAACGAGGGAATCTTAAGTAAAATATGCTAGTTTTTGTAAATTTCGCATTACGAGGTATGTGGAAAACATGCAGTAACAGTGGAAATATAGATTTGATGTTAAATAACTGGAAATAAGGTGTAAAAATTAGGCCAACTTTACATATCATATCAAGCATGGAATGTTTAAGATAATTGTGCAGTTTGCCATTTTTATGTGCCATAATTTCGGAATAACATTGAGCATCTTATGTAGTAAGTGTTCAATTACTACTTGCAATAACTATCATTTTACAAATAAAAATATGTATTTATATATATATATAGGTAACACAGTTCATATTTGGAGATTTTGCAGCGTCAGAATATATCAGAAGTAGTGTTGCCCACGAGACGAGACTTTGGCCTGTCTCGTCTCGTGGAAATGCTGTCTCGTCTCGAAAATATTCGTTTGTCTCATGCCACATGGTCAATCTCGTCTCGTCTCGAATTTTTAAAAGCCTGTCCCGTCTCGTCCCGTGGGCAACACTAATCAGAAGGACGCAAAACTGAAATAACTTGGTCAAAACAACATCAATGTCTTCCTGCCTCTATGTCGTGGTTATAGCTTTTCGATATCGCTGATTTATTTTGCACATGATGATTAAAAACTCTTAATGCAATCTATATTGGATGTTTATTAAATTTAATGTTTCACATGTAAAAAGCAAGTAAAGCTACTTCGTGAAATGCAGATATACGGCTCAGAAAAACCAATGCATATTTAATAAACAACTTTACAACATACTACCCTATTTTAATTTAAAAAAAAAAGTTGAATAAACTCGCGGTTACAATTTGGGCGAATGAAGTTATTACGGGATGAATAGGCTACCGTAACGCAACTCCCATGCTGCGTTTGGGATCGAACCAAGAACCTCTAGATTTAATTGGGTGATGTAGCTATTCCTCATTCATCTCTTAGATGGTTATCACTCGCTTGGCCTGAATGTGATAAATGCAAGAGGTTACCTTTTAAAGGAATGGCGATAGAAATTAGCTTAGATTAAATATGGGTTTTATACTCTCCATGATTGAACCGATATGGATTGGTTAAGAAAAGGATATTACTTGCCTTACAAATATATGAAGATTGTTCCTACACTTGTCCTCTCAAGTATCACTTGTCTGACCTCCCTGTCAGACATCGAATCTATCACACACCATCGTCCAATAATCGTTCTCCACTTTGCTCCTCTCTCACAATCCGCAGACCTTACTCTCTCTCGTATTCTCGCCAACTGATCACACCTCCTGACAATTCCAACACTCATGCCACATACGCCTTCCAAGTCAATCACCCGACCTTTGCCTGATTACTTATTCAGCATTCCTTTCTCTGATACCTGCTATGCTAAGACTTTATACTTCTTACCCAATACCTTGGGTACGATACGCTCCTCTACCCCCTAAAGAAAATCTCTTGATTTTCACTTAAAGATGAAAGATTTAAAGTTGTATTCCATATCGATCCTTTCTATGGAGAGATTTTTTTTTATTACAAAATATAGTCCCAAAATTATTGAATTAACATACCATAACCGAAAATGTGAAATTTGAGTAATATTGTTCTTGAAAAAAGGAAAAGGAATGGAGAAAAATAAACAATAAATAAACAAAATAAATAAACAATACTTGTCAGCGTATGAAAGGTGAACACTGACATGTGAGTTTGTTATGCTGACTCATGTATGCAATGATTGAGAGTTTTACGTCACACACGTTGACGTTATGATTGTCTATGCATAAAATATGTAAACACACAACACGTAACACAATTATAAGGTTATTGTTCCATCCGTATTGACCTAATTAAAAGGTGTGTGGCACAGTAACACACTAATGAGGTAATATGTCATCAATCCTGTAAACACTGACACTGCACAACACTATTAAATATTTTGAAGTTAATTATTTACAAAATCGGCAAAGTTTGTGATACTCATCCGAGTGACACTTGCACACATATGTCATATTATCGATGTAAATTTCACCGTCTCTTACTTTAGTGTATCATGTAAATATCGCTGTCGTTTTTATTTATAATATATGTCAATTATCACAGTAAATATTTAATTTAAAAAATTTGAAGTTAATCAAAATATATACACTGTATCAATAACTGTCCTTGAATAATAATATATGTACATGAATTTATGTATTTGAAGATAAGAATATAATAGTGTTCGATAGATAAAATCACAGCACTAACATTTGTCCATAAAATAATCCTTGAGTTATCCTGATTCTCATAAAGAGTTCAAGTAAAATACCATAATTTTACTCTTGTTATCATCACTTAATAGTCTCTGTGTATAGCAATGAAGTTTCTTCTTGAACCAAACCACGTATATATGTATATATTAGTTCCTTGTGGCCGTGAAAAATGTTTTTCACTTTGATGCATTAACTTTGCAGCTACAAATATTGTCATTGAAGAAAAATGTATAGTAGAGAACTGCATATCGTCGAATTGTGAATGTGAAGTATTTAGTTGTATGTAAATATTCCTTCAAATCAATGTATGTATTATCAGCGTTGAATATCAGATCTCACTACTACTTGACTTTAGTAGGAGTTAATTAGAATAGAATGAAGGAGATCCGTGTTAAACAATTTGGTGCTTATCGACTGATTTCGCTGAACTGCGTAATTCAAATTGATGAAAGGTCTAATTGTAATTCATGTTTCCACGTGTCGAAAAATTAAAAGAAAAATCTCAGGAATAAAAATCTTGAGAAACTCTCAAAAATGTTCGTAGATCAAAATAATTTCTCTGCGTCCTTCAGGTGTAAATCGTGTTGATTTCTTATTTCTCCAAGGTTTTAGCTGGTGACCATCTCTAGACGTTGACATCTGTGAAAAAGCTGAACTGAGGACTGTTAATATGGTTTCATAATATGTTAAAATGTTCATTTCACCGTTAAAATTTGAATTATATGTGAGGCAATTCAGGTAGGTTTTGGAAAGGAAATTTGCATCATATACCGAACAGGCATTTCCTCCTGATCGTTAGTGTAATGTTGTTCGTGAGAGAACTTAATATGTCGGTATGTGTAGAGGTTTTGTTGAGACAAGGGCGCCTCTAAGTCACCCTTATTTTAAGAAAGTAGTACTTGTAAATATTTCAAGTATGAAAAATCTTGTAGTTGAGGGTTGTTATATTTTAGGAAATGGAATTTGAAAAGGAGTACCGATTCAGTCATAACATTTACTCTTACTATAAATTACCCAAATTCTAATTAATGCCATCCTTTACACACCAAATATAATTACAATCTGGAGAAGAGAAAATAAATAAATATAACTACTAATAATTACTAAAAGCAAATTGAACTTTACATATGAATGTAATGTAATGCTGTAAATACTCTTGAAGATTTAATGAGTGTATACTGTATACTACTGCAAAATTTAAATTATAATTGGTTTCTGAAAATATATGAATGCTTAAATTGACTGAAAATATCTATAAATAACAATTGAATTGAATTAAATACTTTAAATATTACACAAAAGTAATGTGTTGATCAATCGTCCTTCTGTTAGTATAATATTGATAAAATATCGTCATTAATAAAGAGTAATTGTAAAATTTCCTTTGCACTTGCTAATATTGTCCACATAAATTGAAATACATCAGATAATATTCTAAGAATCCGAAATTTCGTTGTCCATTATTGACTCTTTCTCCCCTAATGATATTTCAATCAGCCTAAGAATATTCAAGGAAAATAATATACAATTGTGTATACAAAAAAAATATGGAGAGAAAAAAAATGAAAGTTGACAATTGGTAGTGTGTAACTATATGCATATGCACCTAACATTAAATGATATAAAAATGAAAAGTTAATTCCAATGTAGATTCCAAATGTTGTCTCACAAAGAAATAGCGTTCTGAACAGACATAAAATTCCATGTTCCCTCGTATCTTTCGAGCTGATAACCTGAGTTGAAAGAATGCTCTGCCGGCAGTTTATTCAGTTCCCCGCTAATGTGGAATGTGAGATATCTGCGGTTTAATTTGCAACGTGTTGGTTACTTCATGTCAAGAGAGAATGTTGCTCCTGCCGATGTAGGTAGATATCGTTGCCGTAAGAAACGAATAGAATGCCTAACTTGCATATTTCGTCAGTTGTTCTGTCTTTCTGAATGTAACTCAAGTTTCCCCATTGCTTAAGGAGGAAGGACATTTCCGTTGCACCCCGGTTGAACTTTATCCTTTTGCTGACGACAGATAATTTACCATGAAGACGTTCGAAGCTGATTTGCGATATCGTTTTCAGAATGTGAAATACATGTGAGGGAAATTTTATGGTAGTGGGATTTTACAATACGGGAAAATATCTTAGGAAGTACTCTAAGCAACTTGATTATAACATTCAATAATTGTAGAGTGATATTTGGAATGAAATATCCCAAATTAGATGGATCAATGTAATGTACGTGTTTAATGAAAGATACTTTACTTCTTCAAGACTGTCGTAAATATCAAAGAACTCAATATGTTTACTATTCTCTTCGTTATTATTATTAGCTATATTATAATTCTTATTATCGCAATTCTTATTTAGTTATTATTGATCTGTAACTTGTTTAATTGAATAATTTACTGGCTGTACGCATATTCAGCTCTTATTATAACTGTTATCTATATTTTAACGTTGTTTAAATCTTATAAAACTGATCTCATATTTCTGTCATTTATTTAGTTATTAAAATTATAAATGTAATTATTACTTAAATTTAACAATTGAAATATTAAAATGTGTACTTGTTTAAACCCTATTTTGACTAACCACGCTAAATCATAGAGAATTTTAATTCTCATTTTCCTTACCGAATGTGCTTAACACATTTTATTCATAAAAAATACTAAAGTCTATTATCGACTTACACTATTTATCTTTTGTAGTTCACAAAAGATTATTTCCATCAGTTCTCTGCAGGCCTACAGAAATCTGAGGAAAATTCCTTGCGCGCTGTTTACATTCAACAACATTCCCTTTGTTCACTATTCGTGAATACAATAATATTAATTATTATTAGTATTTTCGCGCGTTACTGTACTTGTTGTTCATTATTATGAAACCTCGATGTCTACGTGTTATAACTAATGATTTTAGTGTGGTAATAACTAGTTTTACACTTCCGTGCAATTATTAAGGGCTAAACCATAATATTTCACATAATTTTAGTGTTTGTTAGTTTAAAAAAATATTTGCAAGATGTAAAATTTATTTAGTGCATCAGAGTACTGAAAAGGAAGTTACGTACAGGGTAAAAGGTATGTTCTCACTCATTCACTCCTGACTGTTCCTGTTCTTCAGTCTCATCATCACCATTTACATTCTCATCGCCGCTACCGTGTTCCGAAGCGTAGTATTTCTTCAATCTCTGGACCGAAATTGAGTCCACGACTGTCTGACCCCGTTTTGTCTTATATTCCACTTTGTAAACATTGGGATTTTCCTTTGCTATAATTTTACAAGGTCCTTTAAATACTCCCGAGAAGCATTTAGCGGTGTGTACACGATGACTGCCATCGTATACTAGAACCAATTCTCCTGGCGTAAATTCAATGGACTGATGACGTTTATCGTAGTACTTTTTTGCTTGTCGGTGGCGTTTCTGTAGAGACTCATAAGCTGCTTCTCGTGCTTTTTCGAGAATCTTGAATCTCATCTCGTTGTTTACATTCACACTGGGCGTTAAATGTAGTCCGCTCTCCCAGACTAATCTAGGCGTAAATCCATGAAGAAGAAAATATGGACTGTTCTTCAAATTCTCCTGGTAATTAACATTGTACGACCACACGGCCGATTGCAAGTATAAAAGCCAATCTGTGTGTTTTGAGTTCACGAAGTTTTTCATAAGTCCCTGTAAAATAGCATGTGATCGTTCCAATAATCCGATTAAATTGTGGTTAGCTGCTGGAGCGAATTTAAGATGGATTCCACATTTCTCCGATAGTTCTTTAAATAAACTAGCTGTGAATGAAGTACCTCTGTCCGTATCTATACGAGAAGGACATCCAAAGCGTAGAATTACATTTTCAAAAAGGAAGTTAGCTGCTGTCTCACTTGAAGTATCTGCTACTGATTGAGCAATTAAAAATCGAGTACCATGATCGATTGCACTTAGTATATATTTATGGCGGAGCAAACCACTCGGTGGATACGGTCCGCTAAAATCTAAAGCGATTCTATAGAATGGTTTCTGTGAGTTGAACGTTAAAAGTTCTCCATATGGTGCTCCTTTTATGCGTTTATTCTGCTGACAAATTACACACTCCTTGACCATTTTCTGAATATGGTTCTTCATGAATGGAAAGTAAATCCTATCCAGTGCATTTTTGTATGTTTTAGTGAAGCCGTAATGCGCTCCTCCAGCTGGTAAACTATGAAATGTCTCAATAACAGTGTTGCGAAGTGACTTTGGTATGCATAATAATTTCTTAGTCGTAGCCCCCAGTTTATGTTGTCTGTAAAGAAGTCCATTTTCCATAACATAATAGCAAGCTTGCCTCTGCAGGGAGGGGTTGGGTGGGTTGTTGCCCCCCTCGTCTTCTTTTCCTTCCAAAATATTGATGATATGTCCAAAAAAAGAATCCTCTCGTTGGTGTATAGCAATATCAATTGTCTCATCTAACAATAACAATGTACGTGGCTCTGGAAGCTCCTCGCCTTCTCCCTGTGGATCATGTTCTGTTTCTCTGCTGATAGCATCCGCCATATTTTGTGTAGTTTTGCAGTGAATTGGCGTAAAATCGAACTCGGCCATCAACGTGTACCATCTAAATAATTTGTTGGAAAGTTGCGTTGAGGAGCGAATGAATGTGATTGCTTGATTGTCGGTAAATAATTCGAAATGTCTCCCAAGTAAAAAGAATCTGAATGACTTAAATGCGTATATGATTGCCAACAATTCTTGCTCGATGGTTGAAAGTCGAGTTTCATGGTCTTTTAAAACTCTACTGCAATAGGAAATGGGCTGAAAATCACCGTTCGCATTCGGTTGTAAAATCACCGCGCCAATAGCCTTACTGCTTGCATCCGTATATACCCTTACTTCTTTTGATGGATCATATGCCATTAATACAGGAGCTGTAAGTAAAGCCTCTTTCAACCTCTCAAACGCAGTTTGCTGTTCTTCCCCCCAGAGAAATTTCTTCTTTTTTCCTATCAATTTTTGCAAGGGAAGTGCCGTCTCGGAATATGATTTTAAAAACTTCCTGACATAAGATGTTAATCCGAGAAATGTGCGAACTTGTTTTACAGTTGTCGGGGTCTTATATTTCTTGATAGAATCAATGATTTTATCATTGATCCGATAGCCAAAATTTGAAATTTTATGTCCTAAAGCAATAATCTCAGTGTAGCCGAAGTGACATTTTTCTATCGCAAGTTTCAATCCCGCGGCCTGTAAACATTGTAACATTTTCTCCAGAGTTACGAGCATTTCTTCAAAGGTATTTCCAAAGCAAAATAAATCATCCACATAATGGGCAAAGTGATTGGGATCCAAATTTGAGCACGCTAGGTGAATGCAACGAGTCATGGCACTTGATGAACTGACGTGGCCCTGTGGCACGACGTTCATTTGACACTGTGACATTCCTGGTATTGTAAATGCTGTATATTTCTTACTGTCCTCGGTGAGAGGAATATTAAAGAATCCGCTCTTCAAGTCCGCCGTACAGTAGTATTTCTTGCCACCCATATTGTATAATATTTCATTGATGTTATTCACACCCAGAGCCTCAAATACAGACGAAACATTCAATCTGCGATAATCCTGGCATAATCTATAACCCCCCTTTGCCTTCTTTACAAGGATAACTGGAAAGTTAAAGGGTGATTTTGTAGGAGAAATAACACCTTGCTTTAATAAAGTCTCAATCTGATCTTTAATTTCATCACGAAGGTGAACTGGAATCGGGTAGGATTTTAAGTGAAATTCTGTGTCATCTTTGAGTTGAATTCTATGTTTATAATTCGTGGCTCTACCTATATCATCCTTTGACCACGCAAAAAACATGTGGATATTTCATTAAAACAGCCAAAAGTTGCTCCTTTTGCTGGGGTTCTAAATTTGGATTCACATCAAACCGACTAGGGTCCGCCCGTGCGTCACTGACGTTCCCTAACTCTTCCGTCGCAAAAACCTGTGCCTGTTCACCAATTTCATCCTTATTCTCATCATTATTGTTACTCATGATTGGCCTATCCCATGTTTCAGCTTTCCCGATAATAGTGCCTTTCTTAATTGTAACATTATAATTTAAAGGATTTGTGATCCAAATGAGATTCGAATCCGGATTAATAATTGCTCTGGCAACCATCAATCCCGTTTTCTCTTGAAACTGTAGGTCCGGTTCCAAGAGTGTCCTATCTTTGTCATATGAATTAGCCAATTTCAATGGAATGCATAAATGTGTCCTGGGTTTCACTTTTATCTTTTTATCAGCTACAAATTCTGGTTGCAAAACATGCTGTAACAAATGGGAAACTTTGATTGACACGTCAAAAGCTTTCTTATTCTCATTTTTAATTTGGTTTCTAGGAGGTGTGCCAAATCTATGCAAGGTAAGCTTATTTTCCTCAAAATCTAACTTAGCCTTTTGTCCCTTCAAGAAATCATTTCCTAATATAGTAACTTGATTAAAATCCTTAACGATTCTAAATGGATGAACAAATGTTTGGTTATGTATAGAAAATGGTAGTAACACAATTTCCTTAACCGTCAGTTGACTATTAGTGACCCCTCTAATCGCAGTATTTATATTAAATCGCTTGGCATTGATTGGTATGTTCTTATCTCCAGTTACCGAAATTTGACTTCCACTATCCAGGATGAACTGTCGAATTTCCCCATCTACTTTCACATTGATGTAAATCAAATCTTCAGAAGGAAAAGTAGAGACCGTTAGTGTTTTTCCAGAAGGCCTTTCACCTAGGTCCCCGCCATATGCACGTCTTACTCGTTTAAAATTGCTTCTGTTCTGACGAAAAGTAGAGTGATTTATATTTACGACCTGATTAGTCTGGTTATTTGGATCTTCGCGCCCCTGTTGTTGCTCCAAAAATGGTCGCCGCGATGAAGATGAAAAATGCGAACGCTGAAATCGAGGGTTACCGCCATTGCGCCATCGCCCCCTATGCGAACGTTGCGACTGTGTGTCGAGATTATTATTGTGGTTGTTATGCCAAGTATTTATGTTCTGAGCTCTATGATTACTATTATGATAATAGGTTCTCCTATTCTTTCTATTTCTAGGAACATTTTCTCTAAGTGGATATGAGAATGATGACTCAGTGAATGAATGTTTTTTCCGATGTTCAGCAAGTGCATTTACTTTAGCCTCAAGATTCTGAAATTGCGAAACTAAATCTGACTCATGAGACTGGAGTCCCGTGTTCGACTGTAATTGATCAAGGTCTTGTTGTAGTGCATTTAATCTTTCCTCGATCTCCCGATTAGCCTGAGAATAACTTATGTCAACATGACCATTGACCGTGCGCTGCAACGTGATAGCTTGCTGAGTCGGCATGTAGGCTCGACTCGATTCAGAACACGACAGAGCTTTCATTGTCTCACATTCAGTTTCTAGAATTTTACGTTTTTGCACAAGATATTTGAATTGTTCAACATGTTTCAGGTCTCGTAACATTTCATGCACTGAATCATATTCCCTGTTATAAACTTCTTTCATAAAGTTAGGTTGTAAACCCCCGCTTATTTGCTTAATTTGCTCACTAGTTTCCATGGCAGGATCTAATTTTAATAACAATAACTGTTTTTCTCTCACATATTTTGAAACAGGTTCATTTTCCTGATGGAAGCGTAATCTGATTTGTTCTTCTAATTGAAAAGTATCCCCCGGTTCCGTAAATTCTTCCACAATTTTAGTTTTTAAAGTTACAAAATCTATATCCTGTGCTTCCTGAGTTCGACTCCAAGTATTGAACCATTCCAATGCTGAATCAGCCAAAAATGCTGGTAGCAATTGCCTTTTCTTTGAGTCATTCCACTCATTAAGAATAGCTAAACTTTCAAATTTGTCAATGAATTTTAATACATTCTCGTGAATGTTACCTTGAAACTGGATAGTTTCGAGAATGTTGGGGTGGATAAATCTAGATTGCGCCATGATTCTATGAATAGCCTATGTGCAGGAAAAATGCTTGATTAGCTTAAAATTAGCACTAAGTTGCTTGTTTTCTTTTCTCACCCCCCTGTGGCTTTGACAGGACATTATCAGCAATTCAATTGTTTACTCTCCTGGAAATTTGATAAGTTAGGTTCAAAAATCGCGTAACAGAGTGACGACAGTACCGAACACATCTTTAAAATATTTAACCAACCTTTATGCAACATCCTAATGTTAATTCTCATCTTTTCACAAGCCAATCGCCGAATAACCTAGTTAAAACTCTATTCTTGTTTATTTGCGCCTTACCGCGTAGCATATTGCTAGGCCTAATTTTTGCTTTCTTTTCTTGATCTTTGGTAACAATTGATAATTAACACAACGTGAAGCGCTAACAAGTGAAAATTCCGGCGCCATATCTCACGTACGTAATTTGAAAAGCTAGAAGGCTCTATTATTTTCATCATATTTCGGGATGAAATAGATGAAAATTGCAGTATTTCAAGTACTGCAGTGTTTTCACATCGCATTTGCAAAAAAATGGATGAGAAGCCCTAAGCAGCCTCCACCACGTAACGCAATTCCCATGCTGCGTTTGGGATCGAACCAAGAACCTCTAGATTTAATTGGGTGATGTAGCTATTCCTCATTCATCTCTTAGATGGTTATCACTCGCTTGGCCTGAATGTGATAAATGCAAGAGGTTACCTTTTAAAGGAATGGCGATAGAAATTAGCTTAGATTAAATATGGGTTTTATACTCTCCATGATTGAACCGATATGGATTGGTTAAGAAAAGGATATTACTTGCCTTACAAATATATGAAGATTGTTCCTACACTTGTCCTCTCAAGTATCACTTGTCTGACCTCCCTGTCAGACATCGAATCTATCACACACCATCGTCCAATAATCGTTCTCCACTTTGCTCCTCTCTCACAATCCGCAGACCTTACTCTCTCTCGTATTCTCGCCAACTGATCACACCTCCTGACAATTCCAACACTCATGCCACATACGCCTTCCAAGTCAATCACCCGACCTTTGCCTGATTACTTATTCAGCATTCCTTTCTCTGATACCTGCTATGCTAAGACTTTATACTTCTTACCCAATACCTTGGGTACGATACGCTACAGAAAATTATAACTTCTTACGTTTGGACATTTTCTCTAATGTTTTCTTCGGAGCAACATCGGCCGGCTGATGTCACAGTTTACAGGGTTGCCAAATTGAAGGCTCCGGCCTCCCTTTGGAGATGGCAGTGACTCGACCCGTATAACTGAGGCTTTTTATTAGAATTGTACGTACAATGCCTTCCAGGGTCGACTGTTGCTGGCTATTTTGTGTCTGTCATTCCATTAGTAAGGGTGGAATTCGCCCCCCCCCCCCCTCCATCCGGCCTACATATTTTCGTCTTTTAGATCCCTTTTCTTTGTGTGTGGGGGGGGGGGACAGCCAGAACGAAAGAACTGGGACATCTACAGATGTTGCAAAATATAGCTTCCTGTGCACGGAACTACAGCGCCTCGAATAACGTAGTGTGGAAAAGGACCCAAGAAACTAGTTCCTGAGACGGATGAGAACATAGATGGCAGTGCGATCAGTATCGGTGGTAATTTTCTTACGAAAGTAATGCGGCTTAGTTAGTTTTTGGAATATATTGTGTAGATTTGTTTGTCTTGAAAGGCGGTACGTGAATTGATGGAAACAGTTATATTTGTGGAGTGATTTGCAGTCACGAAATGGCATTAATTTGGAAAGAAGAGTAAAATAAAATGAATAAATAAATAGCATGCGTGCGTAACACAAGAAGAAACATTGCAATGTGATTCCGGACGTCAGGTCTTGGACTGTGTATTAGAGTTTATTTTTCTATGTTATTAGAATATAAATTTTATCCTGAGAGATATTTCATACCGACGCGACAAACCACAAGAGTCGCTTGAAAGCGAGCAGTCAGTAATCAATGCAGCCTTTCGAACCGTAGGGACACACGCTCTGACTGCACCGTTTCCTCAAGGAGATTTTAGACCAAAGCGACAAACGATACGAGGATTTCACACCAAAGCGACACGGGTCCTTCGGTCCAAGGCAACTTTCATACCGAAGCGAGACGCGACACATGTTGCTTGGAAACGAGCCAATCAAGAGCAACATTTCACATTGTAAAGGCATGACGGGCAGCACAGGCCAGCGTTCGGTTGGTGAAATCCTCAAGCGATAAGTGTCGCGTGCCGCTTTGTTGCGCAATCTCCCTAAAGGAAGACACTCATAGCATCGCGCATGCGCGAACAACAAACCACGGCAACACGTTGTAAGCTATTGAGGAAATGGCACAGTTTGAGCGACAAAGCGACACGTGTGGCTTATCGTGTCGCCTAGATCTGTTGTTCGCACAATTAGCAGCAAACGCTTGCTAATAGACTAAAGTGACGCTTCAAGGCTGTCGCTTGTCACTTAGTTGGGAACTCCCCCTGTATCGCGTCGCTTCGGTTTGAGCACCCTTCCTTTAAGGAGCTTTCCGACCGAAGTAACAAGTAGCACGCGAATACGACATATGAACATGTGCTGAACGGTTTTCTGTTTCGACCCTCATGCACAATGAATGCTATTTTACAGTCTGGAAGTGTCTGTGTCACTAGTCACATCAGTGTAAACATCCCGTGTCGCTTGCCCCATTGGTCCGAAAGTTTCCTTACAATCATGTCGATAGAATTAAGGACGTTTTGTGGGGTTCGCCATCATTATCATCATCGCCGCGATTAGTTTAAAGCGGAAGAAAAGAGACAGTAAATATCAAAAATACAAATGCTTCAGTGTGTATATCTTTAAAGGAAATGATGATGATAATAATAATAATGAACCTAATTCATACACAAAAATTTAGTTGCCAAGAGCATTCCACGCGTATTTTTTCTCCCGTATTATTAACGAAAGTATGACGATAACAGGACGCGGTCGACTGTCTAGAATGTTCGTTAATATCTTCGCGACCACTGTACCAAATATCATATCAATTACACATTAATAGAAATGCTTCATGTAAAAGAATCAGACGATGCAGCGAAAACTCCATTTACTTCCATTATACGAATAAGCAGACGAATGCCATGCACCTGTACCGACACCAGCGCCTCTAGCGGTATCCTTTCTGAGTGGAACCTGCCAGAGAGGCCAGAACCGTCCGTTTTCCACACTACATTATTCAAGGCACTGTACTACAGGCCTGTATCTCTGTCTTCCGTTTTTCATCCCTTTCAATCTCTCTCTCTCTCTCTCTCTCTCTCTCTCTCTTTTCTTCCTCTTCTCTCATTGTTTCTTTCTGTTTCTCTATTTCTACTCTCTTCCTCCGCTCCATTTCTTACCTTATTTCTTTCCTATTTCTCTGGTCTCTTTCTCTACTTATTTCCTCCTTTGTTCCAGTTTCCCTACTTTTCTCATTCCTTCATTTGTTTTTCTCTCTTTCTTTCTTCCTTTGTTTATATGTTTGTCCTTCGTTCCGTTTCCCACTTACTTTCAACTTCTGCTTGTCTTTCTTTTTCTCTTTCCTTCCTTTGTCTGTTTCTATATGTCTTTCTATCCTCCATAGTTTCTTCTATTATCTCTCTTACTTCATCCTTGAGAATGCCTCAAATTGAAAGAGTTGTGAAAATAAAGTTTATCCTTTAAAAAGTGTTAAAAATAAGGGCACTTTTCGATAACAACAGGAAGCAATTCCGATTTGTCGAGTTAGAAGCGAAGGCAGTTTACGGGGAAAAAACATGGCCAATACGAAAATTTTGAGACTACTGACAACGCTGCCGGGAAGAGAGAAACCACTGTGCGACTCCTCAGCGATCGATAGCTGGAAGCAGAGTCCGGGGCCTCATCAGCTGTTAGAGGGAAAGGTGGATTTAAAATAAAATATTTTCGCTGCGATGAACCAACCCCTACGGGAAAACCAACTTAGTGGGAGCAATGGTAAATATTTTTTAGGTCGTACTGGGGAAAAGGTGTGGTAGAGAAATCCCTGTTCTACATATTCGCAAGCCAAAAATTACAGAAAAGCTTACAATTTGTCTGCATGCGACATTTTGTCCTTTCAGAAGTTGTGTCTGTGTTTGATTGAATTTTTGTTATTTAGCGTGTCTTATCTGCTACTTTTTGCTATAATTGCAAAATTCATTTCCCCATGTGTGTACCGTGTTTCGAACCCGGACCGGGACCCTTTGTGTTTGTGTTTGTGCGTGTAATACATTCAATAATGCTTTATACAGCAGCAGAATTTGGCGTGCCCAGAAATTTCATAAAGGAAAGGATTATTCAGTTTGCAAATGAAACTTTTTCCCTTGGGGTTTCATTCATAACTGTATTCAAGCATAGATAAGTAACATGTCCACTTTCTCATAAAGATGTAAATGCGATTTGTTACAATATATTACATAATGATATACACAATATAGAAATATATTTTCCTTAAATTGGAGTTGTTTTAATATATAGGGAAGCTTTGAGGTTTTTATATGTTGCTGCAATAGTGGTCCAATATTTGTATGGTTGAGAGTTGTGGGACTTAATGTCTTAATGTCACATGCCAAAAGCAGAGTAAATTCGGAAACGATTTGTCGGATGAGTGCCGGAAACTCTTCATTTACAAACTCTGTATTTAACAAGAAGTAAAAATATAAATGGGTAAGAATAGTGAACCTCGTACTGCATCTTACCATTGCTTGTAATCAGAATTCAGTATCAATAAACTCTCATCATAAACAATTATTACTATTATTACTATTACTTACCAACTTACAATAACTACTAATACATTAAAATGCCGAAAGAAGGACAAGAAAATAGGAGAGGAAGAAATAATGAACTGGAATGGGGGGCTGAAAATTAACAAAGAATGGAAGAAGTGCTAGAAACAGTGAAAAGGACGAGAGAAAGAAAGGAAGAAAGAAGAACAACGAAGAAAGAAGAGAGGAGGGAAGGAGTCCAGGAGATAAGGAATCTGTCCACATCCAGACCTTGAGGAGTTAATAAGGCACAGACCTGTACCTCTCAATTACCTGTCAGGATGTTCCAAACTCAGGAATTCCTGGCAGGAAATGTTCTCTGATAAGGACTGTTGCCTTCATGTTGTTTTGTGTATGGACCCTGTTCTGCGAGTGTATATATACGATGATGGTTGGATCTTTCATCAGCCGGCCCCCGTGGCAGAGTGGTTAGCACATCGCGCTACGACGCCAGGGGTCCCGGGTTCGAATCCTGGCCTGGACATGGATGTTTGTGAGTGTCCATTCATCAATTTCATCATATCATCACTCATCCTCATCTTCGCAAATTAGCCAAAAGTGGTACAAGGCGAAGTAAAATAAAGCAATTAAATCAATCTCTCATCAATTTATTGCGAATCTTCGTCTGAAGAAGATCCTGTTAGAGGGTGGAAACGTTACGCTTTTAGTGTATATTTTTATACCCTAAATGTTGCCTTGGTCAGCATGTTGATGTTTTATTAACATGGAAACAAGGCTTAACAGTGTTACCATATAAGTTACATCGGGGTTTACTAAAACCCCATTCCCTCACACGTTGATCTAAACTGTATTATTTTACTCTTCACGAATTTGTGGGGAGGGGGATTTTGCAACACGTGTGTGTTATTTTCTTGTTCTGCAACAAATTTAACTGTTTCATAGTTAAATAGTTTCGGAAGGCCTATTGTCGACCTTCGTGGTGGAGTGGTGCGACGACAAAGGTCACGCGTTCGAACCCCGCTTTGGACATGGATGTTTGTGTTCGTGTGTCCTGAATGAAAAAGAGAATTGAGGTTAATTGGGTAAGGCTGCCGCTTGGTAGTCGGACAATTGCGATGGCGGACAATTGCGATGAACACAGTTAGAAGTGAAAGGGCGGATGGACAATTGCGATGCCATTTTAAATCTTCTATCAAATTTAAAGGGTGACTTAACACCCTGTACAATACCCCTTACAAGATAATTATGTGAAATATTGATATTTTCGGCTGGGAATTTGGTTTAATCACGTTTTCGAACATGGGCTAGAGCCAACAGACCACCTTTTGAAGTGACCCGTTTCCTCATATGTGCGAATACACTTCCCAACTCGTCGATTTTAATGTCACGCTTCTTCGTTTTCTGACCTTCTAGATTAAGTTCCAACTGCATGTACAGTCACGGACACTTCTGAGTCGTAACGGTCCCATTGGGATACAATGTAATCGTTACAACCCAGAAGTGTCCGTACTTTATGTTGGTGTCTTTTGCTTGGCTCTTGAGGCAGGCCAGAACATCATGAATTTTTGGATGCAGTCCTCCTCCAAGCCACCTATATATCTTGGTCCAACCTTCTACAGCATTATTAGGTCTGTTAGCCTTTGGTTAGGTTAGGTTCTGATCGTGGCAATTGTCCTACCATTAATTTGTAAAATGACCTTCACCGTCAAAATCATCGCAATTGTCAGTGATTTTGGCTTCATCGCAATTGTCCGCCATCGCAATTGTCCTAGATTCCTGCCGCTTAGGGTTCTTCCTTAAAAAAAAGAAGAAGAAAAGGAAGTAGTCGGTATGGCTACTGACTGCCAAACTGGGAAAATTCTAATTTACTACGTGATTACAGATTATTGTTTTAAACAATATCACACTCTTTTTGAGAGAGAGGGATGTTCCTTTTACTACAAAGTAACTGTAAATCGAAACTGTTTCTTTTTCAACCGTTAACTGAAAGTAAGTTACTTCATCAAGTAACTGGAAACTGAAACTAGGTTACTTTTTAACCGAGTAAGAGTAGGGGGAGGGGGAGAGGCACCTCAAATTAGACCAAATTTCTTAATTTTTAAACATGCATATTATTTTCATTATTTTAATAGTGGTTCCTACATTAAAAAATTAGGACATATTAGTATTATATCAAAATCAGAAATTAATCATAAATAACAAATATAATTTCAACTACCTTAATTCAATATTCAAGCAATAGATAATAAAATAAATACATCCCCAATTCGATTTGATAGGGCAGTTAACATATCAGCAGAATAAGAACGAACATTCTGATAATAAATTACTAAACAATATGAAACCAACCCCAAACCATGGCGTCACTAAATTTTTTAAATGTCTTTCGAAACTAAAAACACAACTTTTTAAAGTATAGCGCCCCCTTTTCTCCTGGTAGAAAATTTCCGCAGACGCCCATATAACTTTCCCAAACATATCAATCCAACTCATGTTGGAATTTGCTCAACTTTCGATGCTATTGTTAAAACAAGAAAAATCACTTCCGTAGCTATTAGTGCCTGGTCGGTGTTCGAATTCCCAGCCTGAGCACCGGTGTTCTTTGTGAGTGCCGTTACATCAATTTCACCCGATCATCATTCATCTTCATCGTTAAGATCAGCTAAAAGTGGCTGAAAATCGGCAAGAAAAATGAAGACTCGACCAGGACTTGAGTCCGAGTTTCTGGCATACTGTGCCGTTTCTCTACTGTGTCTGCTAAATCTTTAAGCCTTAATTTCTTCTTTGACCTGCATACCCTGATGCTAAGTCATTCAGACGGAGGAGTAGCGACGAAAGAAGAAGATCGCTTTGTATAAAAAAACCAGCAGCTGGGGATAAAGCCTAGCAACAACATCCAGGTTGGCCCAGGGGTTCATGTCGCAGCAGGTGCTCAGAAACACATTACGTCACTCTTCGAATGAAATGAAAAGGGGGAGGGGGCAATCACGTCTCACCGCTCTCTTAGCAACAGGAGAAGGAGTTGCCTCTCTTGGCGATGAAGACATCAAAGAGAAAGGGGGGGGGGCTTCTGGGTATTTTTTTTCACCCTCAGAAATTGGCCCTGGCTTTCAGAGTAGTCCCACGGGTTTCTTAGAATGGCACTGTCTGGTACATTTCCACTGAAGGACCGACCGTCTGTGCAAACAATGGCGCAGGAATGTTTTTAATTTGAGAGGGGGGGGGGTCAAAATTCGAGTTGCACACACGCGCTAGTGTGTGTGTTTGTATGTATGTAAGATATATATATACAGGTGATGGGCAAAAATATGGAAACACCACGACAACGGAATGGGTGATATCTACCCAATTTTTCCACATGAAATCGGACGAGGTGCAACATTCTTTTGTTTTGTGCCGTGAGATAGGACCCTGTCGGACTGGTAGGAGTCGACAGTTGCGCTGTAGATAGCGTGCAGTCATGTCCGAGCTGACAGTGTTTCAAAGAGGGCAAATTGTTGGTGCCCACATTGGAGGCGCCTCTGTTAGCAAAGTAGCCATGTTATTTGGTGTATCGAGAGCAGTGGCGTAGCGTTATAGTACGCCCGTACGCCCGGCGTTCCCAGATTTAAAATTTCAAAAATGCGTAAAAGCTGTGAATATAAAGTAAATCTTGACTAATTTCATATATGTTTGACCTTCATGGCATTATAATAGCTATTTTTCGCGATCCGCTTGCAACGCTCCACTCTCAACACTCGTTCTAGCATCTTTTTTCAATGCCTTTCCTGGCCGGACGCCGAGCAGATTCGGCGTAAAAGACTCTATATTCATTGCTGCCTTTCTGGAGGGAAAGCTTCGATGTCTACAGCACGCGCGTAAATGCTCTCTCATACGCCAGCGTACGGAGCAGCAGAGGTCTACCGTGATTGGTTCATGTGACCCTTCCTGCCTTCTGAAGCAGACGACAGCGGTAGAATTCCTACCTGGTTCTTCGCGCTCATGCAACTCGTGCTATGTGATGCTACAATACGCAATATTGACTGACGTAACTTTACCAATCTCAAATATACCGCTTCTTAATGACCACTGCATTGTATAATTTATCGCACGAACAGCGATGTGCATTAGAAACTAAAAGATCAAAACAATTTTTGTCAAATAAGTTGGTGAAGTCCTCGTGGTAGAAATTCAGCCTGTGGCTGCTCTACCACTTAACCCGCAAAACTTTTATTTTTTTAATTGTTATTATTTTTTCGTTATTATCTAACTGCTTAATATTGTGTCAATGGAAATGTTTACCATTCATTTGAAAACTCTTAACATCGAATTGTCTCTGGACAAAATTATTTTAAAATGTTTATCAGCATTCTCAAGGTGTAATAAACAGTGGTCTGAATTACTACGGCACTGTTACGTCAGTAGAGTGTACGATATTTGGATCATCCACCCACCTCCGTGTCAGAGTGCCTTGCACAGTGCGCCAAGACGACAGTCCCCCTGGTTCGAATCCCGGCGTGAGCACGGGTGTTCTTTGTCAGTGTCCCTTCATCAATATCATCACTGATATTCATATTCATGGCCGACCATTCCTTCGGAATTGGCGTTCCCACCCGAAATGTCCATGCTACGCCACTGATCGAGAGGGACTCTATCCAAGATCATGATGACATAATAGTGTGTCCGGAAAGACATCATCAGATAAACACCTGTGTGGATGAAAATGTACACTGAGTGACAGAGACAGAAGGACACTGAGGAGGATTGTGAACATGTTTGCATGAAGAATGGTGCAAGATCCCATTATCCACCATCCAGGACTTGTCTTTGTCCATTCCTCGGAGACTGCAAGTCGTTTTGGAAGCTAAAGGCGGTCCTGCACCTTATTAGCTACAGAATTCCGGCTTTTCTTGACAGGTGTTTCCATATTTTTGTCCATCCCCTGTATATATATATATATATATATATATATATATATATATATATATATATATATATATATATATATATAGTAAAGTGCTCCTCTGTGCTTAGCACCACGTGATGAAGGTGTATAGGGGGTGTGGAGTTAGGGCCACACACTTTCTTCACCACGGCCGAAGATGTGGGTGATGTGATGAGCACCACGCCCCTGACCGCCTTTGCCCCCCCCCCAGAGTTTCCTCCAGGCACTGTCGTACGCAGAGGGGTGGCTGTTTAGGCTACAGCCCCTCCCGAAATTTTGAGAAAATCAATATTTTCAAATGAAAGCCGCAAAGAACTCTGAAAAAACAAAAGTGGTAACTGGAAATCGCGTTTTGAAATGACCTCCGATTACAATTTCTTGTCCTTGAACAGCCTTTAAGACAAAGGTGAAAAATGCTAATTATCAAATATTTTGCAGTGTATTCCTCTCCCAGAACGCAGCTACGTAATATCCACCTTTACAATTCCAGCCCCTTCCGAAAAATAATCCTGCGTACGCCACTGCCTCCAGGTACCCACTTTATACGACGCTGGGTGGGCGCCGGAGGCGCTTGACCAGGTGGAAAAAGTCCCGGTTCTCCCCCGGCGGGGATAAAATCCGGGTCTTTCGCATGGTAGTCACACGACCCTATATATATATATATTTGTCAGTGGCGTGCCCAAAGGAGGAGGAGGTTGGTGAGGGTCGTAACCCCCTTTGGTTCAGTATTCCTGAGAAAAGATCAGCAAAGGCAGGAAATGTTGGCGAAATTAGTACTGGCTACTGAATAATACGCACCCCCGCTTACGAAAACCCTCTGCACGCCACTACAGGGTGTCCGGAAAAGATTGTAACTATTTCTTCTCTTTCGTTCAAAGTATCCAGCGGAGAGACGTGTAACAAGCACTCATTGCAACTAGGCTGCAGAAGTTTCACTTGAAATTTCCACCATGTGCATGCGAACTGTTTGTGCAAAATAGTGCTGGCCAAACAGCAGAAATGGTCTGTTGCATAATATGCGTAAACGATGTCTGATCGCAGTTCAACAGTTTTCGTCGTCAGTTTGGGGTTGATCAATCTGATAAGGACTCCATTATGTTGCAATTCTGCATTATGACATAGCTTGAATTATGTTATTGTACGTCACTTTTGTCACTGTCGGTAATCGCGATAACGTGCGATAGGACACCAGGATTTGAACCCTGATGTCATAGCGTACTGTGCTATCCATTCTGTCACTGTCATAGAGTGAGACCTGCTCAACCTATTGGTTCAGATTATTTTTTATAAAACTGTAGGTCCTGTCGTGATTACTTTTTTTGCATAACTGAAACCACTATTAACTCAGAGTGGCAGGAATTAGATATTAAATCAAGTTATGACATTGATTGAATTAGATTATATTACATCGCTTTTCTGTCCTTTGGGTAATCGCGACGATTTGTGAAGGAACACACAAGCCAGGAATTTCCTACCTGCCACTCTGTCACTCCTGTCCTCAATTTCAGGATTCTCTTAAATAGAAAGAACCTAATTGTACTCACCTCAGAAATAATACTGTCTGCAATATCTACAGTGGACCACAATGTCACTCGGAGAGCAGATGCTGCTATTCAGTTCTCTCGAAAAGTAATACTACAGATAAACGTACCATTTTACAGTACGTTTGGCAACATGCTGTGTACCCGACGCTCATTTGTCTCGTCCCGCCAGCAACATTCGGTGCCTTGCGACACGAAAATGCCCGATGTCAGTCGAAGAGATGTCAACTGATCGCTGATTCGTTGTTTTCCAGCCACCAGCTGGAAATGCGACCAGTATAACCAGTATCTTTAAGGAACCGCCAAAAGTCTCCAATAGCTCCTCTTATCACATCCCTATCAAAAACTCCACCTCGTGAGTTTTAAATTTATTTTTTCTCGAGGCATTTTAAACTGGAAACAACTCAATGTTTTTGTTTTTTTTTATTAAGTCAATATTTATATTTGATAAAGTTTCTGAATTTGGGGGATCGTCATTACTCTAACCCATTCTTTGACACAATTTATCTACTTATTTAACTTTAACCCTCCGCTCCCATACTCGACCTTACGTCATTAATCCCCAGATAAAAAAAATGTGGGACCTACTTGAAAACAAGAAATAGCGTACTCTGGTCTCTAAAGCCAGAAAACAGGCGGTGGGGGTCGATGCACTGACCACGCTTCATTCAACGAAAAGGTGCTTGGCAAGAAGAGGAACGTTCCGCCAGGGAGATTAGTTTTAGTTAACTGTAGCGCTTCAAGGGAATATAAATAAAATAAAACAGAATTATAGTACATAAAAATTAAAAGTAACAACAATTAATTGCAATATAATACGACTGAAATTACTTGAGCATGGATTGGCCTGATACCGTAGTGGTTAATGTTATCGCCTTGCAACCGACCCCAATATACATAAGTGGTGGAACTATTAATAGCAGTTGTATGGTTAGCACTGCGCGCTACGGCGCCAGAGGTCCTGGATTCGAATCGTGGCCTGGACATGGGTGTTCCTTGTGAGAGTCCCTTCATCAATTTCATCATATCATCATTCATACTCATCTTCGCGATTAGCCAAAAGTGGCAGAAAATTGACAAATCAGTCAATTAATGTATCAGTTGTACCTGTAATCGTTGTGTGCCACTGATAAAGCTGTGGCCTGTCCTGACATTTTGAGAAAATCAAAATTTTCAAATTTAACCAGTAACCAAGTCGGGAAAAGCCCAAA
The DNA here is from genome assembly GCF_977018435.1 of Lepisma saccharinum. Lineage (NCBI taxonomy): Eukaryota > Metazoa > Arthropoda > Insecta > Zygentoma > Lepismatidae > Lepisma > Lepisma saccharinum. The sequence continues at coordinate 2,952,614 of NC_139231.1, read as the reverse complement.
AGGTAAACGTAAACTCGCCTTTAATTGACCCTTGATTACCACTTTTATTACGGAATTACTTTTAACCCTTAACTGGTGAGGTGGAGTTCGAGAGCTACCCCACGATATTTTGAAGTAACTTTACTTACTTGTTAGTTCATATCTGATTCCTGGCATGACACCTACCTTTCAGTCAGTTCTCTAACAGCTGTGCTAGGGTGAAGTTGTGTTGGCCTGTTTAACAGTCGGGTGCGGTATTGTTGTATACACAGAAAGAGGTTGACTGAACTTCACCTCACCAATTTGGTAACATTTTTTGTGACGCTGTAATTTTTCTTTTGCGTGTTCTAATGGCAACCTCCAGTAATGTTGTGATGTTGTCCAGTGGTTACCTGAAGCACCTAATCCGAACGTCCGGAGCAGAAAGCACAACATATAACACATCTCCCGGGCATAATTTAAAAGGCACGGCAGCTTGGTACATACTGTATTGAAAGCAGTGCTTTGGAGCTGCTCTTTTCGGAAGAAATGTTGGAAGAGGTGATTCTCCGAACTTGGCTTTGTGAAATCCCTGGCAAGACAACTGACTGAGCTCCAGCCACACATAATAGTAGTAATGCACCCCTTTTGAAGTCGATAAATCAATTGATTGGAAAAGATCGATCAAAGATCAATTGATGACGCAGCAGTTTTTTTTTTGTTTGTTTTTTTTTTGTTTTTTTTAAAGGGGCGGGGCTTATTTTGTAAGGATGAATTTGATTGGTCGTGACGTCATAAATGGGCGGGACTTATTTTGTAAGGAGCGTTTTGATTGGTTGGAGGAATTCGGGTTTTTCCCGCGGGAGTTTCCGGCGTCTGAAAACAGATGGCGTTGATGAGTCAGAAAGTCTGGAGGAGGAAAAGTACGGGGTGACGGTTGGTTTTCTCGGAATTGGAGTACGTGTTTCCGGTGTGTGAAAACAGATGGCGTTGATGAGTCACGGGTTTTTCCAGTGACGGTTGGTCGGTAGTTTCCGGTGTCTGAAAACAGATGGCGTTGATGAGTCAGAAAGTCTGGGGTGGGGAGGAGGAAAAGTAGGCGACGCGGTGACGGTTGGTTTTCTCGGAATTGGAGTACGTGTTTTCGGGGTCTGAAAAAAAATGGCGTTGATGAGTCACGGGTTTTTCCAGTGACGGTTGGTCGGTAGTTTCCGGTGTCTGAAAACAGATGGCGTTGATGAGTCAGAAAGTCTGGGTTGGGAGGAGGAAAAGTTTTTGTTATGTTATTTTGGCATGTGACGTCATATATAAATTGGAGTACGTGTTTCCGGTGTTTGAAAACAGATGGCGTTGATGAGTCATTCTAGGGAATTCCAGGAATTGGGCGTGTCTGTTTTCTGTCTGAAAGGAACATGTTCGAACATGTTTTAGGTTGATGAGCCATTCTTGGAAATTCTTGGAATCGGGTGTGGTTATTTTCTGTCTGAAAGGAACATGTTCGAACATGTTTTAGGCTCGGTCTTCTAGAGGACTATTTGAAGTATGTTTAACGGAAATTTGACGTAGAAAAAAGGAAGGTATAAATAGAAGGGATACATGATAATAGCGTCATGCGAGGATGGATGTGTGCGGTACAAGACTGTCTGATAATGGCGTGAATTTCTACGAGGTTAGCTACGAGGAGTTCTGGGAACTTGTTCGATCTTGCGGCGACCTGGACAACGATCGAACGGCCCTGCATCGGGTGCTGAGTTATTTCCCGTTTATGTATGTAGCGATACCTGAATCTCCCTGGTGTGGATGTTACCTGTTCAACGGATTAGGAAAAGGAGTCCATCATCACTGCGAGACGTTGAAGGAGATAGAAGAGAGGAAAAGAAGAGCGGACGAGAGAACAGGATTTCCAAGTCACAGGTGTATGTGCGAACTACGTCGCAGAAAGGAAGAGGATAAGATCGGTGAAGCTTTGAAGGAGAGAGTGAAAGAGTGGCTGTCTTTGTTGGCGAACAGAAATTCCTTGTGGTGTTCTGGCTGTGATCGTCCTTTGTTACGTAAATTAGAAGGACATCCCTGTTTCCCTGTGGTTCCTGCAGAAGGTTTCGGTGTCCGCAGACGTCTGTTCCCCGACGATCCTCTGGCTGTTCCTTTATCGTCGATACCTGGGACGCCGTCACCTACAGTATCCGATTACTTCACCTTTTATGACGTATGAGAGTGTTTACTTATCACGTCTGCAGGACTCACGCCGAGCCGTATGTTATCAATTACTTATCAGTGAATTCGAGATACAGAACATACAGAAAGTGGCCTATAGGATTACGTCAGACTCCGGAAGAATTAGTGACTGCAGGATTTTACTATTCAGGCTTTAGCGACAGAGTATTATGTTTTCATTGTTCGTACGGACTTTGCGATTGGACATCCAAAGATTGTCCGATTCTAGGACATTACATGTTGGTACCCCAGTGTCCTTTTATACAGAGTGTTGCGGCGTTACATCGTAACTCCAAGAGCTGCAAGTATTGCGACAGTATAGAGACTCTTGAGAAAACGTCCGATAAACCTAGTGTGGATTCTTTGTGCAAAATATGTTTTGAGAATCCTAGCAGTGTTGTAATTCTCCCGTGTCGACATTTTGTTTCCTGCGGATCCTGTGCTTCCCAATTGGACAAGTGCGCCGTATGCCGGGGTAGCATTGAAGATACGTTGACAGTTTTCACCTGATGAACAAAATGGATGTCTGTTTTTTGGACGTTCAAGGTCTTCGAGGAGCAGGAGGAGAATTTGTGTGGAAAGAAGTCGGAATTTTAAAATTTCCTTTTGACAATGCATTTGATTGTTTAGTGAAATCTCCATATGGTTTACACTGTTTGAGTGAAAAGTATCGCCGAGTGAATTACTGGCTCCGTGCCAACAAACACGGTCTCAACTGGGGAGATGGATGGCTGCCGTATGAGAAATTAGGAGATCTGTTATATGTTGTGCTTGTGAATCAAATAGTGTACGTTAAAGGTACGGAGAAAGTGAAATGGTTTGAAAAATTACTTGAAAAAAAAGGTAAAAATAAAATATCCGTACGTAACATCGAAGAACTTGAATGTCCAAAATTGAATAGTGTGAAAAACATTTCAGGAAGATGCAAAGAACATAGCAAATGTGAAAATGTAAAAAAAACCTGTGCAGTTGAAAATGTCTGGAAGATGTACAGTTTCTATTGTAATAAGTACAAGAAATAAAAGAGTTTTTTAAAATATACAAATGTTTTATTTACAATCGGTAATATGGGTTTAAATACATAGCATAACACAAATGTTGTATTTACAATTGAATATGAAAGGTTTACAATACCTGAAGGGTTATATTACAATACATAAAATAACAGCGGTTGATGTACAATACATAAAAGAACAATGATTCATTTACAATGGCTACTTACAACATCAGATACATGAAAGTAACAGAACTTATTTACAATGTCAATGTCTGCCCAAGATTGTTCTCAAGATATATTTCAATCATCAGTTCGTTGTACCAAAGAATATAAAAATAGTTCACTAAATTGGGCACTTCTTTTTTTTCTGAAACCATATTTTTCTTGATGCAATATACAAAAGCCTCCATTTCGGGTTGCAATTTATGATAACGTTCGTTTTTTAATTTCTGCAGAGGCCAAAAAAGGTTACACAAAAATAAGTGTAGTTCAGAGGCTGTGAAAATAAAAGCATCGGATGAATGATGCTGATACATCGAGATACAACGTTTCCCGAAAAAATTTACAGCACTGACGGTGATATTTCCTGTAACCAAGTAATTGAATCGACGACCTGTTTCGACGTAATTCAGTAAGTCAGATTTCAAAGCCCACAGTTCTCTAATCTGCTTAGAATCGATGCGTACGGGTGATCTCCCCTGTTGCGAAAACTCCCACACCAAATTGAAAGGGGATTGCTTTTCGAATCCTATTGCCACGAACTTGTTTTTTTCCTTGTTCAGAAAATATGTGTTAGCAAGATAGAGATCTAAACACGCCTCTACGTTGTGTAGTCCAGGACATTCGATTGTATCTGGGGAAAAGCCGATCTCCCTACGACGTTTCATGAAATCACAGTCTGTAGTCACATCTACCCCCTCGTCCATCGGTTCGTTCTTGATAGGGACAGTTTCGATTTTGAGGGGCTGCACACGTTTGCGGGTTTTACGTTTGGAAGCATCATCCTGATGGGTCATGCGTTTCACTAGTTTATCGTGTTTTTCCATTGTAGAATCCTTAGTAGGCTCCATGATGTTTTCACTAGAGCTGTCTCGACGACACTGAGAGAAAGCTACAGCAGCACACATTTATATAGCTTTTTGCATAACACGACACCGGATCGTGTGGATGGAGCAACACGATTGATCCCCTCTCGGGCACTTGGAATGGGGTAAACATTTGAAGATCTGACGAAAACGGTGTAGGATATATCCATCTTTACTGACACCGGGCGGAAATGCTTGAATGAAATCCTTGGTCGTAACATGGCGTGCTTTGTAATAAGCATACACGCAACAGTAATGTCCGCACGTCGTGGCCAATACCCCCTGTAAGGGAATGTTGTTGTAAGTCCAGACCGAGGAATGACGATTCAGGAAAGTTACGAATTCTGGATAGAAAGGATGAAATCCGTATGAATCGAAATATTCAGCAATATTGTTTTTGCCAAAATAGAAGGCCACCCAGTGTGTACCCTGGAAGTTGGAAGTGTCAGTGTTTGCGATTATCAAGGCAGGGGTAGGAAACGTCCGAGGTAAAAGATCTCTCGAGTAAACACCGTAGAAAATGTTCTTGGTGGAACAGTTTTGAGATAGAATCTCCCTGATCTGCGACGTGTTCATGCTGCCTATGTTTCCGAAAACGTAAAATGAGAGTAAGATGATATTCTTCTAATATTTTGGGGGACGGTTGCGTGTCAACAGGTTTGGCGGACAGTACTTCCGAAGAATCACTATTATAAATATCATCACAGGTTAACAGTTCGATGAGTTTTCCCATCTCACGTTACATATGTTTTCATATGTTTATAATAATATTTCTGTCTTTGGTTATTTCTATGCTCCCAGGGCTGTTGTCAAGTAGTTCGGGAAACGATTGTATGTTCACAGGTTTTGAAGTTGTCACTTTCGAAGAAACACTACTATGCTTAATAGTACGGGTTATCACTTTGGTAGGTTTTTCCATCACAGGTAGTATAATGTCTACGTCAGAACTGTCTCGATAACACTGCGAGCCAGAAACACGAGCACACATATTTATAGACAATTCGGTCTCACTGATGGAGGATAACACTTCTGTCTTTTGTTATATCTACTGCACATTCGAATTCAGCATACAGAAGGCATGTTATATTTTCCGACAGCTGGGGAGAAAATTGCATCTCGGCTCCGATGATACCTTGTTCCTGGAGACTGGTGTGCGTGTCGTTTCCTGAAGAGTCAGGTGTTATGTCGAAAATCAGGAAAAAGGATCCGTTCTCGAACATTTTCCTTGTGATCTGGTGTCCGTAATTGGCGTGGTGAATGCCTGTACCGGAAAATAGAGTTTGATAGGCACGTGTTATCAATCCTCCGTTTCCTCCTGTGGTGACCCGCAAGGGTTCGTAAGGTACGAGTTCTCCATTTTTCACAAGATGGAAAGAAGATAGATTGAAACTTCTAAAGTCGAACGGATTTTTCTTAGAGTCTCCGAGAAAGCTGGCGGTGGATACCATAGCAAAAAGAACAACATTCGGAAAAGCACCTTGAAAAGCATTATCGATCGAAATCTGCTGCGTTCCGGCAACGTAAGAATAAGCTTTGATGACGCTTCTGGTGAACGGATAATGGGCTGGAGCGTAAGAGAGTGCTCTGTCTATGGCCAAACTGGTGGTAGGAGTAGGAATGATGTGATTTATTTCGAGAACAGCCTTTAAAATTTTTATTCTGGTGGTTGGTGAAGTCTGATCTCCCCAGATGTAAAAAGCATCACGTGACCTGGCTAGATCGATACGTACTTCAACGCCGTTGACCAGGTATTTAGGCTGGTGGAAAAAATCTATGTGCAGTTTTCCCATAAGTTCGACTACGGCAGACACTTCCGTAGGACTTCCGGTTGTCGGAACGTGCTGGAAAAAGTCTTTTCTGGTGGTGAAACCTTTCTTGTTGGCTGTGATTGCATCTTGATGTCCAGGTGTGTCCAAGTACCACAAGGCATTTGTGAGATGCGTGTTCGCAGATCGCTGCCGTAATTGATTTCTGCTTCGAAGATTGATTTATATGCGTAATTGTTATCGGCAACTGTTACAGCGATACCGTTGAGAGCCACTGTAACTTGTGAAAAAAGTGAATGGAGAGGATAATTTACGACCCCGCAGTTTTTTGTGAGGGCGTTGGAAGGTTCGGAAGCACTCATGGGAGACCCATCTTGATTGACCATCTGCGTTAGCAGACGGAGATAGGCAGATGAAAGATCTAGAAAATCTGTTCCTGCCGGCGGAACGGCAAATTGAAGTATGTTCTGATTATCGATGGAAGCGATAGGCTTGTAGGCGACCGTGTAAGTTTTTTCGACATTTTGCTGAATAGGTTTTTTGCTGAAAAGATCGAACTGTGAGATCATGCAAGTGTTATTCTCCATCATTATCCAAAAATATCTTTTCCTGCCGCCTTCTGTTTAATTTTCCTTTTGCGTGTTGTCCTAGATTTTGTGGATGTTTTTCTCCGCTTTTTGGATGCGCTTTTTTTACGGATCGCAGATGTTCTAATACGGGTGGCTGAACGTTTTAACATCGACTGAGCAATTTTTGTTGCAGGTTTTGTTCTTATACCGGAACCTACCAGAGAGTCGATTTTCCGTTGTGCTTTACTTTGAAGATTTTGACCCGCTTCACGTACACGTTGACGAACGATAGTTCTTGGAGTTTGCTGGCTTGTTGCAATGTCGGTGACAATGTTAGCGCCTGTTTTCAAAGCTTCTTTTCCGATCGCTTTTGCACCACTCCAGAGTAGAGGTTTCACCATTCTAAAGAGTCCTGCGAAGAGAGACCCCAATCCTCTCCCTTTTTGAATTCTAGTTGAACGATAGATGGGTCCAATTCCCCCACGGATCTGATTACTGTAATATTCGGTCTGCGAATTCATGGTGATTCATCAGCTTTTCGACATAGACTGAGCAAAATGATTCCTTACTGTTTTTTAAAAGGACTTTGCTTTCCTACGAAAATGTAAAACAGCTATTGTAGGTACGGAGCCGTTTCTCAAAGGCAGAAAATATCCTTTTCTATCATACATCGCAATTTCTATTGTTTCGAAAGAACCTTTATCCAGAGAAACGTAATGAATCGGATTAAATGTATGATGGGCTACGGGTACTGTGCAAGATGATTCTGTTTCCGAATACTGTTTTCGGGCAAGACGTAAAAGACGTAGCATTTCTCCTCCGACCAATTGCTGTTTCACGAGATCGGAATAAATGAATATGTAGGGGTTTTTATCCACGACGTTATTGGACACCACGTGCGTAGAATAAATAGATTTCAATACGTCATATCGAAATTTAGCGTAGTCATCAGTTTCGTCTATGGGTGTAACAGTATTTGTTGGAACACCTTCCAATTCAGGATCGGGAACCCCTATCACGGACAGATGTTTGTTCACAGCCTCTTTAAAGAAAAATCTGAGATGAGTAGGAACAACGGCGTTAGCAGGGTTTGTTTTCAGGAACTGAATGAACTCCTCTATTGTATATGTTGCTGCAGGAAAATAAAATGGCTGCTCGTTAATATAGAGTGTATTATCCGTAGAAACAGAAGATCCCGATGCGTCCCATTGCGCTTCCAACAGAAAATGCCAGAATTGCTTAAGAACGTTTCTCCGTATTTCCAGGTCGTTGGGGAGGGATTCTTCGATGGTAGAGATCAGGTCCTCAGCACTTGCATACGTCCGAACAGGAAAGGTCACCGTTCCGTAATCTGTTTCCAAAACATTGTCGTATAGAGTTGAATAATGCAGTTCTGCTAATCCGACTTCCCACAATTCTGGAGACAGATCGATCCGTTTTGCAAGTTTTACGTTGAAATGGGTCAGCGTGTTGTTCGGAAAATAATTCTCCGATGCAGATGACGGAAGGTAAACATAGAAATTATCGTCCATTCTCGTCGAACACAAAGAATTCACTGGATCGTGGTGACGATATATTTTGATATAAATATGTTTTGGAAATTATTTTTCTGATAACTGTTTTACGGAAGATGCCTTGATCCACGAATCGAAACTAGGTGGATATCCGAGCCAGCGAACCAGGTATTCCAAATTTTTACCTTTTCCCCGGCTGTTCAAAATCTTATCAATTTTATACTCTTCGTCAGGATCCGAATAAACTTTTTGCAGTTCATGTTTGTAAAATGTACCTTTTACAGGTTCTTCATTTAAATCGTCTAATATGTATACAGGTACAGGTGATCGCTGAACAAGGGAGTGGATTTTGAAAAGTTCTCGTGACCACGATTGTTCGTATCCCTTCTCGAAATGTCCTTTGACGACGGAGATTCGTACGATATCACCAACATTCAGATCTGAAGATGGCTGTGAAATATGTTTGTCAGCTTTGTTGAGACGTTTCCACACGATGTAAACGTTAGACTCGTTCACATCTCGAGGTGCCATTCCTATGGAACTGTGGATAGTTGTATTGTAACCTTCGAGAAGTTGCGGTAAAATGTCTACGTAACGTCTTGTTTGTTTCGATGTGAAATATTTCCACATTCGTTCTTTCAATGTTCTGTTGAAACGTTCCACTACACTTGCTTTCACAGGATAATTTGAAGCGATCGAAAAATTTACATCTTTATTTTTTAAGAACTTCTGGAATGTAGAATTCGTGAATTCCGTTCCTTGGTCGGTCTGTAGTGTGACGGGTTTTCGTCTGCTTCGTCCGAAAATAGTTTTGAAAGCTTCGGTTACCGAATTGCTTGTTTTATTTTTTAGCGGTAATGCAAAAGCATATTTTGAGAATACATCGATCACTGTCAGAAGATATCTGTATCCATCGTTATGTTTTTGTATCGAAGTCATGTCGTTGAGATCAGCTTCCCAAAGCATGTCTATGTTCCACACATTGTAATGATTCCGGAGGAACCTTTTTCTTGCAGGTTTGTGAAGAGTGTACGTTTCCTGGTGCATCAGCCATTTTTTCACCGTATTGCGGGATATATTTTTATCCCGTACCGCGTTCCATAAACGATCTACAGATGAGAATGAAGCACGGTGTCGGGGATCGTAATATATTTTGGTGAGGATTTTATCGTGTTTTAACTTAGGGACTCCCATGACTGATCTCTCTGTCTACGGCTTTTTCTCAAAGGAACCAGCTTGTATGTGTCAGGTGTTCTCAGAAAAGGTGTAGTTTTTCTGGAAACACGGACGGCCACTTTCTTCTTCTTTTTCTGTTTCTGTCGATGAGACGGTCCAGGGCTTTCCGTTGACGACGCTGAGAAGTTCAACGTCTTCGGATCAGGAAGTGTTTTTTCCTGACGTTCGTCTATCAAATGTTGAGCCGTAGATTGGTACTCGTCGATGATATTTTGTAACTGATGACGTGTATTACGGGGTAACGTCTCTGCTAGGTTCGGAGGAAAATACGTCGATCCTGGCGAAATAGTAGAAGAACCGTCGTTATCTTGAACAATAGGAATTTGTAATGGTTCTTGGGATTTTCGACTCAGCCATAAATACTCGTCCAGTTCTTTTCTATAAAGCCGCCATTTTTGATCGTCTGTTATATTTTTCATTTTCAGAATATCATTCATTTTCTTATCCAGAACGGATAATTTTTGAGTTACAGACAAGTCGGAACCGCGAATACGTGCTAGTTGTTCCGGTGAAAGGACGATCATCTTTTTGTAAGAAGATGCCATTTTTCAATGAGGAATGAGAGTACCGAGAAGACCCGATAACAAAGACCCTAGAAGTAAGGGTAGAAATCCTCCTTTCTGCACAAGAAGTTTTCTTCTTTTTTCGATGTTCACTTTCGGTTTCACGAGATTGCGTAAGACCGTCTTGTAAGGGGCCAGACGACGTTTTGTGGACGGTTTAATCTTCACGTTTCCTTTTAAAACGTTTAGGCAGCATTCGCTGATGAAACGGATTGTCTTCTTCGGAGCACTTTTCAGCAACGATTTACGGAGTTTGGTCGGTGAATTTTTCAACACGTGCAAAAAAGGGGAATTTTTCTTGAAAGAAGTCGAATTCCTGTTAGAACGTGATTTGGTACGTGTCTTCCTCGTTCTCCTCATCTCGATGTTTTAAACATTCCTGAGGAAGATATGCAGTTGAGTAATTCTGGTTAAAAATGTCTGTCTGATAACGTAAAGGATCCGGTGTTGACTGTGAAAGATCAATATACAAATAACTGAAAGGTTGAGTGGTAGCATCTATATATACTTTTTCGAGTTCCTTCATGCGGTGAGGATGAAGTTGTCGTGCAAACACAGTGAATTGGTTCATATCTCGCGGATTCTTAAAAATAACGAAATGCTTTACGTTCAGCGATATGTCTCTGCAATTTTTCCCTTGATGAAAAAGATTCTGTGTTATGAACACCACCGAAATGTTTTTGTGATGACTGCCTTTTGTGAAAAGGTCGGCGACTTTTTCTCCTTGAGCAACCATCATAAGATCATCCAGGATTATGAGAGTAGGGGTTTTTCCGTTCCACGACTGCCAATCGACGATACCTTTATGATATTGCACATCTCGAAGATTTTGCGGAATACTGTTCTCCTGATCGTAACACCATATGATTTTCTTCACGGTTCCATCGACGAGATGAACGATGGAGTCGACCATATTTGTCACAAAAGTAGTTTTTCCACTTCCTGATGCTCCGCAGACCATCATGGTGAAAGGATGGGAAAGTTTAGGAAACATGTTTTATACTGGAGATTTGAAGAAAAATGAAGATCTGGCACATTGTAAACACATTTTATACACTGACGGTCCGAAGAAGGGTTCAAACTCTGGACCACTAAAGCCATATTTTAGTCAGCACAGTATCCGAAGGGATACGATAAATGTTCATCGTCGAAACGTCGTTTCAACAGTACAGGCTGAAACAGCTTTTTTTCATATGTACTGATTACTTGGAACTGTTTTGTTCTTCTGATCCTGAAAATATTTTCGACCATAACTTCAGGTTTTTCATCGTTTATCATATCGCACATGGTATCGAAATTGACCAATTCCGATGTGGAGGTATTCAATGTGATTCCTTTCACTTTACAGATATACTGCGGTTCGGAGAACGGTTTTGTTATTTTCATGCTGTAACTTTTCGGTCCCGTTGAGACAAACTGTTCACAAACTGCATCGGGTCCGAAATCTGCCAATTCATCGGTGAGTTCTCCTAGTGCGTCACCTGTCTGTGGGTGATACTCCATTTCAGGACTATCTACGTAAATTACAGAGTCTGTATCACAATAACATATCCTATCGCCCAACTTTTCGAGAAGTTCGTACAGTTTCAGACGAGCATGGCATGTTGTGAAGGCTCCGATAGGAACATTTACTTTCCTGTTCAGACTGACAGCCTCTTCAACATATTTCCAGTTCACTAAAACGGTGTCCTGATTGATGAATACGACTCCTCCGATCATTATATTTGGATCAGTCATTTTATCGAGAAAATCTTTCGATTCCTTGATGATGGTCGTCTGGGAAAGGTTGTCCCGTTGGCAGAACTTGCCCCATAAAGAATTAAGGCAAAGTTTAGCCAGAGTACGTTTACCAGGATTGACTTCGATACTGTTTTCTTCCAATAGAATACCCTCCTTATCGAAATATTTCTGTATGTACTTCTTTTTATCCTCGTCGTTCTGACACCATGAAGGCCAGCCGCTCGCTTCCTGTTTTATTTTCAAGAAGGTGTTGACATAACCAGCAAAAAGTCCTCCAGTTTTTGTGACAGGGTCGTACATCGATGTTTCATACTTCCACACTTCCGACACTGACAGTACTCTGTAGCCTAAACTGTAAGCTTTACGCACCTCGGCGATGACCCAAGTCCCCGAAAGTGTGCGTTGTTCATCGGAATGGCTGCACGTACCTTCACATTTTAATCTGATAGCACATTCGTTACACAAGACAAACATCAGTTTTCCGTGCATTTTTGTAGGTAAAACAGGATGTAAAAGGGCTTTTGGTGGCAGAATAGTACATTTTATGAGCCCCTCCATGTTCAAAACCTCATTCACCGAAGGAATAGAAGTTCCTAGAAATATGGTAGGATGACCGACAGGATAGGCACAGTATTTGTTGACATAAGGGTACAAACTTGTAAAATCATAGTACTGTAATTTCTCATTTTCCTTGATTTTGTAATACGTCCTGACTGTTTCAACTCTTCCTCCATATAAGGCGTCTCGTGGATTTAAAGGAATGCAGCAGACGATAGGATGCGTCGATAGATGTCTATCGAGTTCAGGATCGGCTTTCAATGTTTTGTTAAAATCACATTCCCACATTGTAACGACACGGTATCCTTCAGAACGTAGAGCCTCAAGTTTACGGCATGTTGTCTCGTATCTGAATGCTGCTGTGTTCAACATGTCGTTATATTTCTGACTGTTACTATCCTGATCTGTTTCTTCTTCGTCGTCGTTTTTCGGATACATATCTCTGTTAATTGATATGCAGCGTTGACAACCATGCCAGTAGCATCCAAGCGCCTCGTACACTGTCTGCGTCTCCTCGTGATAGCCGTCCACTTTGTAACGTCCTCCTATGACATATTTTTCACGAGTACGTCCACCGTGAAGAAGTATTACATGATTCTGTTCTTCAACATAGGTTAACCATTTCAATGCGAACTTGGACATCTGATCTGCATGATGGTAACCTCCTTTAGGGATTATTCCAATAGTGTTAGACGGCATAAATTTCTGTCTGTAAATTAATGAACAGGCAGATGCTATCGTGATGCAGTCCCTGAAAATGTCTATTTTGCATATGTCTAGAAAATTCTGCCTCAACTTTAGACATCCTTGTCTCAACAGGGTCACATCCTTGATGCAATATTGGAGAAGTTCGTTTTTGTTGTTAAAAGGTATATTTTTTTCACATTCATTGTTGTACCAGGACATGAAACTGTGTTGATCTTCAACCGTTTTCATATATTCATATCCGTATGCAGAAGGAGGAGGTGGTGGCCCTATGTAATTTATATTCTTGTAAGTGTTCCACAAATGCGGATAATGTCCTTTCTGCACAGGTAAACCAAACAGTTTTGAAAATCCTGCAAGATTTGACTGAACATAGTTGAGACTGTCTACAAAATGGAGATTTTGGTATGTCATGCAGACAATTTTGGTACCATCTAAGATAACACGAGGTTTCATTTCTCTTTCCAACATTCTCCGTAATAGAAATGTACAATCGTAACCTCGTGCATTGTGTGCACAGATGGTTATGTTGGAAAACTTATGTTGCAATTCCAGGTAGGACAGGAATGTATCTACAGGGTCATCCCAGAATATAAACTGCCTTGTTCCACAAACAGAACATGAAGCTGTTAAATCCTCTTTTTTGTGACATGCGTGACAGGCTGTCTGCACCACGATAAGATTCGGAACATGAAGAAAAGTTTTTTCTTTGTCAGAATAAGGAATATCGGTGTAGCATTCGAAGTCGTAAAACACAAATAGAAATTTTGAGTTCTGTTTAGGTTTCGGTATAGGCATGTAGCAGAAATGATTTACAGGTTTCACACAATTACACACAGTACAATATTTCATGTTGCATCTATGTACTTTCTCATATCTATTGTTTGTGAGAATAATTCTGAAACATCGGGGACACTGTTGTATTTCGCTACAGACAGTACCGTTTCGGAATGGTGTAGAAATATGATTTGTGAAACACTGTTCATTTCTGAAATTTCGGTGACATGTCTGACATGTTCTACGGACACCTGGTTCAGGTACACACGGTGGAGTTGCACGGCACATACAACATACTTGCTTACACATGTGACTATGAGGTTTACCAAATATTAGCTGGTTACACCCATGGCATTCTTGTTTTGCCGCAAATGCTCCAACACGGTTCACTATCACATCATAATGTTGTCTGGTATTATCATACAGAAGGTATATAAATTTTGAAACATGTTCAACCTGTCATTCAAACAGAACATCTTTAGCATCACGAAGATTGTTGTATACAATGATTTTATGATCTGTGAGAACTTGCTGAAATTTTCTCAGTTCAGGAATTCCGCTTCCGGCACACGCATTGTCAGTCAGATCTACATCTGCTTTCCGCATAAGTTCGAAAACAGGTTTAAGAAGATTTCTATTTCTTCGATACTGTGAATAGGACGGATCATCATCAGCATGGGCTTTTCCTATGATCAAAGCTTCAGCTAAACAGAGTGGTTTCTTTCTATTCGGCACACCGACGACACTTCTTTTTTGCGTGCTTAACATGTAATTAGGTAAACAATATGTTCGCTTACCCCCACCTCCGACAGGTATGTTGACATGATCAGCTCGCAAAATTAAGCGATCTGTAGCAGTGAAGGTTTTCGCACTTTGCAATATTTTGTACATGATGTTCCACACCATATCACTTTGTAACTGGTCACACCTATGCCACCCGATGTAAATATCTTTCACGGCGGGGTCAGATATGTTAGATAGAGTTAAACCTATCTTGTCTTCATCCTTGGTGTCTTTCTTAACGTAGGTGAGAAGATTTTCGACACCTTCACGGATCCATGTGTGAGGATCGACATTTTCTGGAGGGTGCGAGAAACTGAATTCCACACGACGCCCTTTGGAACGGAATTTGGGATATTCACGTTCTTGAATGTTATGTAATATTATGTTCCCTATTTGTTCACGAGACACTGTATCACGTTTTCTTTTCTTACCTCTTCTATCTGATACAGAAGCATTTTGGGATAACAGTTCTGCTGAGGGTAAAGGGTCCGGTCTCCATGACGGTCCTGGTAAAGGTTCCGGGTCTGATCCGGATGCGGTGTTTCTGGAAGTTCCTGGTGATGTGACGGCTATCTGCTTCTCCTCGGCAACTCTGGATACAGGATCGGGTGTCGATGACGGGCTTGGCGACTCTTCGGAAATATCTCTCCATCCTTCTCCGGTAAGATCGGGTACGAATGATGTCACGGTCTGTAGTAGACGGTCATACTCCTCTACTAGGGAGATACTTTCTCCCGCGATGATTTTTTGCGCGATGATCGTCAACACTTCCCGCAACTGTCCATGTGTTGTGTAATATCCATCACGATAACGTGCTAACAGATCGTCAGCGGATAACTGTACATCCATGATCGTACGATGATTGTTTCACGAACACTGTGTTGTGGAGAGAACGCCTTTCTTTATATACGCAAGCATGACAAAGCAGTTATTTCCGTTCCTAACGGTTCTACTGCGGCTAGTTAACCGTCTTCACCAGATGTTTTCCTGGCAGATATGACAACTCATGTAAAATTCTCAGAAATCGTCAAACGTCTTCAGCAGATGTTTTTCTGACTGATACGAAGGCTCATGTAAATTCTCGGAATCAATTAACCGTCTTTACAAGATGGTTTTTAGCAGTGACACATTCTGTTATTCAACGCAGATGTCTTCCTGACTCATATGAGTTGCAAAAATCGAAATTTTCAAATCGCTCTAGCTCCTCCCCTAATTGACGTAGAGCGGATCTGATTACATATTCGTAATCTGCACGTCGAGACCTTTCAGTAGAGTGGTCGGAAGGTGGGTCTACGATTGAAAATAAAGAAAGTAGGAAACCACCGGTCCTAGAACAATGAAACCTGGTTCACCGGAAAGAGGACTTCACCCCGAGTCCGACAAGCTATCGATCATCCTCCTAGCTCAATTAGGAGCCGAGATAATACGATTTTAAGTTTTCGCAAAAAAAAAAAAAAAAAAAAAAAAAAAAAAAAAAAAAAAAAAAAAAACTGAAAAATCGAAATCTTTAAATCGCTCTAGCTCCTCCCCTAATTGACGTACAGCGGATCTGATTACATATTCGTAATCTGCACGTCGAGACCTTTCAGTAGAGTGGTCGGAAGGTGGGTCTACGATTGCAAATAAAGAAATTAGGAAACCGCGTTGCAAAAATGATACCAGATGTCCGTCTCTATAAGGAAGTCTTGTTCGTAGAACATGTGCTGACACGGAACAAGGAACTTCTGTGAAATTCATCAAGGAACTGTTGTGCCTCACAAAAACGTCGTGATCTCATATGCAGACTTCTAACGTACGTTGCAAAAAATAATTGCAGATGTGTGTCTCTATAAGGAAGTGGATAGAATTCCTTCTGCAGGCATCCTTCCCTCCAGTTCATCTCCTTTTCATATGGGCCGCGTTGCAAAAAATGATACCAGATGTCCGTCTCTATAAGGAAGTCTTGTTCGAAGAACATGTGCTGACACGGAACAAGGAACTTCTGTGAAAATTATCAAGGAACTGTTGTGCCTCACAAAAACGTCGTGATCTCATATGCAGACTTCTAACGTACGTTGCAAAAAATAATTACAGATGTGTGTCTCTATAAGGAAGTGGATAGAATTCCTTCTGTAGGCATCCTTCCCTCCAGTTCATCTCCTTTTCATCTGGACAGCAACATGAATGGCCAAGATTTATTACATGTTGTAAGTACTCTTTTACATTTCACAACCATACCTGAGCAGAATCAAACATGTTTTTAGGGAACCTTAGTTACTTGCAGGATTCGAATCCAGGGTCTCCGTCGACATTCGCAACCATACCTGAGTGGGATTCGAATCCGGGTTTTCTTTATGCAAACATTGGCAATTCCAGGATTCGAACCATGTCTGGAGAGTTTCGAATCCGGTACCTCTTTTACCAAAACATAGTTAATTTCAGGATTCGTGGTACTTTTTTCATTAAACTTTTAGGGTTTGTATCCTGTCTTAGGTATTCTAATATAATACTATTTATATACAAAAACAATATTGTTCTGTACAAAATCTTTTATTAACACATTGAACTTCTACAGAAAATTACAAGTTTTCTACATATACAAACTTTTTATTTCAACTCGTACTACAGGTTATTAGATATTTTTACATATTTTGTTACACTACTGGTAGATGTTAGTGTATTAGTATGTGTTTGTTACTCGTTCAGTTTTCTTTTTTTCAAGATCTCCATCATTCGTTCATGTATATTTTCCCCTGTTTCCCCTGTCTTCTTATTTTCACCCTTCTCATTTCTCACACCTTTAAACACCTCCATCAATTCGAAACATATTCTTAAAGATAGATGGGAAGGTACATATTGCGCTCTTTGTATATTCTCTACAAAATCGCCAAACACTGGCGCATCTCGTTTCTTGTCAACAATGTAAGTAAATATTTTGACCAAACAGTCCACCGATACCTCGATATCTTTACATGTCTCTTCTAATTTTGCCAATAACTTTTCCGCCAGTCCATTTTCTTCACAGAAATTCACATAATTGCCGATGTGTTTTTCAACCTGTCTTGCATGTGTTTTGCTCCATAAGTTCCTTCGTTCTGTCGGACTTGCTGTCGTCTCCTTGACATCGCCGTACACCAAACTGAATCCAAGGGGAAGTGTCGACATCTGAAATTAGACAGAAAATATGTTAATTATGTTTTACACAAATTAATCACTTTCATATATTAATTCACACATATTTTCAGGAACACATAATCCATCACGGGGAGGCTCTGCGAAATGCATATTATCGACATCAGGCAGGCACTGAAGGCGCTGCGCATTTCGCAGAGGCTACGAGGTACATTGAGCGGTACCTGGAGGAAGAAAATAGAATTGAGGAGGCCCAACAGCGTGCCTCCGCTATTTTCCGGGATCGACGTACCCGGAACAGGGAAAGGCTCCACGCCAATCTCCGTCGGTATAGAGCCAGGTAATTATTTTTTCAGTTTATTTCTGATAACATCGTTTATTCTAGCATGCTGTTTTTCCGATTATATATGCTACATATCTGATAACTTTTCTTTCTAGCCGATATCTACATGGAACGGAATATATTTTAATTCTTATATTTTGTTTTTCAGAATGCGTAACCGAAATGACACTAGAGCCAATCGGCAGCGCCAACTGGTGCCTCCTGTTTCTCCTTCTATTTCTCCTACTGTTTCTCCTGTTTTGTCAGAGCAGGAAGAAGAGGACGACGTCACCGATGTGGTTGAAGAAGAGGTGGATGGGCGCTATACGCCCCCTCTCCCACCCCAGCAGAAGAGAACCGGGAGCCGACCCCCCCACCATCGATCACTGTTAAACGTCATCCTCTTCTGCATTAAACTGTTGATGACACAAGGTACCGTTTTTATTTTCACACCTTTCAAGCTGTCTGCTTCAAAAGAAAGATGTATTTATGTTTACGATTCTCACTGTGTGAAGGTGATAAGTCTTTGACCAGCGATTTGCATTGTTCTAGGTAGAACATTAAAACTAAATATTTGTCTCTTACCTTTTCAATTTTCTTCACTCTCGCAACAGATGTGCCAGTCTCGGTTATGATCTCCGGTCGGTAGGCTTCGATCAACAGTTCTGCGGTACGTACACAATTTTTCTTTTTTATATAGTACTGTCTCCGTGACGTATTTTCGAATTATATTCGGCGCGCATTGTTTTGCGCAGAGCATCCAACGCCCACGTGCCTCTCCTATCTTCTTCGTGCCCTGGTACACTATGCACAGTCACCCCCTCCGTGAAACCTACTTTTTTTACTCTATTTATTTTCTTTACATCTAGACGCTCTCTCTCCTTTTTCTCTTTTTGCCGTTTCTCCATCACTCAAATTCATCAACGGCCGCCCGAGAAAAACATCTCCTCCCCAGAATGACTCATCAATCTAAAACATGTTCGGGCATGTTTCAGACCACACCCAATTCCTGGAATTTCAAACTCATCAACGGCCGCCCGAGAAAAACACCTCCTCCCAACAATGACTCATGAACGCCATCTCTCTTCAAACAACGGAAACACCCAAATTCCCAGAATTTCTGAATCATCAACGCCATCTGTTTTCAGACACCGGAAACACGTACTCCAATTCCGAGAAAACCAACCGTCACCCCGTACTTTTCCTCCTCCCCAGACTTTCTGACTCATCAACGCCATCTGTTTTCAGACGCCGGAAACTCCCGCGGGAAAAACCCGAATTCCTCCAACCAATCAAAACGCTCCTTACAAAATAAGTCCCGCCCATTTATGACGTCACGACCAATCAAATTCATCCTTACAAAATAAGCCCCGCCCCTTTTATAACGTCACAAAAAAAAAAAAAAAAAAAAAAAAAAAACTGCTGCGTCATCAATTGATCTTTGATCGATCTTTTCCAATCAATTGATTTATCGACTTCAAAAGGGGTGCATTACTACTATAATATTCTTAAATGGACTACTGTCTCGAGATTTACTTCAAAATATGTCGCGTATCCTCCACAAAACTCTACCTACATCTTCCAGACAGCAGTTAACAAGGCAAGTAACATGTGGTATGTGTCCTAGTGTAAAAGACAGAAGAATAAGAATCACTTGCGCTGAGTGCAAAACTCCTATTTGCTCAACTTGCACTGTGAGCATGTGTGAATATTGTGCAAAATAAACTGCTTACAAAATGCATAGTGTAAGCCGATTGTTGAATATTTCTATTATTCTTTATATCTGTGTCGTAAGCAGAGCCGGATTAAGGTGGGTGCTATTGATGCTGCAGCATGAGGCCCATTCCTGAAATAGGCCCAGATGAAAACAGGCGAGAATTTTCCGAAAGCTGAACAGTTTTCTTTTGTTACATTAACCTGATAATAAATCTTAGAATGAAATTTGGATACCCAACAGCGTTATTTATTATACGTACAATTACTACGTATTATTAGCCTATATGCGCTGTGACGTAACTATAATGTCGTTGTGTTTATTGTTCACCGAAGATTTCAAGCATTAGGCCCAATTTCGTCCCTGGTCGTAAGAATCAACATTTTTTAAGAATTGGGATATTTTTCCTTTTTCATGGTCTTCAAAAAATTTAAAAATGTGAAGGTATGCATTTTTTGTTTTTCATTTTGCATTTTGAAATGAAATAGCATTTACGTGTATTTTTGGTAATGTTTCCTTTAAATAATTGATATAGTATGTTAATTAAAATCAACTTCATTCATTATTTTAGTCTTTTATACCTATTCATAACCATTCCCTTGTGAGGACACATTGTTGTTTCACCTCACCAGTTACGTCCCAAAAAATCCCCACCAGTTAAGGGTTAAATCTAAAGTTGAAAATGATAATTACAAAATATTTCATATCTTATCCCAGCCCTCTCCAGAACACAACTATGTAATATCAACCTTTACAATTCCAGTCCACCGCGTAAAATAATCCTTCGTACCCGAGCAATGTGTCAACAATGATGTAACACTTACTTTGTGGAGTAGAAGATTACGTTTGCATAGTTGCCAAATAAATGTACTTTTGCTTCATACCTTCCTCCTTCCTTTCAATTATACCATGAGCCTTCCAAGAATTCACTTCCTAACCCTTCATTGCCTGATTTTATGGAACAAAATGGCAGTTTTAAACATTTATATACAGGGCGAGCCTAAAAGAAATAGACAGTTTCAAAGTTTTACAGAAACAAGTTTTAATAACATGGCTGAAATACTTACATGGTTGGAAGAGTATGTCCTGAAGTTTGCATGGCTAAGAAACAAATGTCCTGTAAAAAACACTTAACATGTAACGTTTGAACCCTGTATCAGGGAACAAAATCCCGGTTCTTTTATCCACCCAGAAGTAGTCACTCGGTGTTAAATCACAAGCACACAGAAAGCCTTTTCTACCTGGCGAGCGGCCTTATTGCTCGACACGTCAAGGGTGCTACGTGATGCTGACGTCACGAAAACAAACTAAAAGTGGAGGTTGTAAACTTGAAAAATTCTCTATAAAACAATACTAAATACTTCCTGATAAAAGGAACAGTTTTCTATTTATAAGGCGTTTTATCTGTCTATTTCTTTTAGGCGCACCGTGTATCGCAAGACTTCCTTTGGCAGACGTCACAACAAAAAAACATCTGACTCTGTAATAGTATCAATAACAATTGATGGGACCTGAAATGTCCGACAGGCCATTAATGTCTTATAAATGCAGAGTTGTCTAAGCGGAGACGTGAGTATGAGAGGAACTGCTACATTGTTTGGAATTCCGTCCTCTACACTTAAAGATCGAGTAAAGGGTTCACAAGAAAGACTTCGCTAGAATCATGAACTATTACACCCACAACAAACTCCTGAGTTCACTTCAGCACAGATCAAAATCAGACCTCTCCTTTCAATAAAATTATTCCCAGCCCTGCAAAATGGATATCTAACAAAGAAATGAGAAAAATTTAAGAAAAGAGACGTTTGACTTCAGATGCAAACTATGAGGCAACAAAAGCAAAACGAGAACAGAAAATTGGAAAAGACAGCCCGGAGAAGGAAACGACTAAATGTGAACGGTTAAGTGACTCGAGCTCTGGCGTTTCTGCTGAAGACAACACTGAAAGCATTCCTTGTGAATCTTGCAGACTGAAATTTGTAATGACCCCGAGTTAGCCCTTACTGAATTGTATTATATTATTATTTAACAAATATTATATAATGACTAGTATATTCTCTCATGTTTATTATATATATAATTTTATTAGTAGTGGACATAGTTTCACTTATTTTACAGTTAATAATTCATATATAAGTTCATAAATATAATATTCATGTCTTCACAGGGATGGCGCTACAGGGGTGCTGGGGGGGGCTCAAGCTAACCCAAAACAGGTCTCAGCCCCCCTGTAGCCCCCTAGATTTTTATAGTACGGTAGACGCATTTGAACCGAAAACTTAGAAAGTAGAAGTTTACATTTTCCATTATAAAACTTCCATCTTGAAGTACGTTTTCTAGTAGTTCGGTTAGATGGCAAGGTTACGATATTACGATGTGTTCTAAAATCAAGGGGAGGGGGTTAACTGCAGATATGCCTGGATAACAGTGGCCACTGGTCATTTGATACTAAGTAATTGGCCAAATCATGAGTCGCCATTCGCCAAACTTGCTACGATATCTATTGCCTGTCTGGTAGGTAGAAGCATTCAGTGGCAGTGGGATTGTTCTTTGATTGTTGACATATGCAACTGAATGTATACAATTATTAGCCTCTATGAATCGTACCACTGTATTTCGGAATAGGTCTAACAAGCGTAACAAATGAATTTTTATAAGTAGGACAACGTTCAAAATCTAAAGAAGGGCTATGTGTCTTTTCTGTTTCTTAGTTCCTCATTCGAGTAACGATGATTGCATGAGTGTTACCGATTCTTGCATTGGTTCCATTGTTATATCTATCTTTATCGCTGCAAATATCACTAGTCAACAAATTTAAACATTTTTTTTTGCAACACGGGAAAAAAAGGGTCAGTTTAACTAAATCGAACCTCCTGAACACGAAAATGATAGTAAAAATGTCGTAACACGTAACGTTTTTGTGTTACACTGGTAGAGAGGATTGTAGTGAAGGTGATGAAAATATATTACGTGACTTGTATTTTTAACTAGGTTACGAATGCAGTTATTACACTTGTATGAGTAAATATCATCAATAAGATGTAAAAACGATCAAGATACAAACACGCACATATATATATATATATATATATGTGTGTGTGTGTGTGTGTGTGTGTGTGTGTGTAATATACACAATATACAGCTATCACAATGGATGCACTTACCCTTATTTCCTCCTCTTGTAATATTTATCACTATCTCTAACTAGGAACCAGCAGTAATCATCGCCCATAATGTGAGGATCCCATCTACCTTGATATCTCTGCTCCATTGTGCGAATGTCTTGATGGAATCGTTCCCCTTGTTCATCACTGACGGCTCCTAAGTTCTTTGGGAAAAAATCCAGATGGGAGTGGAGATTTGAGCGACATTCGACATCCAAGCTTTGCATAAGAATCAAGGAGTTCCAGAACTATATAATTGAGTATAGTTTGGTGCTTTAGTATTGCCGAGAAATCCATTCACCACTGCACTAAAAGCCTTCCAGGCAGCTAGTTCTTTGACACTTAACTTCCTATCAAAGTTGTGATCTCTCAACAGTTTCCGAATTTGGGGGCCAACGAATATTCCCTCTTTCACTTTAGCATGACTTAGTTTTGGGAAGAAGCTCCTGAGCTATGCAAAACCATCTCCATCTTTGTCCATGGCCTTTACAAAATTCTTCATGAGGCCTAATTTGATTTGCAAAGGAGGAAGAAATATGTTGTTAGAATTAACTAATGGAGCATACTTCACATTTTCTTGCACTGGTATATAGGTTTCTCTCGGAGGCCAGTTTTTCGCAGTGTAGTGCGATTCTGTAGCCCTACTGTCCCACAAGCAAAGGAAACAACAATACTATGTAAAACCACTTAAGTCCCATTAATATGGCAATGACCTTTAAATCGCCACAAATCTGCCAGCAGTACTTATTATATTGAATCATATTTAACAAGACAGACATACTGTCATATATTTCCTTCATCTCAACAGAATGTGCGACTGGTATGGATGGTTTTTGGTTGCCATTGTGTACCAACACTGCTTTCAGGCTACTTTTGGACGAATCTATAAACAGACTCCATTCCTCAGGAATGTGCTCCAACCCAAGCTTATCCATTAAACCGCCTATATTTGTACATACACAGAGGGAATTTTTCATTTCAAAGTAGCCTGAAAACTGTTCATGTCTCTTTCTGAAATGGGTAATTCTAGTTCCGGAAGCCGGCAGATTCCACTGTTGAAGTCGAGATCCAAGCACCTCAGCCTGCTGCTTAGTTAGATACATATCTCTAACCAAGTCATTCAGTCTGGACTGGTCGACAAGGAGTGGTTCCATCTCTGGTTGTGGAAGAGGAGCTTGGATCATTGGAAGTGGACGGGATGGGTGGCTCTTCTTCTTCTGCAAAAGATTCCTCTAAATGTGAGGGTGGGCTAGGGATTGGGAGTTCAGGTCCATGTGGTACGGGTCTCATAGCGGAAGGAATATTGGGGTACACAATACTGGATTTTGTTCGTTTATAATGTCCCGCTATGCTTGTTAGGCAGAAGCAAGTCCTCAGCATGGCTACTCGGTTCACGCCAAACCATTGGCACCGCAAATGCCATAGCACGGGTTTTGTCTCCACGAAACCACCTCACAAGAGTTGAATAACAAGTCACACAGCACACATGGGGAGCCCACACTTTGTCTTGATCAGCAACATTGCACCCGAAGTAGCTATAATACGCTTGTTTCAACGTTTCTGTCAACATTCGGCCTTGGAATCCAAATGTAAATAACGTATCCACGTTATGCCGGATATGACGTCACGTGTATCTCTGAAATGTTACGTGATACAAAAATTTCAGTTGCAGATCTGAAATCAGCACATCCGAATTAGTTAAGAACACATGTTACCTTTGATGTTGCAAAATGGTTGTTGACTAGTGTATTCGAGAGGAAGAAATACGATGTTAAAGACTCAAAGAGTACACAAACTAATTCTTAAATGCTCAGAAGTGGAAGATTAAAATTGAGCTCCCAGCCTGATAGTCTAGCGATACATCTGCTGCCTTGATATTCTCGGCGGAGGTAACATTTCACTAGAAGCTGTAGCTCTCGTCCAGATTAGCTTGTTTGAGTTTCGTTTTAAGTCCACGTTTATGCACAGATAGGCTAATCGGGACTGGACCTACAGTTGAAAGTGGGATCCGAACCACTATGTGCCTCTACCCCGAACCCCTTGATTACAAGGCTACGGCGTTGCCACTACACCGCTGTGCATATGGTGGACCTTAATACAAATCCATCAAGATTCAATACTGTGCAAAAATCAGCACGCTTAGGCAATTTTTTTGCTCGCAGTCCTAGTCGAGGCTAGAAAAATAATTTCTCCAGTACTGTCATAGTGATCGAATTTGATTTTGTGCAGGAGAATCAATCTTTGAAGCTCATCTAAAACTACTGATCCAATTCTGATCACTATTTATTCATAATATATTCTGAAATATTATCTTCAGCAGTTACATTCTCTAATCAAAATGCCCAGGGTAAGAGTTGCAATTATATTCATTACTTTTATGCCATGTATTTGTCTCCTGTGGAATTGAATTTGTAGTGAAAATATTTCTTCCCTTGAGAGTGGCAGCTCCTAAGTGGACTGTATTTTCTTTCATCGTCCCCATTTTTAGACATAAGTTCTGAATTCCAGTCGTTGAACAAGAAGACTTAATCATCATGGCAGAGAAAATAGTATCGCTAACACACTTCTATTCAAGGCTGGTGGTCTTTATTTGATGCCTACTTTATTAAGTTAGTGCCGATTTTATGAAGCACGACAATCGTCGCTTCGTACTGATGTGATCTGGACAGTTTAGAGTTATGGCACACTATGAGACAGAAATAATCTCAAAATAAAAACCCTTCAGCAGCTGCTTGCAATGGTTGAAAAATGCAAAATTGCCTTTTATGAATGTTTTAAGCTTTGTGTTATTGAAATGTACATACCCCCCCCCCCAAATCAACGGCTGCTTGCGGCAAATCAAATGTTACCTATGTAATCGAATTGGTAACGAGAGAATGAGTGCTTTTATCTGTTCTGTCCTTTAAAGATCTTGCAAAAGCTTTGGATTTAAACAAGGTTGTAGCTGCTCATAAAACCAGAAGTTTGTTTATCGTAGTTTCTTGCTCTGGTTCATTATCTCATTTTAGCAAAGAAGTACTCACGACCTAGAAATACTGTTACGAGTAGTATTTATTCATATATGCAGCGAGCTGTTAATGAGTATAGTCTTTATGGCGTATCTTTTAGTGTTCGGTTCATATGAGTAATAAGTCTGTGATATTATTCCATTAAATAATGGCTTAGGAAAAGAAAACAATATAATTGTTGCATTTTATTTGGTATAAAAGATTCGTGCCTAAAAGTTGTTTTTTTTTTTTGATGGAACAAAATGCAACATCTCAGTGATTTATCTTTGGTTCTGACTGTAAAATATGTCACCGGTAAAATTATACCATTGTAAAGTATTAAGTAAATACCTTTTATTAAGTATTAGTTAGCCCCCCGAGAATTTGACTCCGAAATCTGTAGCTCCCCACATATTTCAGGCTGGCGCCGTCACTGTGTCTGCAGCCAAATTTATAAATTTCCCAATATGGCCGCCTTTATCATCGTTAACTTTATATACCGATATTTCTTGAAGTATAAATAACGGTAAGTTTAAGCCATTTTCATAATATACAACACAAATTGTTTGATTCGCCTTTAAACGTTGTAAAGAATGGTGTAAGTATTATTTCAATCATTTTAGTGAAGCCGAAGTTAAGTAAGTTTTAAGTTAAATTTCTTATAGTTGTCTTTAGTTTCATGTTTTTGGCAGACGCCATTCATTCCTCTCGTTATTTCAAAAGCCACTGTTTATTTGTTTAAATTTTTGTGGAGTAGAAGATTACGCTTTGCCGTTTGCATAGTTGCCAAATAAATGTACTTTTCAATATGTTACTGTTCAAATATATAAATCACCTTTCTAGTATTTATAAATTATAGTAGCTGGTACCACTGAGTCAGTGAAGGGAAGTAACGGTTTCCCTGACAGAGCAGTTGGCAGTTTTTTCGATAAGACGATCGGGAGTAAAGAGGTGTATTCGCCTGACCGAAAATTAGGCTTACGCATCTCTCGGTGTAACCGGTCGAAACTGTGTTTCATTTGATTTTGTCTGAAGTGATATACGCGCATGCGTCATTCTAATACGTATATTTAGACAGCCCCCCCACCTTCTCCGATTTGCACCAAAATGGTGCCAAACGTTAGTGCACCGTTTGTGCACGAATGTGCACGCAAAAATTTCGTTTGTGCACAAACGGAAAACACCAAAATTAGCAAGTCAATTTGGGGGGGCTGTCTAAATGCCAGCCCCCCCACCGTCTCTGATTTTCACTAAAATGGTGCCAAACGTTAGTGCATCGTTTGTGCAGGAATGTGCACGCAAAAATTTCGTTTGTGCACAAGGGGAAATCCGAGATATTAACACCTCAACTTTTGGGGTCAGCCCCCCCACCTTCTCCGATTTGCACCAAAATGGTGCCAAACGTTAGTGCATCGTTTGTGCACGAATGTGCACGCAAAAATTTCGTTTGTGCACAAACGGAAAACACCAAAATTAGCAAGTCAATTTGGGGGGGCTGTCTAAATGCCAGCCCCCCCAC
This sequence comes from Lepisma saccharinum, assembly GCF_977018435.1. Classification (NCBI taxonomy): domain Eukaryota; kingdom Metazoa; phylum Arthropoda; class Insecta; order Zygentoma; family Lepismatidae; genus Lepisma; species Lepisma saccharinum. The sequence goes on along the minus strand of NC_139231.1, from coordinate 2,925,332 downwards.
CGTCTCTGATTTTCACTAAAATGGTGCCAAACGTTAGTGCATCGTTTGTGCACGAATGTGCACGCAAAAATTTCGTTTGTGCACAACGGGAAATCCGAGATATTAACACCTTAACTTTTGGGGTCAGCCCCCCCACCTTCTCCGATTTTCACTAAAATGGTGCCAAACGTTAGTGCATCGTTTGTGCACGAATGTGCACGCAAAAATTTCGTTTGTGCACAACGGGAAATCCGAGATATTAACACTTTAACTTTTGGGGTCAGCCCCCCCACCTTCTCCGATTTTCACTAAAATGGTGCCAAACGTTAGTGCATCGTTTGTGCACGAATGTGCACGCAAAAATTTCGTTTGTGCACTTCGGGAAATCCGAGATATTAACACCTTAACTTTTGGGGTCAGCCCCCCCACCTTCTCCGATTTTTACTAAAATGGTGCCAAACGTCAGTGCATCGTTTGTGCACGAATGTGCACGCAAAAATTTCGTTTGTGCACAACGGGAAATCCGAGATATTAACACCTTAACTTTTGGGGTCAGCCCCCCCACCTTCTCCGATTTTCACTAAAATGGTGCCAAACGTTAGTGCATCGTTTGTGCACGAATGTGCACGCAAAAATTTCGTTTGTGCACAACGGGAAATCCGAGATATTAACACCTTAACTTTTGGGGTCAGCCCCCCCACCTTCTCCGATTTGCACCAAAATGGTGCCAAACGTTAGTGCATCGTTTGTGCACGAATGTGCACGCAAAAATTTCGTTTGTGCACAAACGGAAAACACCAAAATTAGCAAGTCAATTTGGGGGGGCTGTCTAAATGCCAGCCCCCCCACCGTCTCTGATTTTCACTAAAATGGTGCCAAACGTTAGTGCATCGTTTGTGCACGAATGTGCACGCAAAAATTTCGTTTGTGCACAACGGGAAATCCGAGATATTAACACCTTAACTTTTGGGGTCAGCCCCCCACCTTCTCCGATTTTCACTAAAATGGTGCCAAACGTTAGTGCATCGTTTGTGCACGAATGTGCACGCAAAAATTTCGTTTGTGCACAACGGGAAATCCGAGATATTAACACCTTAACTTTTGGGGTCAGCCCCCCCACCTTCTCCGATTTTCACTAAAATGGTGCCAAACGTTAGTGCATCGTTTGTGCACGAATGTGCACGCAAAAATTTCGTTTGTGCACAAGGGGAAATCCGAGATATTAACACTTTAACTTTTGGGGTCAGCCCCCCCACCTTCTCCGATTTTCACTAAAATGGTGCCAAACGTTAGTGCATCGTTTGTGCACGAATGTGCACGCAAAAATTTCGTTTGTGCACTTCGGGAAATCCGAGATATTAACACCTTAACTTTTGGGGTCAGCCCCCCCACCTTCTCCGATTTTTACTAAAATGGTGCCAAACGTCAGTGCATCGTTTGTGCACGAATGTGCACGCAAAAATTTCGTTTGTGCACTTCGGGAAATCCGAGATATTAACACCTTAACTTTTGGGGTCAGCCCCCCACCTTCTCCGATTTTCACTAAAATGGTGCCAAACGTTAGTGCATCGTTTGTGCACGAATGTGCACGCAAAAATTTCGTTTGTGCACTTCGGGAAATCCGAGATATTAACACCTTAACTTTTGGGGTCAGCCCCCCCACCTTCTCCGATTTTTACTAAAATGGTGCCAAACGTCAGTGCATCGTTTGTGCACGAATGTGCACGCAAAAATTTCGTTTGTGCACAACGGGAAATCCGAGATATTAACACCTTAACTTTTGGGGTCAGCCCCCCCACCTTCTCCGATTTTCACTAAAATGGTGCCAAACGTTAGTGCATCGTTTGTGCACGAATGTGCACGCAAAAATTTCGTTTGTGCACAAGGGGAAATCCGAGATATTAACACTTTAACTTTTGGGGTCAGCCCCCCACCTTCTCCGATTTTCACTAAAATGGTGCCAAACGTTAGTGCATCGTTTGTGCACGAATGTGCACGCAAAAATTTCGTTTGTGCACAACGGGAAATCCGAGATATTAACACCTTAACTTTTGGGGTCAGCCCCCCCACCTTCTCCGATTTTTACTAAAATGGTGCCAAACGTCAGTGCATCGTTTGTGCACGAATGTGCACGCAAAAATTTCGTTTGTGCACAAGGGGAAATCCGAGATATTAACACCTTAACTTTTGGGGTCAGCCCCCCACCTTCTCCGATTTTCACTAAAATGGTGCCAAACGTTAGTGCATCGTTTGTGCACGAATGTGCACGCAAAAATTTTGTTTGTGCACAACGGGAAATCCGAGATATTAACACCTTAACTTTTGGGGTCAGCCCCTTCACCTTTGTGTTTGTGGGGGCGAGGTATGAATGACTTATTTGAATTCCTTCTGGTTAATATTCTTTATTCTACCAAGCTAAAGGTCCCGGGTTCGATCCCGGGTCGGTTCAAATCTCGAAACGTTTTTAACGTTGGAAGCGGCCCCGGCGACCACCCAGCATCGAATGACTTAGGTACCAGGGGGAAACCCTGGGGGTATAGCGCTCAGGGGCGTGATGCTGATCACATCATCCCTAGTCACTACCGGTCAAGAAAGTGAGGTGTTACCCCCACACCCCCTATAGCTACGCCTTCATGGCGTGGTGCTAAGCACAAGGCGGCACTTTACCTTTTTTTTCTTCTATTTAATATTCTTTATAACTGTGATTTGTAAGTTAACCTATATTGTTTATTTGTTCTATGCGACCTGTTTTGCAGCTACAGGGGACGAATGGAACGGTTGTCGATGTAAGGTGAGCTCAGACCGAGTAAAAAGATAATTTATATAAGATAGTGTCGATCACTTTGTCTTAGAGCCACTTGATTTTCTTTTGCGCATTATTTTAATAATTTGCAAAGTAGATGAAAGGAAAATCTTGTTCCTTTTGCTCCTGAAGCAGCTGTGTCGTAAGACACCTGTATGCCTAATAACTCCACACCACGGTATCAGTTCTTGATACACACGGTGATTCAAAAGTCCGGTGCAGAAAGCGAAAAATGTAAGGACGGATAACGTGTCGTTCGGAAATAAATTATTTTCAGTCTAAAGCAGTGGCGGCGATTAGGGGGTTGAGGGGTGCAATTGACTTCCGCCACATTTTGCCACCTTTGCCCCCGCACTATGCTAAACATTATCTAAAAAGGGAAATATACTGTCTTTGCCCCCCAGTTTTGTCATCTTGTACCCCGGTTTTGGAACCCAGTCTCCACCACTCGTCTAAAGTTATTTGAATTTTCAACTTTGGTTCACCGTGGAGGTTGTATATTTGTACGAGTTTTAATGGAAGCAGAAAATGCCATGTTGCCACATGCTTCGTTCGAAATACCGTGCATCGTCGCAGTAGCGTACTGGATAAATTAAGAATTGGTGACGATTATTATGGGCAAAGTTAAAAATTAAACAACGTGATTACTTGAACTGTTACACGCGCAGATCCTCCACCCCTCCTCCCTGCACCACCGCTATTAGAAAAGGTGGAGTGTGTTTCATGTTGTAATTTTACGAATGCCTGTGGCGTCAACTTTTAGTTTTGCATGACGTCGTCTGTCTTTCTCTGCGATTAAGCAGACACTTATGGAGTCAGCCATTTATCACGGGTGTACCCATATTATCACTTGTGCGTGTTTAGTCTTTTCTAGTGTACGAGGGAAGTGGAGGGGGATGCACGTGTCACATGTTTATTTCTCACTTTTTACAGTGCCTGTGCTTATTGTCAATAATTATTAATTTAGCCAGTACAGTATATTGCAATAAATATGATATTCTGGACAAAGCACGTGGCAAAAAAGTGAAATAAAAGCAAAGTGCCCCCTCCTGTGTTTTTCACGACGCCGTGAAGACGTATAGGGGGTGTGGATCACGGTCGAACGTGGGGGTGATGTCATCAGCACCACGCCCCTAGCTGCCTTTACCCTACAGAGTTCCCTCCACTTTACACGACGCTGGGTGGGCACCGGAGCTCCTTGAACAGGTAGAAAAGGGCCCGGCGTAAGAGAAAAGATATCGTGGTACAGTGTACCAAGAATATAACCGTGCAAATTGTCCATAACCATCTTCATTAATTTTTATCTTATATCTTATGTGATTTTAAGCAATGAATTATTGTGTGTGCTCGTGCAGAAGTTGTCAACAGTTTGTTTGGACTTTTTTTTAAACTTCTTGAAGCTCTTATTGCCTCGAATAAATTGCACCAAAATGGTGATGGACAATTTTCACGGTAATACATATGAATCCCATTGCACATGTATTCCATATCGCACACATGAGATAGAATTGATGTACGCAAAGTCACAAACGATGCACTAACTTTTGGCACCATTTTGGTGAAAATCGGAGAAGTGAAAATCGGAGAAGGTGGGCGGTCTGACCCCAAAAGTTGAGGTGTTAATATCTCGGATTTCCCCTTGTGCACAAACGAAATTTTTGCGTGCACATTCCTGCACAAACGATGCACTGACGTTTGGCACCATTGTGGTGAAAATCGGAGAAGGTGGGGGGTCTGACCCCAAAAGTTAAGGTGTTAATATCTCGGATTTCCCGTTGTGCACAAACGAAATTTTTGCGTGCACATTCGTGCACAAACGATGCACTAACGTTTGGCACCATTTTAGTGAAAATCGGAGAAGGTGGGGGGGCTGACCCCAAAAGTTAAGGTGTTAATATCTCGGATTTCCCGTTGTGCACAAACGAAATTTTTGCGTGCACATTCGTGCACAAACGATGCACTAACGTTTGGCACCATTTTAGTGAAAATCAGAGACGGTGGTGGGGCTGGCATTTAGACAGCCCCCCCAAATTGACTTGCTAATTTTGGTGTTTTCCGTTTGTGCACAAACGAAATTTTTGCGTGCACATTCGTGCACAAACGATGCACTAACGTTTGGCACCATTTTGGTGCAAATCGGAGAAGGTGGGGGGGCTGACCCCAAAAGTTAAGGTGTTAATATCTCGGATTTCCCGTTGTGCACAAACGAAATTTTTGCGTGCACATTCGTGCACAAACGATGCACTAACGTTTGGCACCATTTTAGTGAAAATCAGAGACGGTGGGGGGGGCTGGCATTTAGACAGCCCCCCCAAATTGACTTGCTAATTTTGGTGTTTTCTGTTTGTGCACAAACGAAATTTTTGCGTGCACATTCGTGCACAAACGATGCACTAACGTTTGGCACCATTTTGGTGCAAATCGGAGAAGGTGGGGGGGCTGTCTAAATATACGTGAAACAGGGTTGGGGGAAGATTGTTCTGTGTCAGCAGAACGTCTCTAATTTCAACGTTTACGTCATCAAAACACAGAAGGTTTTTGAAAACAGGTCATGAATGCTGCTCCTCTATCTCTTGGCATTGCAGCAGGAGGCCAGGCGTGACGGAACGGCAACGTAATCTTTCCCTCGAGCTCAGGTTTCAAGCGATGCATCGACGCCCGGTGACCCGCGAAGCGAAATGGGCGTTGCGAGAGTTTCTGGCTTCACTCCACCCTCGGCGTCTGTTGCCCGTCCCTGGATGCAGATTGATTGATTACGCTGTACACTCGGCCAAGTTCAAGGCTGCTACTCAGAGCTAAGCGATAGTGCTTTGTAATCGAGTTCCAGGATTTGCCTCTGGTGTCTGGGGTTTGGAATTCTTGGAAAACAAAGCAGTTAATCAACCAGAACCGTGTATCTGGGATCGTGGTGCTGCAAAGCAATCAGAATGAAAAAAAGAAGGGTTTGACTTTACGATTTTACAGTTGTTTCTTAGAATTAATTTCGGGCAGCGAGTACGACGAAGTATGATAGACGGCATCATTACAGTTGTTACGTACCCGCACATGTAAACCATATGGCCAATGATTGAAATAAGAAATCATAGATGCAGCACGCGAAAGAAATATTAGGATCGCAGATTATAGTAACAATGCGCACGCGAATTGAATGAAAGTATTTGGTGAACTTAAATTAATTGTGCTTACATAAATTTATGAACTGAGATAAACAATGGAGATGGATAAAGGTGAGATAATGAAATGATCGACACGTGCAGCATATGTGATTCTATGTAAAGATTAATGAAGTTAAAAAGCGATTAAAATTTTGTATCTCTACCGTCTTAGTGTGAAGAACTGTTTTGTGAGAAATTTCGAAAATCTGATTCACAGAATTTCAAACAGCGATCGTGTAAAAAAAAAAAACGGCCCTTTTTTGTACTCACGATGATAAAAATTAAAAGGCATACTCGAAAATAATATTGGCTAGCATGGATTAACGCAGAATTGAATAAGCTAGATTTTGATGTAACTCGTTTTAATGTAGGTCTACGGGTTAATTTTTAATTGTAGTCCAAACTCGAGTATCTATAATTTTTAATTCGATAGTAGTTTCAAATTTACATTATAAGCAAACTCGATTGGGTTCATAACAACGTGGCCATATGGATCGTGATCCAAGCTTCTGTTCCGCTTAACTTGATTGTTATTACGAATATAATGAGCATCGAATGCAATCCATGTGTCCTAATTCTACTCTGGTGTTTGATGTCAATAATTTATTTAAAAAAGAGGTAAAATATTTATTGCGAAGTGCCTGATTTTAATGACCAGTTTCCAAAATTCCTATTATTCAATATTTCTGGTTTATAAGACAGTTGTAGCTACGAGTCATCTTGATTTATTATTATTATATTCTTATTTTTATTTAATAGCTCTATAACGAATTCCACGATAAATGACTCGGGTGTTGTGTTTCAATCTTACATAAAATCCTGTTTTCCATTTGATGTAATTTCACGTCATCCAGTGTCACTGTCAGTAATTGACTTACCTATTATAAAGTCGCTTTTCATGGGTGTCGCCAGAAATTTTTGTTAAGTGGCAGGCCATTGATAAAACTTGATTAGTAGAAATAATAAAAATTATTATTATGAAGGCTATAATTCTTATTTTACAAAAAAAACTATTATTAACTAACAAAAATAAAGAAATTTTATTCCAAATGTATTATTATTATTATTATGTAAATGGGGAGACAGCTACGCTATCCAGCAGATAAGTGAAAATACATCACAACTGATTTCCATTATTTTTGATAACATTTCATGCAGTTAGTGTATTGAAATTCATAGTTGTTACTAATGATTATACAAGTGGTTCAAGAAAACTTTAAAAACTGAATGAGGGTGAATGTTAAAATAATTCACGACACAAACGTTTGGTTTGGTTTGACTTGGTTTATTTTACTTCGCATTTCTGCCACTTTTGGCTAATCGCGGAGATGAGGATGAGTGATGATTTACGAGACAAACGTAACGATACATCCATGTTCTAAACCCGGTTCAAACTTCGTAGCTTGTTACGCTCAGCACGGAGGCCGGCGTTTGTGATTAAGTGTTATATAACTTGTAATAAACTCTTTCTAGGTGGAACAAGGACGATTTTCACGGCACCAGCTTCCCCGTCTGCGCTCAACTTTCATCCGGTGCCCCTTTCTTGCCACTGAATTCGTCCAGCTAGCGCATGCGCAGTCGATGGATGTTATTAAAGCTGATCGACTCTATGCCTTCCGCTTTTCACACTGCGCCTGACACATTACATTTGGATAATTGTCTTTTGGCAAGGCTAACGATCGAGCTCAGTGTTTAGAAACGAAGACTATATGGAGAACACACACGAGTTGAAGCCAAAAACGGCGCAGGGTGGTACTCACACAGCACCGCATATGCAGCTCCACCCAACCGTGTTCTAAATTCCAACATTTTGTTTTTGCATGCAATGTTAATTGGGCATTATGCATTGTCTATTATAACACTACGTTTCGAGAGAGCAACTGTACTCTCGTCTTCCGCTGTAGCAAACCCGTTGCTCTCACCAACTACTCCACGGCGCCCCCCCCCCAGAATTCTGTACTAAATTTTACTCCATTTATGCTACTATTTTTATTTTTTTAGCAGGGGGGACCATATGTGCTTCAAGTCTGCATAGGGGTGATTTATAGGGTTTTGGACCATTGCAATGCTAATGTAGAGCCATTGTCACTAGCATTCAGAGAACATTTTCTGTGTACAGATGGGCTAATCGGGACTGCACCTACAGTTTAAATTGTGTTTCCGAACCACTGTGCAATGTGACTCCGTCTGGTATCGAACCCGGAACCCTTTGATTACAAGGCAACGACGTTACCACTAAACCATGCATGCGGGAGGACCGTTCATTTTGAAAGCACCTCGTACACACTCACACACACTTTACCAACCATCCTAATGGCACGGTCAAACAAGAATACCTGATTTTTTTTCTCTGTATCTTTAAAATGAATGCCAATGTAAAATGTGCAATTAGCAATTACATTTTCCGTGCGTTGGCGGCTACCAGAAGGCTATCTATGTAGGCAAAGCTCTGTGCAGTCTGCAGCCGACGTTGAGAGTTTTGCAATCAGGCTTTCCTCGTTAATGAAAATCGACCCTCATGAAAGTGTACGGTTCCGGAGAAAGGAAGGAGAGGTGGTTGCCTATAGCTACGTGTCCTTTTGATATTTCAACTTACAATTACCACAAATACTCGAACAAATACAATTCAGAGTTCCCAGCGTCAAAACACGACCAAAGGCTGGCTTGTTTCACTGCAAAACCCTCAAAACCAATGTAATTAAACAATCGCCTATTCGTAGCATGTGTGACCTCTACAACAAACTATGTGCAACTGATCAAAATATTGATGTATTTAGAATGACCTTCGCGGAATTCAAGAGAGCAAAAATCAATGTATAACCAGTATCCAAATCTGTCTTGATATGATTATCATGTATTATGTATATACATGTGTGTATATATATTTGTCAACTATCAATAAGAATTATTAAGGAGTTACTCACATTGTATGATAATCTTGTACTGTCTGAACACTGTAACTGGGATTTATCCTGTTGTGTTCTATTGAATAAATAAATATCCGACAGGCAGCTGGATTGGAGAAATTTGGTATTGAAGTTCGCTCAATACCGGAACTTTAATCGCAACTACACCTGTATCAGTTTTGGTCGGGTCTTAAAACACAAACGTACTGGCAAATGTGTAAAGAATGTATACAACGCGTTCAGTAACTCTATTCGATATATGCGTGCAGATTCCTTACGGAATGCGGGTAGATTTGTAAGAAATCACCGTATGCTTTTCGTTTTCGGGTTTGAGTTGTAAAACCAATTTACGCACAGACAGACAATCGGAACTGGGCCTAGAATTTAAAGTGGGATCCAAACCACTATATGCCTTCACCGGATATCGAACTTGGGATCCCTTGATTTCAAGGTGACGATATTACCACTATGTTATCGGGAAGACCCACGTGTGCCTTTAGTGTTCGCCATTGTAGGAGGACTCCAGCAGATCCACAATACAATTGGTCTCGTATATATATATATTCTGATATTTTAGGCAACATTATTATTATTATTATTTTGGCTAGATTCAAGGTAATTTTTCACATAGCAGAAGTCACTGTAAGGGTATTTTAACAAGGAAGAGAAACGGTTTTCTTTTACGTTGTAACAGCGGAGTTTTTCCACCAGCAGCTAAGTAATAATATTCTTTAGGCAGAGGAGGATAGGGTGAACGAAAAAGAACATTACAAAATAGAGATATAAAGAATAATTCATACTGTTTTTCCCCAAGAAATTTTTCATTATGAGGAAAGGTTTGCCCTTTCCTCACTTGAGTGTTTGATCTCTTTGTCAAACGGAACTTCTCTCATTCTTCTCTTTGTGGCACGATGTGATTGTGCACCACGCTCCTTGTCTCTTTGTCCGTTCTCGCTTTAACTTACACAAAGGTTTCACCTAAGACGAAAGGAACGACGATTTCCTGTACGTATTTGCGAAACAGGGCTTTGCAAATGATGATAACGTTCCCGTGACATGGATGGATAACACAAAGCCACGTCGTCGTCTTCTTTTCTTACATTCATGCTTTGCCAGGGACGCACAAAGGAATTGGATGTCATGGAACGCGTCAAGTATCAGAGCAGGGAGCAAAATGATCGCTCGTCTACCTGAAGGTCAAGTAAGGCTGTGTCTGGAAAATGCAGAAAGCAGCTTTGAAGTATGGTCTTGTCTGACATGACGTCATCTAGTGCAGCACCAATGAAACCCCGAACTACACGGAACTGGATTTCCAGTAGGAATGCCCTAATTGGCGCTGGACTGGCTACCCTTTTGTTTGTTTTCGCCTCACCCGATACATGTTACCGTACTTGTCGATAGACTTTTGTGTTCCCATAACATATTGCACAGAGCAGATAATCTGTAAAGATGGACGAGCAATTTGAATTATGTTGTACGAGAATTACTGCTTCGTGCTTTTATTAAACATTAAAAAAGAAAAGTATGGACTAGAAATTTGCTCGAAAAAATATGGTAATCAATGCGTACTGATCAAGCTTTTTAATGGATTCGGGTATGCATATTCATACACGAGATTCACAGTTGTAGGAGCATAAAAACCTTTTGTGATCTATCGGTCTTTCTTAATTTAAAATTCTTACTGCGCACCCTCGCGCCGCGGGGCCTGCGGCCTTACCCTCTGTAAGGTGTATATAATATATTGTTACAAACAGTATTTGTTTTTTGTTTCTTTTTTTTTGTGTTTGTGTATGATTCTGTATGTTTGGGTTTCTTCCATGGTTCTGTGTAGTTTAAAAGAGCCAATAAGATTTGAACTTTCAGCCCTCCCCCATGCGACAAGGGAGGAAGTATAAATATGGCCTCTGACAGAGGACAGGACAGAGAGTGTTATGAACCGGAGCAGAAGGGAGAGTGATCCTCGGTCTCCATTGGCTTCCCATGAGAAAGAGCATCCCGAGGCGGTTCCGCCGATGCTAGCTTCCACTTGGCAGTTCTGCCGTGGGGCTCAAGTTAGAGGAATGTACATAATGTAAATTAGAGAATTATTGGAAGAATCCGAGCCTTGTTTTGTTGAATTGTAAATAAATGTATAAAGCCCATTTCTGCGAGTTTTCAGCAATCACCCTGCAACATTAATTCAGTAAGTTCTTGCCTGTGATTGATTCTTTGGTTCCGAGCGCTCTGGTGAGGAACGGGATGGGAACCCAGGACTAACGAGCCTATTTAGTTGTTTATTGGGTTTTTTTCTGCCAGAAGCGGCCCGGTAAGGGTGGAGTGTTGCGGAACAATATGACATATTCTTCGAAATCTTATCTTTACATTGATGTAGGATACATATCACAATTTTGTTTCACAACTGTTGTCATGATTTTAAAATTGCACCTTGCGTTGGCATATCCAATATTATTGCATACCGAAACACAATGTGACGGGTTTCTTTGGTCTCAATCTTGCTTTGGTCTTAAGTTGTCTGCTGGTGACGTCACCGCTATAGTATGGTCCATTGTGGACTGTGGTTCCGAGCTGACTGTTCGTGAAATTTAGCATAGAAACTAGTAACGAATGTTGCACCGATTGTTTGAAAGCTTTCCACCCTTCGGAAACTCTCCATTCTCTTTGGCGCCTCTGTGAAGCAGATGGGATGGAGAATTGGTCCGCAAATGCCATTAAATGCAGAAAATGAGATTCCGGTCGGTTCCAATTTGTTAAGGGAGAATTGAGTTTGCTTGCACTTCCGAGAGACCCTCACAAACAAACCAATATTTTCTTTCGCAATTAGATGTCGCTCAGCAATCGAAATTGCTTCTCCTTCATTAACCCAGAAACAACAGCTAAAGGAAACAACAAACAGCAAGGATTAAAATCTAAAGGTTAGATCGTGAAATAAACAAACGTGGAAATGACAAGTTTGGTTGCGTTTACTCTGTATGTGTGATTTTCTCCATTCCGTTTATACGAGGGTCACTATTTATATTTTGAGCCTAACAATGAAAAAAACAGGAATTTGGCATTCAAAACTGCTTTATTGTTTTTCGAAGTATTCTCCTTTATGGTCAATACACTTTTGCATTCGTTCGAACCATTTGTCAAAGCAGTTTTTCCAATCTTCTTGAAACACCTCCATAATATGGTTTTTGAACGCATCAACGGCGTCTTCCGCCGACGAAAATCGTTGTCCACGCAATTTATTCTTGACATTCGGGAACAAGAAGAAGTCATTGGGTGCCACATCAGGACTGTACGGCGGATGACCCATCAATTCGATTTTTTGACTGTTCATAAAGTCGGTTGTTAGACGAGATGTGTGACAGCTGGCATTGTCTTGATGAAGAATGATCCGACGGCGTTTGTTTGTTTTCCGTATTTCTCAGAAGACCTCTGGCAAACAAATTGTTGTGTACCATTCAGAGTTGACCGTTCTACGTTCCTCTAAAGGCACAGTTGCCACATGACCAGTTTTCCCGAAAAAACAGGCGACCATTTGTCTCGATGTGCTTCGAGGGCGAACAACTTTTGTTGGATTGGGTTCATCTTGAAACACCCATACAGTCGACCGCTGTTTACGTTCCGGCTCATATGCATATATCCATGATTCGTCACCTGTTACAATCTTATATACGTCTTTTGAAGCACCACGATTGTATTTATTGAGCATTTGTTTGCATCAATTGACACGAGCGTCTTTTTGAGTTTTTGTCAAATTGTGTGGGATCCAACGAGAACATACCTTTCTCACAGCTAAATGATCATGTAATATTTTATATATGCTGGTGGAACTAATGCTTATGGTTACCTCAATCTCACAGTATGTCACATGACGATCTTGCAGTATTAGGATTTGCACAGCATCAATGTTTTCTTTAACAACAACTGATTTTGGACGACCTTCGCGAATCTCGTCGGTGAGCGAATGGCGGCCACGATTAAATTCGTTATACCAGCGTTTCACAGTGGCAAAGGATGGGGCTTCATCGCCAAATGTGGAAGTAAGTTGATCGATGCACTCTTGTCTTGATAATCCACGTCAAAAATCGTAAAAAATCATCGCACGAAAATGTTCACGAGTTAATTCCATTTTATTGTTGTCGCGCAATCTCCAAGGCAACATAAACAACACAAATGAAGCTATTGACAAAACATTTGAAGTACGTTATGGTCAATAATGTCAGACGATTCCGTGCAAACGTCAAATCGCGCCTAACTTCAATCAGTGTTGCCAAGGCTCAAAATATAAATAGTGGCCCTCGTATCAATGAGAAACTGACAAACCAAGTTAATGGGGTACAGCGGGGTTATTCCGCGCATTTCAACCTTAAACCTATAAAATATTAATTGAAAAATTTGTAAAGAAATCTGTAGTTGTCATACAATAATGATACTTGAATTAAAAACAGATTGCTATACATAATTAGTGAAAATGGAAATACATACTCGTTTTATTAAAGACATATTTGAGGAGTGCAGAAAACAGCATTCACAAGAACAGCGGGGCTATTCCGCCCATCACGCTTGTGAGTCAAAATCACAAGCATTTACCACATGTAAACATTTTTCGTCCCTTTGGATCGACACACACTTCGTGAAACCAAGTTCCACATTTCTGGCATCGTATCCAGTCTCCATTTGTGGCAGATTCAGGCGAATAGAATTTGCTATGGTCCTCGTAACGCTGCACTTGTCACCAACGACGTGGGAACACCAGGTGCAACTTACCTTAGCAGCTCAGTAGAACATGATGGTAATATCTCAAGGTTCGGGTAGAGATACTTGGTTCCTTCCTTTTTTCTCAATCTGTGAAGTCCGTTGAGGTCACGTGTTTGATCACCCGCGATTTCGGTTGTCCAACTCTTATTACTACCTTTAAATGAAAACACCGAGAGATATTTGGACTCTAATTTATTAGAATGACGTATATTTAGACAGCCCCCCCACCTTCTCCGATTTGCACCAAAATGGTGCCAAACGTTAGTGCATCGTTTGTGCACGAATGTGCACGCAAAAATTTCGTTTGTGCACAAACAGAAAACACCAAAATTAGCAAGTCAATTTGGGGGGGCTGTCTAAATGCCAGCCCCCCCACCGTCTCTGATTTTCACTAAAATGGTGCCAAACGTTAGTGCATCGTTTGTGCACGAATGTGCACGCAAAAATTTCGTTTGTGCACAACGGGAAATCCGAGATATTAACACCTTAACTTTTGGGGTCAGCCCCCCCACCTTCTCCGATTTGCACCAAAATGGTGCCAAACGTTAGTGCATCGTTTGTGCACGAATGTGCACGCAAAAATTTCGTTTGTGCACAAACGGAAAACACCAAAATTAGCAAGTCAATTTGGGGGGGCTGTCTAAATGCCAGCCCCACCACCGTCTCTGATTTTCACTAAAATGGTGCCAAACGTTAGTGCATCGTTTGTGCACGAATGTGCACGCAAAAATTTCGTTTGTGCACAACGGGAAATCCGAGATATTAACACCTTAACTTTTGGGGTCAGCCCCCCCACCTTCTCCGATTTTCACTAAAATGGTGCCAAACGTTAGTGCATCGTTTGTGCACGAATGTGCACGCAAAAATTTCGTTTGTGCACAACGGGAAATCCGAGATATTAACACCTTAACTTTTGGGGTCAGACCCCCCACCTTCTCCGATTTTCACCACAATGGTGCCAAACGTCAGTGCATCGTTTGTGCAGGAATGTGCACGCAAAAATTTCGTTTGTGCACAAGGGGAAATCCGAGATATTAACACCTCAACTTTTGGGGTCAGACCGCCCACCTTCTCCGATTTTCACCAAAATGGTGCCAAACGTCAGTGCATCGTTTGTGCACGAATGTGCACGCAAAAATTTCGTTTGTGCACAAGGGGAAACCCGAGATATTAACTCCTTAACTTTTGGGGTCAGCCCCCCACCTTCTCCGATTTTCACCAAAATGGTGCCAAAAGTTAGTGCATCGTTTGTGACTTTGCGTACATCAATTCTATCTCATGTGTGCGATATGGAATACATGTGCAATGGGATTCATATGTATTACCGTGAAAATTGTCCATCACCATTTTGGTGCAATTTATTCGAGGCAATAAGAGCTTCAAGAAGTTTAAAAAAAAGTCCAAACAAACTGTTGACAACTTCTGCACGAGCACACACAATAATTCATTGCTTAAAATCACATAAGATATAAGATAAAAATTAATGAAGATGGTTATGGACAATTTGCACGGTTATATTATTGGTACACTGTACCACGATATCTTTTCTCTTACGCCGGGCCCTTTTCTACCTGTTCAAGGAGCTCCGGTGCCCACCCAGCGTCGTGTAAAGTGGAGGGAACTCTGTAGGGTAAAGGCAGCTAGGGGCGTGGTGCTGATGACATCACCCCCACGTTCGACCGTGATCCACACCCCCTATACGTCTTCACGGCGTCGTGAAAAACACAGGAGGGGGCACTTTGCTTTTATTTCACTTTTTTGCCACGTGCTTTGTCCAGAATATCATATTTATTGCAATATACTGTACTGGCTAAATTAATAATTATTGACAATAAGCACAGGCACTGTAAAAAGTGAGAAATAAACATGTGACACGTGCATCCCCCTCCACTTCCCTCGTACACTAGAAAAGACTAAACACGCACAAGTGATAATATGGGTACACCCGTGATAAATGGCTGACTCCATAAGTGTCTGCTTAATCGCAGAGAAAGACAGACGACGTCATGCAAAACTAAAAGTTGACGCCACAGGCATTCGTAAAATTACAACATGAAACACACTCCACCTTTTCTAATAGCGGTGGTGCAGGGAGGAGGGGTGGAGGATCTGCGCGTGTAACAGTTCAAGTAATCACGTTGTTTAATTTTTAACTTTGCCCATAATAATCGTCACCAATTCTTAATTTATCCAGTACGCTACTGCGACGATGCACGGTATTTCGAACGAAGCATGTGGCAACATGGCATTTTCTGCTTCCATTAAAACTCGTACAAATATACAACCTCCACGGTGAACCAAAGTTGAAAATTCAAATAACTTTAGACGAGTGGTGGAGACTGGGTTCCAAAACCGGGGTACAAGATGACAAAACTGGGGGGCAAAGACAGTATATTTCCCTTTTTAGATAATGTTTAGCATAGTGCGGGGGCAAAGGTGGCAAAATGTGGCGGAAGTCAATTGCACCCCTCAACCCCCTAATCGCCGCCACTGCTTTAGACTGAAAACAATTTATTTCCGAACGACACGTTATCCGTCCTTACATTTTTCGCTTTCTGCACCGGACTTTTGAATCACCGTGTGTATCAAGAACTGATACCGTGGTGTGGAGTTATTAGGCATACAGGTGTCTTACGACACAGCTGCTTCAGGAGCAAAAGGAACAAGATTTTCCTTTCATCTACTTTGCAAATTATTAAAATAATGCGCAAAAGAAAATCAAGTGGCTCTAAGACAAAGTGATCGACACTATCTTATATAAATTATCTTTTTACTCGGTCTGAGCTCACCTTACATCGACAACCGTTCCATTCGTCCCCTGTAGCTGCAAAACAGGTCGCATAGAACAAATAAACAATATAGGTTAACTTACAAATCACAGTTATAAAGAATATTAAATAGAAGAAAAAAAAGGTAAAGTGCCGCCTTGTGCTTAGCACCACGCCATGAAGGCGTAGCTATAGGGGGTGTGGGGGTAACACCTCACTTTCTTGACCGGTAGTGACTAGGGATGATGTGATCAGCATCACGCCCCTGAGCGCTATACCCCCAGGGTTTCCCCCTGGTACCTAAGTCATTCGATGCTGGGTGGTCGCCGGGGCCGCTTCCAACGTTAAAAACGTTTCGAGATTTGAACCGACCCGGGATCGAACCCGGGACCTTTAGCTTGGTAGAATAAAGAATATTAACCAGAAGGAATTCAAATAAGTCATTCATACCTCGCCCCCACAAACACAAAGGTGAAGGGGCTGACCCCAAAAGTTAAGGTGTTAATATCTCGGATTTCCCGTTGTGCACAAACAAAATTTTTGCGTGCACATTCGTGCACAAACGATGCACTAACGTTTGGCACCATTTTAGTGAAAATCGGAGAAGGTGGGGGGCTGACCCCAAAAGTTAAGGTGTTAATATCTCGGATTTCCCCTTGTGCACAAACGAAATTTTTGCGTGCACATTCGTGCACAAACGATGCACTAACGTTTGGCACCATTTTAGTGAAAATCGGAGAAGGTGGGGGGGCTGACCCCAAAAGTTAAAGTGTTAATATCTCGGATTTCCCGTTGTGCACAAACGAAATTTTTGCGTGCACATTCGTGCACAAACGATGCACTGACGTTTGGCACCATTTTAGTAAAAATCGGAGAAGGTGGGGGGCTGACCCCAAAAGTTAAGGTGTTAATATCTCGGATTTCCCGAAGTGCACAAACGAAATTTTTGCGTGCACATTCGTGCACAAACGATGCACTAACGTTTGGCACCATTTTAGTGAAAATCGGAGAAGGTGGGGGGGCTGACCCCAAAAGTTAAAGTGTTAATATCTCGGATTTCCCCTTGTGCACAAACGAAATTTTTGCGTGCACATTCGTGCACAAACGATGCACTAACGTTTGGCACCATTTTAGTGAAAATCGGAGAAGGTGGGGGGGCTGACCCCAAAAGTTAAGGTGTTAATATCTCGGATTTCCCGTTGTGCACAAACGAAATTTTTGCGTGCACATTCGTGCACAAACGATGCACTAACGTTTGGCACCATTTTAGTGAAAATCGGAGAAGGTGGGGGGCTGACCCCAAAAGTTAAGGTGTTAATATCTCGGATTTCCCGTTGTGCACAAACGAAATTTTTGCGTGCACATTCGTGCACAAACGATGCACTAACGTTTGGCACCATTTTAGTGAAAATCAGAGACGGTGGGGGGGCTGGCATTTAGACAGCCCCCCCAAATTGACTTGCTAATTTTGGTGTTTTCCGTTTGTGCACAAACGAAATTTTTGCGTGCACATTCGTGCACAAACGATGCACTAACGTTTGGCACCATTTTGGTGCAAATCGGAGAAGGTGGGGGGGCTGACCCCAAAAGTTAAGGTGTTAATATCTCGGATTTCCCGTTGTGCACAAACGAAATTTTTGCGTGCACATTCGTGCACAAACGATGCACTAACGTTTGGCACCATTTTAGTGAAAATCGGAGAAGGTGGGGGGGCTGACCCCAAAAGTTAAGGTGTTAATATCTCGGATTTCCCCTTGTGCACAAACGAAATTTTT
Source organism: Lepisma saccharinum (assembly GCF_977018435.1). NCBI lineage: Eukaryota > Metazoa > Arthropoda > Insecta > Zygentoma > Lepismatidae > Lepisma > Lepisma saccharinum. The sequence goes on along the minus strand of NC_139231.1, from coordinate 2,907,200 downwards.
GCGTGCACATTCGTGCACAAACGATGCACTGACGTTTGGCACCATTTTAGTAAAAATCGGAGAAGGTGGGGGGGCTGACCCCAAAAGTTAAGGTGTTAATATCTCGGATTTCCCGAAGTGCACAAACGAAATTTTTGCGTGCACATTCGTGCACAAACGATGCACTAACGTTTGGCACCATTTTAGTGAAAATCGGAGAAGGTGGGGGGCTGACCCCAAAAGTTAAAGTGTTAATATCTCGGATTTCCCGTTGTGCACAAACGAAATTTTTGCGTGCACATTCGTGCACAAACGATGCACTAACGTTTGGCACCATTTTTGGTGCAAATCGGAGAAGGTGGGGGGGCTGACCCCAAAAGTTAAGGTGTTAATATCTCGGATTTCCCGTTGTGCACAAACTAAATTTTTGCGTGCACATTCGTGCACAAACGATGCACTAACGTTTGGCACCATTTTAGTGAAAATCAGAGACGGTGGGGGGGCTGGCATTTAGACAGCCCCCCCAAATTGACTTGCTAATTTTGGTGTTTTCCGTTTGTGCACAAACGAAATTTTTGCGTGCACATTCGTGCACAAACGATGCACTAACGTTTGGCACCATTTTGGTGCAAATCGGAGAAGGTGGGGGGGCTGACCCCAAAAGTTAAGGTGTTAATATCTCGGATTTCCCGTTGTGCACAAACGAAATTTTTGCGTGCACATTCGTGCACAAACGATGCACTAACGTTTGGCACCATTTTAGTGAAAATCAGAGACGGTGGGGGGGCTGGCATTTAGACAGCCCCCCCAAATTGACTTGCTAATTTTGGTGTTTTCCGTTTGTGCACAAACGAAATTTTTGCGTGCACATTCGTGCACAAACGGTGCACTAACGTTTTGCACCATTTTGGTGCAAATCGGAGAAGGTGGGGGGGCTGTCTAAATATACGTCCCTGTTTCTTTCACAAAGGCAAATAAATTCACAAGCTCACTTCAAAGCAGCTGCAGTTGCAAAATCCGGATAGGAGTGGGGGGGGGGGGGGGCAGCAGTAGATCGTTATCTTGTAAATATTAGAGGCGCATGGTGAAAATTCACCCACATAAAATCATTATCATATAAATACGAGGTCTGTCCAAAAACAAACCGACCTTTTGTGATTGTATTTTAAGTCCACTTTATGCACAGTAAGGCTAATCGGGACTGGACCTACAGTTTAAAGTGGGACCCTAACCACAATATGCCGAGTATCGAACCCGGGACCCCTTCATTACAAGGCGACGACGCTACCACTGCGCCATCGGGAGGCCCCAAACATTTTCGAAATTATTTTATTTACCTGTTTTAGAGCTCAACGGGCATGGGCCATATGAATGCTGACGTCACCAGCAAACAAGTGAGTAAGATTGAGTCCAAACAAACCCCACACGTAGTGCTTTCCTCTGCGATAACATTGGCTTTTTTTTTATCGTATAGCGTAACTTTTAAAATTTTGACAGCAGTCGTGTAACAAATTTTAACTTGAATCGTACATCAACGTAAAGCATGTGATTTCAGATAATACGCCTATATATTGCACATGTTACAGAGGGTAAGCTAAAGAATAACTGGGGTAAGGAAGTCGTGCATTTTAAAAGGAAATCGAGCCATACCGGTTCCGAAGCTCAGCTGCCGATCAACTAAATGATTTATAATTTCTTCGTACAATTTTATTCTGCAAGAAAAAATGGGGGATTTCCACTTAAAAAATGAAGTTTATATTCTTTCACCGACCATCTACAACATAACCAATACTGCCATCTTGTAGCCCCCTTTGAGCAGTATATTTTTCCACATAGAACATTTTGTCGTGATTGCCATTCCAAAGTGGTAGCTAATAGAAATGGCGACCAATCAAAGATGGCGGATCTTGATTTTTGAAAAAAAAATCGACTACATAAAAAATACTAACATTTCTTAACAATTAGCTGTTCACATCGAAAAACCTAAAATAACCTTAAATATGGACATCTAAAGCTTTCATTTAAAAGGAAGAATACTGAAATCGGACTATTAGTTTCAAAGATATAGACATTTTTCAAAAGTCAATATCTGTTATCTTGGATTGGTCGCCATTTCTATTATACCCTGGGTATCTCTGGAGCAAGCGAACGAAAACAAGTCTCTGCGCAAGAATTGATGCCAGACGACTCCACCGAAAAACACGTGAAAGGGAACGAGATTGGTTGGAGGGGAGAAAGCAAATTTTGTTACCAGCCTTTGCAGGAGCGTGTATTGCTTTGCTCTGCCCACTCGATTTCCTCCCCTTCTCTGCCGCTATGCGCGTCTTGCTCCACAGATTCCTGGGGTAGACTATAACTACCAGAAGACAATAATGACGTTTTACTATCTTTAAACACCCATACAACTTTGGCATAAAAAAAATCCTACCTCCAAAGTATACCAAAATCTAGGCTGACCCATAGATTAAAAATACTGTTTTCTTTAAAATTATACAGTTTATGAATCTTGCGTTCCATAAAGACACCACCGCTGGCATGGACGTCCGCAGGATTTTTTCCAGGGAGGGGCAAGGAAGGTATTTTTTGCAAACGAAGGCAAATGTTCCCCAAAAATAGTGTTGTTCCCTAAAAAACATTGCTTAAATTTGAATTTATGGTGTTCATGCAATAATTAACACATATTATTGTGGCTAAAATGAAATTATATGTGTGAAATACATATTTTTTTGGTTGACTTACATTTTCAAGGGGGGGGGCACGGCCCCCCCTTGCCTCCCTTTCCGGACGCCCATGACCACTGGTGATATTGACCGATGAACCCCACCGTAAGGAAGATGCCTTATAATTAGTCTTCGGATTTTATGTTTTTAACCTAGTTTTTACTTTGCATTTAAATATAAAATAACAAGTTATGTCAGAGTTTCATTACAAAACGCAACAACTGATGAAGTTTTATAGGGCCTAAAATAACCTATTTTGCTTGTTAGAACCTATTTTAGGTTTGTGTGCCTAAATTACGCCTTTTTTTAGGTTTTTATATATTTTTTAGGTTTTCAGATATTTTTTGTATCTCACAGAGCTATTTCCTCCGTTTGGTGACGAAACAATTCAGTTATATGTTTTCTGTTCATTTCCCTCCCTCCAAGTGTATGATGTTTTTCAAAACTCTAAAGAAAACGAAATGTCTGACGCAGTGGCAGCGAATAAAGGGGCAGTTCTTCCCTTACTTTTTGCCCCTGCGCTATGGACTCTTAATGCTAAGCATTGTCTAATAAGAGAAAGTAAATTGTTCTTGCCACCCCGCCTCTTTCTCAGTTTTGGCACCCAATTGCCTCGACTTCCTGCACAGTCCAAAGTGCAAACTCCTAACCCACGTGGTCTTGCTCAGTTTGGTCCTTTTTGCATTCACGCCTTGCGAAGTAATGTCTCAGCATTTAAATTTGCACCACTGACTATGTTTCTGTTGAAGGTAATATTCAGCATAAAATGATCCTCACAGACAAAAGGAGTACTTTGCCTGTGGATAACATGAAAAAAGATTCAGGGTGGTCACTAGGACCATGATAAAATTCAAGTATAATTCCAGGTTTTCAAGGCAAACTTTCGAAAAATTCAAGGGTACAAGCAGATGTTTTCTCTACTCCAACCATACGCATTATCGACTCTCCCCCTCAAACACACATATATATATATTAACAGTATAAAGGGTCTGTGTGATTCCAATGTACCAAAAAATGTACATAATCAACTTCAAGATATCTTATTTTGGAATAATCTTCCGTCTGTCAGATAGACTGTACTGCAAAAGACACTAAGAAAGTGAACGCATTGAGAACATTCTCTTTTATTTTCCATGCAAACTTTCTTTTTCGTCTTCGGTAAAAATAAAAATAAAAGCTAATCGGAGAGAAACTTGCCTCAGGGCATTTAAAAATACGTATAAATTTAATGGCAGTTGGATTAATAAAAGTTGCAATTTTTCACGTCTACGGAGAAAAAAATTGAATTGAGAAAAAAAATTGCTTCTTCTTTCATGTTTTACCAAAATTTACACATAATTCTCAGAGCCAATAATTGACATATAATTCCCAGAATTCAAGGTATTCCAAGTAAGTAGCCACCCTCATATTGTGCACCAAATTATACGTGATTCATTTTTCATATCAACAAGTTCTTTGCTTCCAGCACAAGCATAGTATTGATTTATTGATTGATTTAGTTTATTTTACTTCGCGTTTTGTGCCTCTTGGCTAATTTGAGAAGATGGGGATGAGTGATGAAATTGATGAATGGACATTCACAAACAACCAAGCTCGACCGGGATTCGAACCCGGGACCCTTGGCGTCGCAGCGCGATGTGCTAACCACTCGGCCACAGGGTCGAGCCACAAGCATAGTATTACAATAATTTGTGGATAATTTCAAAATGATGTAAAGAAATTAACATTTCGTTAGAAAATTAATATTTGGTTGTTACATATACCTATTAAAATTTCTTACGGTTCTTGTGAAATTTTGTTTTTAATTATTGCACCGAATCAGTATTTTTCAGGAATTTAACATTAAATTATTTGAACCTATTTTTGGATTTTTAGGACCTATTAGGATTTTTGAACCTATTTTTAGGATTTTTAGGACCTATTTTAGGATTTTTAGGATATATTTTAGGGTTTTTAGAGCCTATTTTATCTTTTTCGAACCTATTTTAGGATTTTTCGATCGTTTAGACGGCCGAGCAGGTTTACGAAAGTAACCCCGTTCTGGCCCAGGATTCTCGGCGGGAATTTTAAATTCGAACACTCTTTGGAGGAAAATTGTTATAACTCTGGCAGTGTGGGAGCAATCCACTTCGGATAACTTTTGTTTTGCAGGTAAAACATCAGCGCATGTAACCGTCTAAAATTCAGAACGCCGGACCGAGGAAGGGGCCTTGGGGGGACACGACCCCCGAATGTCAATGGGAAAACACATAAAAATCTGCAGTTTGTCCCCTCTTATCCCGCTATTTTGGGAAGAAGGCGCAAACCTTGTTTCCAAAGAGAATGAAACATGTTTCATGTTCCTGGGTGCCATACAAGTTGAATAATAAGCCAAAATGTGAAGCTCTGTTTTTTTTACGAAAAATAGATAATTTGCATATTCATCAGAAAATTGTTATAACTCGGGCACTATGAGAGTAATATACTTCGGATAAGTCTTGTTTTTCAGCTAAAACATCAGAGCATGCAACCGTGTACAATTCAGAACGCCGAACCGAGGGGGGTTTGGGGCTGGCGCCCTCCCGAATTTCAATAGAAAAAAATCTGAAGTTTGCCCCCTCTTCCCCCACTATTTTGGAGAGAAGGCGCAAACCTTAGTATTCTTTTCAAAGAATGGACGTTTCTCAAGAGAATGAAATATGTTTCATGTTCCTGGGTGCCATACAAGTTGAATAATGAGCCAAAATGTGAAACTCTGTTCGGAAATGTGGCATGGATATGCTGCGGAGAGGGGGAGGGGGGTCATCAATATGAATTTCCAGGCTTGCTCCAGAGCTGTGTCAGAGTTTCCACCCAAACATAAGAGTATGAAGGTCCAAAAAGCACATCCATTTCGTAATCAGCACCATTATACCATATGGTATCATCGGGCGAGTACGACCTTACTTTTGATGATACCATATGGTATCATCGAGCCAGTAAAGGTTAGGATTTTTACAGCCTATTTTAGGAACCTAAAAGCACATTTTTTAGAACCTAAAAATCCGATGTCTAGTTATAAGAGGACTACTTTCCACCCTAGCTGCCTGCATTCTCTAGGACTGGAAGTTGGATGCAACATACAAACGAGAAAAAGCAAGTCACAGCTCGCAATAGACCAGGTAATACGTACAATAACTAAAGTACCTCAAATGCCATTCTCAGTGATTCAGAGTTTGTACATGAATAGTAGAGGAGAAGGTCTAAATATGGGCGAAGGTTTAAATATGGGTTTTGGAGTTCTCAGCGCTGCTGGGTGCTGCAGCCTGGCAGAGGCTATTGGAACTGGTTTTCTGTCAAGGACGAAGGTTTTGGCACCAATTCGCAAGAGAAAGTGGTGGTTAGTTTCGGCCTTGGACGCTGTTATAGAATTGCAACCTCCGAAAACTTTTTGCAGGTATATTTTAACTCAGCGTTTTCTGACTTCTCATCTGCTTTGTATAGGTTATGATATTAGCGGTACATAAAACAAATGTGGGCTTTTATAATGTCATGATTTGTTTGTGAAATATGTACCACAGAGAGCAAAAATAAATTGAAGAAGGAAAATAGCGTGATGGTCTAAATATGGGCTATGACATGATGTCTAATGTTGAGATCACATTTTCAACAAATATTTGGATGTTTTTCTTAATTTCGATTTTTCCCATTCCACGTGATTTTCAAAACAACAGATTATTCATAAATATGAATTTTATAATGTTTTAGCGATAAATGACTGTTTTTTTAATTTTAATTGCTTTTTGTGATATTGCCACTAGTAGCCCATATTTAAACCACAATTTTGAAATACATAATTTTACCATTTTTTGGAAATTGCTTTTTTCTTTTTAAAAAATGGAGACCTTCTATACTTTAGCATGCTATTACATTTAAGTATATATTTCATACATATGCATTTTAAAGGAAGGTGCTTGATATATCAATTTTTTTCCTCCGAAAACGACAACATAAAAAGGGGGGCCCATATTTAGACCTTTTCCTCTAATAGAAACCATGTACTATGGGGTGGAATTATGGGGGACAAGAGGGAGGAACACAATTGCAAGCATCCAAACAGAACTCTATAAAAAAGTGATGTGTGTAAGTAGAAGCGCTGCCAATTGTGGGGTACTTAATGAACTAGGTCTAAAGAGAGAGACAGTAGAAGGTTGGATGAGAGCTTTAAAGTATTGGCTTCAGCTAGCAAGGGAGGTTAACACGACACTGAAAGGTCATTGTGTGATAATGCAAGTAAGAGAAGAAAATTCACGGAATTGGGGAAGGGAGATAAAAAACATGTTGAACTCTATTGGGATGGGATGGGTGTGGGAATCTGAAGGTGGGGTAGACACATCAGTTGAAAATCAAATCAGAGACAGAGACAAACAAGAAATCCTAGCCGACTGTCAGACGAAGACCTCACTAAGGGATCAATTGAAAAGAAGGGAATGGGGAAAGCAAGATACATACATTTGGTAGGCCAAAAAGAAAGGGAAGGGTTAATTTAGCATGGTTCAGACTGGGGGTCGGACAGAAGTAAAAGTGAAGAACGAAGCAGAGGAAACGATATGCTCTTTGCGCGGGGAGGGAGAGAATGACGAGCATCTGCTCTCTGCCTGCCTTTATACGCGTGATTTGCGAGACAAACGGGTTAAGAAAGTAACAGGGAGGGAAATTATGTAAGTGGTAGAAGATAGAAGAGGAATTAAAAGTGAGACAGTGCAAGGAGTGGGGAGGTATTTGTGGGAAGCGAGGGAACGACGAGGAAAGGCAATAGCGGACATCGATAAGAACGAAGATAACGCACAAAGTGACCCTAGAATACGTGTAATGTAGAATCCGTATTGTACAATATACAGTAAAACATCGTCAATCCGGACCCCGATAAGCCGGACAGGCAAAAGAAAAAAAACCTGAATGCAAGGTTTTAAATGTGGCTAGAAGTCAACAAGAGAACTTCCCAAAGAAAAGGCAGTCAACCACTGATGGAATTCTGTTTCCCGCAGACTTTGTACTGTACTGTATAGTTTATTTAGGCCTATGCCCTTTAAATACACCATAATAAACGTGTTTTGTTGCTATAAACGGAGTTCTAATGCCCTTTCTACTGTTATTTTAGGTTATTTCAGTTAATCCGGACAATCGTTAAACTGGTCAACTTATCCCCCCCATTAGTCCGGATTAACGAGGTTTTACTGTATATGTGCTTCTTTTCTTCTTCTTACTCATACATGTATCAAAAGATATAATGGTTGTAAAATACACCAATGTGTGTCAATATGTAGTGCGCACAGCTCACTGCTCGCACAAGGAAATACAAGTAAATGCAAATACAATTACCCTAGCGGCAGTACAGTGAAGATGACGCCGGCCATGTGGCTTTTCTGGAGATGGAATCCGAGCTACGCACGAAAGACGCGTGCGTGAAGCATCATTCCCGATACGCAATTCCAGTCTCGCCCAAAAAGGAACGCGAAAAACGGGGTCAAACTGGAGAGAAAATTTGCACCGTGGGAATGCAATATCTCGTTATTGGAAATCCTGGGATGGCTGAGCATTAGGTGGAGTTTCAACAACGCTCGGTTCGCGAGGGGAGAGATGAAACAATTCACAGCACTCGGGGTCAACGGGCCTTGCTTAGGTGGCATGTTGGTCGAAAATTATAATTCTTTTCCACCTGATGAACTGAAAGTAGTTCCAATTTTCATGCGCACAATGCGTTCAATAAACATGATTTTGTGGTATTTTCTCTTCTTTTGTATGTTAATATTTACTTCTAGTAATTATTTGCAAGTTGCAACTGCAAGCTGTTCAACTCAGTCTCTAGTAAAAATCCTGGTTTGATCTATTTAGATTTAAAAGTCATTGTATTCTCTGTACCACTATGTTACGTTCCTACCACTGCGGGGTGTGAGTGACTCGACACTGTATCTTGACAGACACACGCAGTGATAAGATCTGAGTTAATGACTCACAGCTCCTGTAGTCAGCAACATGAGGACTCCATCAGTCCACACTGGAACCATCTCAGGCGGGCAGAAGAAAAACTCGAACCAAGAGATATGAGTTTTATCTAGTCTTTATTGATGTAAATTCATACAGAAACTAGGAGCGCGAGACTAAGAAATCGGGCTCTTTCGGATTTGAAACCACGATCACAAGTTATGTTTCTTTGATATCCGACTGATATCGTTCAAGGGAACTTTGCTCAGTTTTGAGGGGTGTGACAGACTAAACACTAGGCCTGGTAACAGACCCACGCAAGAGCGGATATCAAGAAACCACTCAATTTTACCATGAATTGTCGTCGTATTTATACCCGATTTCTGTATTCTCGAACCCCTGACTAGTAGGTTATAAAGACAAAATATTTCTTCATTTACATTATAATGTGTAATATTTACAAAAGTTGAGTTTGATAAATCATTCAAAAGGTTTGGATACATCTTTTTCTGTTACGTAACAAATACTTACACATTTATATTAAATAATTATACATTGATAAATCTAAGATTAAAAACTTCCGCCATTAATTTATTACATAAAGGCCAGTACATTAACATTGTCTGAATTTTTACAGGTATTCCTTCGATTACGTCTACTCTTTTTCGTCATAACTTATCCTTTAATTTACAATCCTTAACTTTTTACCTTATACATTTTCTATTCCTTTCTGTATAAATGTTGCCCGACCCTGTGGCCGAGTGGTTAGCACATCGCGCTGCGACGCCAAGGGTCCCGGGTTCGAATCCTGGCCTCCCCTATGGCGCAGTGGTAGCGTCATTGCCTTGTAATCAAGGGGTCCCGGGTTCGATCCCCGGTGGAGGCACAAGTGGTTCGGATCCCACTTTAAACTGTAGGTCCAGTCCCGATTAGCCTTACTGTGCATAAAGTGGACTTAAAACACCAACTCAAACCAAACCAAACCGTCTTCAATATATCAATATTTCTCATAGTTACTCTCTAGTCATTCTCCAGTCCTTTGCCTTATAAGTGACTAAAGATTGAGTTCTTTGGACTTACTATTTCTGGAGTTATGTTTCATTCTTAAAACAATTTACAGAAAAACAACAATTTAGTCTGCCTGCAGCTTGTGCAGGAATCAGTTCGTAGCGAGCTCCGCTTTTCGCGTGAGAAGGCTTAGCGATCGAACTGTCCGAGTTAGCTAGGGCCGTATACGGTTTGCTAGTGTTGTGTTAGTTCTTTTTTTTTTCCTTTTGGAGTGCAAGCGAGATTTTGACTACAATTACCGTGAGCCAGTGAAGATACGATGAAATAGTTCACGATGAATACACAAAGAGAAAACACCTTGAAATTTGTTTTCAGTTATGTCAAAACGCGACCTACGTCATTGGATTTTCATCGATGGTTTCATGATGTCTACCAAGTGCCTACGAACCAAGTGCTCAGTTTTGAAATAGATTACTTTCGTAAGTGTTTGTACGTGAAATTTGCGACAAAAGTGGTAGGAGAACGGTTACTAAATGATTTTGGTGCTGAGGTAATCTATAGTGACGTAGATGGTGATCATAAAGTTGAAGTAGAATGGGCCCACCAACGACATGTAATTGTCAGAATCCCTGTAGTCCCTATTGAATTAAGTGCAGAAGTGATCAGTCGTGTCATGAGGTCTTATGGGGAAGTGTTAAAAATTGAAGACGAGACATACTCTGCAGATCACATTTACCCTACTCGAACTTAACGTGTCTTGATCAAAATGATACTACGTAAACCCATACCCATATATGTAATCATAAATGGAGACTCCTATTGGGTAACATACCCTGGGCAGGTTCGTACCTGCCTCGCGTGTTCGGAAGAGGGTCACGTAGTGTCTCAGTGTCTCAAGCGTAGATCCTCTGGGAACCAGCCCCGCAGGGGGCCGGTTAATATACCCGCTGACAAAGTACCGATGGTTTATGAACCAACTGTGCTACCCGTACGGACTAAACCAAGAGATTCAGCTCCATCAGTTGCAGAAGTCCCTGCGTCAGGAGATAACAATGGAGGGAACACGGATAGCCCCAGAATCACCGACGAGGAGACAGGTACCAGACACGAAGGTAGTGAGAAGAATGCACCAACAGGAAGGGAGGAGATGGAGCAGCCAACATTGACCACTTCAGAGGAGATACATCACATACCCCCGCCCCCACCCCCAAGTGCTTTGTTCGCGGAGGCAGAATTCCCCGTAGTTACCTCTCCTAGGAAATCACGGTCAAGATCTGTATCAAGGTTAAGGTCAGTGGCGGAAGAGTCCATGGTGCTACGTAGAAAGAAGAAGAAAAATAATGCATGCGTAAGTTCCAAAATAGTTCATAACGAATTTAGAGTAGAACCTGGTACCCCAAACCAAGATGTTTCAAAGGTTAGTTTAACAAGTAATGCAGCAAATGTAACTAAAGAGAATCCTTCGACGAGTAACAAACTTACCCCAGATTTATTTAGTAGAAAGCATACTTAATGTATTATCGGCAGAAATTAGAGTAGTGGGATTGGCTATAGGATAAATCCAGGAAAGTATGAACCCCCCTCAAGCAGATTTGTTTACACTTAAAACTTGCTCAACATGCCCATATGAGCTTTTTGTTCAAGTGTGGAACCCTGTCTAATCCAAGATTTTTGTAAAAATGCCCTCAAAAATTTCCTTAGAAATTTCCACACACTCACACACATACACACACACACACACATATTCATACATATTTATTTCCGGTCTATTTTTGGCCATTTCTACCCATTTCTGGCTATTTCTGCCCACTTCCGGTCCATTTCCGGTCTATTTTTGGCCATTTCTACCCATTTCTGCCCACTTCCGGTCCACTTCCGGTCCATTTCCGGTCTATTTTTGGCCATTTCTACCCATTTCTGCCCACTTCCGGTCCACTTCCGGTCCACTTCCGGTCCACTTGTGGCCTATTTCTGGTTTATTTATATTGCATCATGCTGTGCAACAAATTATTATCCAATAAATTATTAGATACGTGTTGTTTTCTGATTGGTTGCTTATGACATAATGTGATTATGTGTTATATTCTGATTGGTTTAAATAAGCAGTGTTTCTATTGGCTCTGTAAATCTATATAAGCCAGGGCACAGTGCAGATTCTTCACCATTGCTGGATCGGCAGTGGAACCCACAAGTGGGGGACAGAACCTGAACAGGCTCCACCAAAGTATAGGAGACTTGAAGCATATAATTTGGCGGAATAACCCAAGGTCATAGAAACAATATACACTGATACAATAAAAGCCAATTTTTGGCAGGGGGGCCAAAGTGGTTCCTAAATACAAAATCTCAAGAACTAATTGACATAGAGCTATGCAGTTTTTTTGTCTGCACTGAACCCAACTGATATTTTTTATTAAGCATAGAATTTTGATTTGAACCCCAAGAAATTTTATATAAATACCAAAGCCAAAAAATATTAACACACACACACACACACACATATATACACACACACACACACAAAGCACAGTGCTGAACCCAACTGATTAAGCATAGAATTTTGATTTGAATTCCAAGAAATTGTATATAATAAACAACAACAAAAATGCCAAGTCAAAAATATTGTAATCAATGCAAAAAGAATATATCCAGCCCCAATTGGGCCAAGCACCAAAAGATTTGTGACCCAGATAAATACAGAACTCCCACAAAAATATGCCCTAAATGCCATAGAAAATATAGCATGCAATACTTCACATATAAACATAAAGATACTTGCTCTGCACAGTCATCAATATTGCCCCCACAACCATCCACATCTGGTCTGAAAAGAAAGCATGAAGCACCTGTTAATGCTGGACCTGCAAAGCAGCCACGCTATGAAACCATCCATAGCAGTTTTAATGGCCAATTAAGGGATTATCGGTTTGTATCAGAGCCAAGATGTGGCATTAAGAATTTTTTGAACAGTGTAAATCCTGATGTGCAGGCAATTCTTAATGCACAAAATGGCTCTTATAAGCTGTCCCTCAAATTGTTTACACAATATAAGAAACCAAATGGCACAAAATTTACACAGCCCCACATAACAGAAACTGTACCTGTATATTCAAATGCAAATTCAGACACAATAATAAGCAGGTTGATAGATCAATTGAATATTAAACACTCTGAATTTGCTGGAAAAGAGTCTGGATGGAGCCTATGCGGATCTCCACACAAGTTATATGTTAATATTTCTGAATTCAGCCCATTACAAGGTTCTACATATTTGCCATTACCTGCCAATATTAAAAACAAAACAGCTGTGGTTAATATAGAAAATAATGATGAGAAATGCTTTTTGTGGTGTATTTTAGCTGCTTTGTTTCCAGTTTCAAGGAATCCTCAGAGAATAACTTATTACAAACAACATGAGCACGATTTTGATGAGGCAATGAAGGGCTTAGAATATCCAATGTCTGTTCAGAATATTGATAAATTTGAAGAAAAGGCCCGGGATATCAATGGCAAACAATTATCTATTAATGTATTTATTTGTTCCACTGGCCGTGGCAATTGCTTGATAGAACCTCTCATAATCAGTATATTTGATGATGAATCTGCTGTTCCGATTGATCTGCTCTTAATTGAAGGGGATGGCACATATCATTACACTCTGATACATAATCTTGAAGCTTTAGTGAGAAAGCAAATAGACAAATCCAATACAATATTCAAGTTGTGCAGAAGATGTTTAAGTGTATTTGATGGCAGGAAAATGGTGAATGGGGTTCGGGAAGTGAATGCAGAAATTGCTAAAAACAAGTTAATTGAACATTTAAAATACTGTAAAAATCATAAACCTGTTCATATGGTGATGCCCAATCCAAGTGAAAATGCAAAATTCAATAAGTTTGAAGCCTTGTTGGAACACCCAGCATATATTGTCTGTGATTTTGAATCAAATCTCAAACCTCTTGCATTCTGCAATCCAGATCCTGAAGAATCTTCAATTACACCATACCAGTTACATGAACCTTCCAGCTTTTATTATGTGATTGTACAGGATGGTGTTGTTAGTAAAGAAGATTCATACATGGGAGCAGATGCCATCAAAAAATTTGCACATAGAATAGAAAATGAGTGCCGTGACATAGCATCTAACATCTTATTAAAATCAAAACCCATGTTGCCTTTAACAGAGAAACAGATTGAAGATTTCAACAATGCAGAAAAATGCCCGGTATGTGATTCTGAATTTTCAGATACAAAAATCAAGGTGAAACACCATTCTCATACAGATGGTAAATTCAAAATGGCCCTGTGTAATAGCTGTAATATTAAGATCCAGAGACCAAAATTTGTCCCTATATTTTGCCATGGAGCATCCAATTATGATTTCCATCATCTGATCAGATATGAGGGGTTTGACAAGCAGAATTTAAATATTTTAGCTGAAAATGATGAGAAATATATTGCTATTAGCAAAATAATTAAAGTTAATGGTGTTCCTATTCACATAAGATTTCTTGATTCTTACAGAATTTTATCTGCTAGCCTGGCTACACTGGCCACTCAATTATCTGATGATCAATTCAAAATTACATGTGCCTTGTTTCCAAATCAGGACCTGAAATTAATTAGGCGGAAGGGTGTATATCCATATGATTATGTTACAGATTTTTCTAAATTTGATGAGTGTTCTTTGCCACCACAAGAAGAGTTTTACAGCAAAATCAGAGGATCTGGAATCACTGATGATGATTATCACCATGCCCAATTGATGTGGAACAATTTAAAATGCCAGACATTTGGTGATTATCACATGGCATATTTGAAACTTGATGTGACCCTCTTAGCTGATATATTGCAGGCATTCAGAAAATCTTCTATGAAAAATTATAGACTGGATCCAATATATTTCTACAGTGCCCCGGGCCTAGCATGGGCTGCAATGTTTTTAAACACTAAAAAGCATTTGGATCTGATCCAAGATCAAGATATGTATCTGTTTATGGAGCAATGTATAAGAGGGGGGATGGTGCAATGTTCTCAGAGATATGCCAGAGCAAATAACAAATATATGCCTGATTATGATCCAGCACGGCCATCAAATTATATATTGTATGTGGATGCAAACAGCCTGTATGGTTATGCTATGATGGATAAACTGCCATATGCAGGGCTTGAATGGGTTGAAGATTTTAATATTGAGGATCTTCAGGACTTTGATGACAGTAATTATGGCCTATTCTTAGAGGTTGATCTGACAATTCCTGATGATTTACACAACAAATTTTCTGATCTGCCCCCAATTCCTGAGGTTCAGTGCTCACCTGGCTCTAAACAGAAGAAATTGATGATGACTCTAGAGCCAAAACAGGGTTATGTCATATATTACAAGAACCTCCAGTTCCTGATGCATCATGGTGTTCAAGTGACCAAAATTGGCAAAGTTTTGAGGTTCAGGCACTCAAAATGGTTGAAGCCATATATTGATACAAATACAGAGCTTCGAACATCTGCAAAAAGCCAATTTGATAAGGCCTTGTTTAAATTGATGGTCAATTTTGTATATGGCAAAACAATTGAAAATGTCAGAAAACATACCGATGTTAAAATAATTACTGACCCCAGCCTGAGCAAAAAATTGGTTGCAAAGCCCAACTTCAATTACAGAAGAATTTATGATGAAAATATGGCACTTTTCAACGTGAAAAAAACAAAAATTAAGTTTGATAAACCTATTTATGTAGGGGCTGTGATATTGGAATTGGCCAAATCACATATGTTAACATTGTATTATGATGTGTTGAAACCTTTTTATGGTGATTGTGTAAAATTGATGTACATGGACACGGATAGTTTTGTTCTTGATATTAAAACAGAAGATGTTTATAAAGATATGTCACAGCCTGAATTGCTTGAATATTTTGATACCAGTGAACATACATGGATTCAACCCCACAACAAAAAGGTGCCTGGCAAGTTAAAAGATGAGACACTTGGTGATGTTATTGTGGCATTTGCTGGGTTAAGGGCCAAGATGTACAGTTTTGAGACATGTAGTGGTGTTGTTGCCAAAAAAGCCAAGGGCATTGGCAGAGTGACTGTTGAAAAAGAGCTTGAATTTGAAGATTATAAAAATTGTCTCAAAACCCAGAGTTTAATCAAAACATCAGAATCCAGAATTCAGAGTGTGGATCACTTATTGACTACATATGTTGTAAGAAAAGTGGCTCTGGACCCACATGATGATAAGAGATGCATTTTGTCATGTGGCATACATATTCTACCATGGGGTCATTGTGATTTGAAAAATGGCAAACAATGCACAAGCACAGAGCATGATTTGAAATAAATAAACATGCCTATGAACTTATTTGGGTTCAAAAAACAAGGTATTATGGACCTGCCGGCACCACAATACTCTTCTGATATACAGTCTATGCTGTCTAAACTAAGTGCCTTGTTAATTATTCATCTGAACAGCATACTTACAGATATTGATGATGAAACAGGCAAAATATTGTACATATTTAACAATAATTTAAATCATTACCAATTACCTGTAGGTGGGCAATTGCAATTTATTACAACTCCTGAGGGTGATGTTAAAATTTCAGTAGGGAGAAATATTTATAGAATTAAGCACTCAAACATGATTTCTGGCACTGTTTATACTGTTTCTGCTGGTGACTGCTTATATATTGAGGTCCCGGGGTCATATGACAAGCTTATACCCTTTTTTATAGAATTAAGAATCAGATATTCAATAATAAATAACTACTAAAACAAAAATGCCTAATGATATTTTTGGCCATACAAGACATGAAGATCACAGTGATGAGATTCTGATGCTTGATGTCAGAGTCAAGAAATTAAGAAGTGATTTACAAGCTTTACAAACCACACTCAATGCCAGTCTTCAATTAGAAATTACAAATTTGCAATCACAATGCATGGACCCTCTTCTTAAAATTGATTCTGAACTCAAATTGCTGCTTCAGAAATATACTGACTTGGCCACATTGGATAATTTTCAAAGTTTGGAAGAAACTGTAGCAGCTCTTCAAGCCAAATTTAAGACCCAGGCTAACAACTCTGAGCAATTGAAACAACAATTAGAGGAGCAGATAAATAATGTCCAGACACAGCTCCAAATTGTCAAAAGCATAAAATCACAGGAAGATTTTGATCTAGTGATTTCCACTCTAAAGGAACAGATTCAGTCACTCCAAATACCTAATCTGGACCCTCTGAACAATGCCATAGCCGAGGTTAAAGAAAAAATTGAGACACTTGAAAATTTTATGAACAATTTGCCATCTTCTGATGCTTTGAATGCAATAACTCGGAGTGTAGCAAATATTAAGCTGCAACTTGAAACATATGAAGATTTTGGAAAAATTCAAAGTCCCATAACCCATCTTGAAGGTACAATAGCAGCAGTGCAAAGTGATTTGACAAATGTACTAGAATCCCGATTGCCCGGTATTGTAGATACCCTTGTTAGTGTCCAGCAACAAATCACAAAGCTTGAAAACCTCAACACTGAATCTGAACTATCTCATTTTCATCATTTGATTGATGATATCCAAACAAAACTTGAAATTTTACAACAATCCACACCCACTCAGGCAGATATAGCCCTGCTCCAAAATGCTATGCAAAATGTGGCTGATGCTTCTGAATTAAACAATGTAAAATTGGCACTTGAATTTTTGCAAAATACAGTGTCAAATCTGCCTACATCACAGGAACTTAAAAATATAAAAAGGGCAGTGAATAGGATATTGAAATCAGAAGATATCAAGAATATCCAGGCAGAGATCAAACATCTCACTCAGACAGTGGCCACTCTTCCAACTAATCAACATATTAATGAATTGCATGCCCTATTTGAGGATATCAGAAGACAGGTCCATGATCTTACAGCTCAAAATTCAAAATTGGCAGTTGTTGAAAATTTGCAACAAATTGTAGCTAATATCAAGCAACAGCTAGGAACCATGGAATCCAATCAAGCAAATGCTTTGTCTGTTTTTGCCACCCAGCTCCAAGAAATTGTGCAACAATACAAAAAACTTGTTGTGGACATAAAAATCAAGCCAGGCCATAATGATGTTGTTAGAACCATCAATGAGCACCTTGAATCTGTAACAAGCAGATTGCTTACAGCAGAAAAGGAAATAACAGGCATAATTGAAAATCCCAAACATACAGTAATTCTTGAATTGTACAGCATCCCCAACAAAGAATATGATTCTCCATTTACACCAGGTGGCAAAATATATATGCTGTCCCCTGCACAATTTTATTACCAGTTTTTTGTTGGGGGCACATTGAGACCAATCAAGATCAAATATTGGCTTCAGCCACAGGCACACCACTACCCTACCTTATCAATAACAAATGCTGATAACAAAGTGAAAATCACCAGTGTAGAATTGGAGGATTTTACAGATCCCAATACATTAGAAACATCATATGTTGAAGATGATGGCTCTCTGGAATTTAAAATACAAATAGGGGACAAATTATATTTAGAAAATCCTGCAGTCTCAGCTGCTGAACACCCCATAGTTGCAATATTCTTGTTTACATATTATGTCTAGAGAAATTATTGTTGATGAATTACACAGACAAGCCCGACATAATTTTAAGAGACTGCCAGTAGTCACAAAGGGCATAGATGATTTATGGCAAAGCGACTTGATTGAAATGGCAAGTGGACAGTTGAAAAACTTAGACAAAATCAACAAGGGTTACAAGTATCTACTCACTGTAATAGACACATTTTCAAAATTTGCCTGGGCTGTGAAACTCAAATCCAAGACTGGAAAATGTGTTACAGAAGCCATCAGAACAATCATCAATCAGAGTGGAAGATCCCCGCGCTATTTGCAAACAGATAATGGCAAAGAATTTTATAATTCAGTGTTTCAACAATTTATTAAAAGCCAGGCAATACAACATTATTCGAGTTACAGTGACCTCAAGGCCTCAATTGTAGAGAGATTCAACAGAACCTTAAAAAATCTTATGTATAAACAATTTACACTTCAAGGTAATTATAAATGGATTAATATTCTTCCAGAACTTCTACATAAATATAACAATTCTGTCCATTCCACAATCAACATGAAACCCTCTGAAGTAACTTCATCTGATGAGCAAAAATTGATCAGCACTGTTTATTATCCTAGATATCAGCCAACAATAAGAAAGGCCAAATACAGGATGGGTGATCAAGTAAGAATCAGCAAATATAAGCACTTATTCAAAAGAGGCTTTACAAGAAACTGGAGCACTGAATTATTTACAGTGGTTCAAATTAAACCTGGGACCCTTAACACATATATAATAAAGGATCACCGAGGAGAAATTCTCAAAGGCAGGTTCTATGAACAAGAGCTCAGCAAAACTAAACAGCCTGACACATATCTCATAGAAAAAATTATTCGCAGAAAAGGCAACAAGTTACTTGTCAAATGGCTAGGACTTCCAGAACACAGCTGGATCGATGCAGACAAAATAATAATATGAACACCTGGGATGTTATAAAGAGGCTGCCAGAACCTGAACAGCAGAATAAGAGAAATGGAAAATTGCTCCCTGATAATATTAGGTGTCTTATTGTTGGGCCATCTGCTTGTGGTAAAACTACACTAATGGTTGATAATTTTTTATTAGCACCCAACTGGTTAGACTGGAAAAACAGGCACTTGTATATCTTCTCTAAGAGCTTGGAACAATTAAAATATCAGCAGCTGATGAAGCTTTATGATGGATTGGATATAGCCACTTTTGAACCAGATGTTAAGCCACTTCATGAATGTCTCGATAATTCTGTTGTTGTGTTTGATGACATTATACTGGATAATCAAAACAAGGTTAGAAATTTCTTCACACAGGGCCGCCACAAAAACATTGATTGCTTCTACCTGGCACAGACTTTTTCAAAAATACCCAAGCAACTGATCCGAGACAACAGCAATTTTATATGTGTGTTTCATCAAGACCATACCAACTGTAACGTTTGTCCCTTTTGCGTGGGTCCAAACCTTACGTAATAAAAAATTGCTAGTCCAATTTTTAGCCATCGAGGGCGTTTTTGCCTCTCGATTGCTCTCTCTGGTGCTGCCCCTGGCGGTGAATTTTTGCAGCTTATGCCTGCTCGGAAATCCCGCTGCACCAGGCACTTCAGTTCGCCCTCAGCCTTTCAACATAGCACGCCCACTTCGAACGGCTCGCTTCCGTTGCGATCCGCGTCATCTAGTCCACGCCGGCAAGAGTGTACCGATCCACGACTTGTAAAATTGACGTCTGCCACGCCGACCACTGAATGGGGAGAAGGTGATGAAACGAGTACATAGACTCTAGTGGAAGGAAGGCCATGCAACTTTACGTGATTTGAACATTCGTGGGGAGGTATGTACAACAATCTCTAGACCGTGAATATGGCAATGTGAACATATATACTTTTTTTTATTCATATTAGCATCAGTGATTGGCCCTCGTGTATTTGCCTTTTTTTTGTGAGGTGAACATTTCGTAGCGTTACAACCTAGCGTATATTTTGTTGACGCACGACGGCAAGGGCAAGACAAGCAAATCGAAGCATAGAATATAAAACTAGTGTGGACTCAGAATAAATTACGCGAACCAGGCCTTTTTGTAAATTGGCGTTCGTAATAATTACAGACACTGTGCGTGGCCATTGTTTATGAACCTTTTGAGTAAAACGCCTGTTGGGGCAAAAATTGGATTTTGAATTGTGCAACGAACTTATAGTTCCAGGTCAAATTAGACTTTTCTCGTGCGACGTCAAATGTGGGCGCATTCGCGGTTGAACCAAAAATAACGCAAAGGCATAGAATAACTACGATCCCTTCTGTTCCTTTTGTTTGTCCTTTCTCGTATCCCGATAATAGACATGTCCGCATTGAGGTAGCACTAACGATGCATTTAGAAAATGGGGAACACAAAAAGTAAAGTATAACGAGTAAAGTAAAATAAGGGTCGTTTTGGCCCGTGTGTTCGATTGAGTAAAGACGAGTCGTACGTCGTTATCCAAGCACGCAATGTGCGTTGTTTTAGAGAGGTAGAACCTCGGTACGAATTATTGTTATTGTAGAGTCAGTTGACAAAAAGATATAAGATTGTTTAAGTGGACGTGCACTTGATAGTTTGCACTTGATTGTTAAAATTGAATGGGGAAAACTATGCGATACGTTAAATGGAGCGCCGGACGCTCGAATTGTTGATGAGGAATGTGTGTTGTTAAATTACTCATAGTAGCTACACTTTGGGTATGTTTGTATTAAATGAATGATGTACTGAATAGCAATCAAGAATACATTTGAACTTGTTAATTAAAATTGTGTGGAATCTTAATTTCTGTTGCTGCATTCTAAACGGCAAGAATTGCGAAATATATATAATTGGTTACAAAGTAATCCATGATTTAACTAAACGAGAGAATTGGAGATAAGTCTACAGTCTTTTGGCACGACTTTTTTGAATAACAGATATAATAGTAATAATAGAAACGAGAAGGAAAAATTACATTGGAAGAATATTGTAGCAATTTTTACTTTTACAGCGAAGAAGGCAGGTACTGCTATTCACTGTTGAACCCTTGTGAAACTTATTGTGCGTGTTGTGCGACGTACGTGAGTTTCTTTGTTTTCAGGGCTCCTTCCCTATTTGTCTCGTGCTTCTCGCACTCGTCGCTCGTAAACTCTTGCGTCATTGTGCCGGAAGTACGACACAAAGAAAGGAAGTATACAACTTGTAACGTGAAGAGCGGGTCTTAAACCTTTTTGAAGGTGAGTCGCCGCGAAGCCGCTTCCTGTTAATTACCGCGTGCAGTCTCATCAAATCCTGCTCCCACGTCACACAACCTCAAACACATACATGATGAATATGTAAGTGGGGACTTGAGCTACAATAATTTTTCCAAGTTTTGCAGCAGGTGCTGGAACCAGGACAGTTATGGGTTTGTCACAATTGATATGACAAGAACACCCAATACTGGAAAATACAGAAATAAAATCAACAATTTTCTAGACATTGAAACATATATAAATAAACATGAAAAGGCCAATCATTGATGATCTTAAATTAAGAGATTATCTTGTAAAAAGATTTAAGGGATGGAAATCAGAGAACCGTGGAATTTATGAAAAACACAAACAAACAGAACAGCCCATAATTGATGCTATTGGTGAATTAGGTAAAAATATCAAAACTGTTGCAGAGCAAAATCAAAATTTGATCACAGAGCTTGTACCTGTAGCTGCAAGGAACATATTAGATTATCCATTCACCCCACTTTCCAGTATTCATACACCTAGTCCTATTGCTCCTAGAAGAATTGAAGCTACTCAGGATCCTATTGAATTGGGTCTTCTTGCTCAAAAATATTTAACCACACCTAAAGACAATAAAGATGAGGTGTTTGGCTTATATGCTGACACAGAGCTTGATGGCAGCATCATACATAGAATTGGCAATTTCAGAGTAACATTTATGGGGGATGATCTGATTGTATATTCAGAATCTCGTCTCGGAGAAAAAAGTGCTTTTGTTAAGTACCCCGGAACACCTGGATTGTGGGAACTGATGACTAGGAAAAGGCCTGGCAGCTATACAGATCAAGATTATGAATATTACAAAGAAATATTAATAAAATCAGATGCTCTATACCAGAACAATGATCCCACACAAAAAAGAGTCAAGTCTAGCAGTGGGGCAAAATACAATAATTTAATCAAACCCATATGGTCACAAATTAAGACTGGCAGTGGAATCAAACAATACAACACCCTGCCTAAAGAATTTGTGTGGGTTGATGATGTCAGGAAACTTGTAGATAGGTTATTGGTGATAGCTGGGGAGGAAAATGCTGGCAACCACAATTTTTACAATGAAAAGGTTGGAATTATGGACATGATAAGCACAAAATTGTCTAATTTTATAGTGAATGACACTAAGGGGATTGGATATCTCATAAAAATTATTAATACTCTACCACCTAAATTTTGGAATATTTCTGAGGGTCGGGGCCTTGTTAATGACATTATAAACAAGCTGCCATTTGAACTACACATTCCAGGCTATCAATATTGTGGTCCCGGCACAAAATTGGATCATAGATTAAACAGAGGTGATCCTGGTGTTAATCCCCTAGATGCTGCTTGTAGAGACCATGACATAGCATACAACACACATTCTGATCTTGACAAGAGACATGTTGCAAACAAGAAATTAGAAGAGGCTGCATTTGGCAGATTTGTAAGCAAAGATGCTTCTTTAAGTGAAAAAATAGCAGCATTGGGAACCACCATAGCTATGAGCACCAAACAAAAATTGGGGTGAGGGTTGTGAATATATATATAATAAACCTACAATGAAGGCCAAGGGTGTTATGTATCAAATACCTTATGCAGGTCTCAAATCTCTTGGGCCTATTGACAGTCTTTTAACCAAAAAACAGCGCAAGAAAAAAAATTCTTGTCTTGCAAAGGGGCATGGTATGAAATTGTTGCTTAGTACCCCCCAATTAAAAAAATTACAGCAATCAAGAAAAAAATCACATGTGGGGGGATTTATATTTACCATCCCTGCCATCTTAGCTGCTCTCGGGGCTGTGGGGAGCTTGGCTGGGGGATCAGCTGCCATAGCAAAAACAGTAATAGATGCCAAGAAAAATAGGGCAGAATTAGATGAGCAGAGGCGCCATAACCTGGCCATTGAGAAACAAGGCAAAGGTGTTAAGAGAGCCATGAATAAGTTTAAAAAAAACAAGAGCCGCTTACAAACCAAGATATTGAAGCTTTAATCAAGCCACTGGGCATCAAACATTTTAGAGGTGTGTACATGTCTGATTCTTTACCAGAACAACCACTCAACAAAGAGTGTGGCATTGTTAATTTGGATGAGTACAAAAATCAGGGCACTCACTGGATCTGTTATCTTAAATATTGAAAAAATGAGGCATTTGTGTTTGATTCATTTGGAGGTGTTCCACCTGAAAATTTAATAAAATATCTAAATTCAGCTAATCTTTATTACAATAATGCCCGTGTTCAAAATTTCAAAGATGTTAATTGTGGACATTTGTGTTTATCAGTTCTTAGATATATGTCTCAAATAAATAAACCATCAATTGAAGATTTTCAAAAAGCCTTGTGGTATTTAAAACATCATGGGGGTATTCCATCTCACCAGCCAAAATTCAATATTGAAACTTAAATTGCATGATGACATAGTATATCCCAAAACAATAGCTCTCAGAGCATTTTATGGCATGTACCTAATCCCCAATATTACACACCACAACAATACAATTGCAGTTGGTGATGAAAAAATTGTCATCACTCCAGGGCAATATAATCTGTCCACTCTAAATGCTCAATTACCCAGAGGTGTAGTGTTAAGTCAAAATTCTGTCACTCACAGAGTAGAAATTGTATCTGCCACAGAAACAGTGGATCTGGGTACTATAGGAGAGCTGTTAGGATTTGAGAACAACACAAAACTTGAACCAGGCATCAAACACACTGCTATGAATATACCTAAATTCTTAGCCATAGAGACTCTGAATATTCACTGTAATGTGGCTGAGGGTATGATCACCAAATCAAATAGCATAGGCACTCACAAACAAACCGGCATCATTGCAACATTCAAACCTAATTCTGAATTCATGGAGCCCATCATCTACAATCCATCCCCAACATTATATTTTCCTGTGTGTCATAATAGAATAGATTATATTGAATTGATGGTCACTAATGAAAAAGAAGAATTAGTTGATTTTGCTGGAGCCACAACAACTGCAATCATAGAGATTAACATTTAAATAAAAATACATACAAGAAGAAAATGGAAAATATTGAGAGTTATGAGCTACAATCATTCCCTCCAAACAGGAGGACATTTGCAAATTTAAATCAACCCAACACAGAGATTGAGGTTGATCTTGATGTAGGGGATGGATTTATACACCCCCACAGAGCAGATCTATACATCAAATTTGATGTTGTAAAGCTCGATGGTACCGATTATCCGGCAAATTCAAATATAAGATTGGTTGATAATTTTGTGCCACATCCATTCTCTGAAATTGAGATCAGAAAGCATGGTGTTGTTATAAACAGAGTGGATTATCCCGGCATTACCTCCACAGCTTTGGCCACACTAAAATTATCCAAAACCGAGGCTTCTTACTACAAAATAGGTGGATTTGAGGCTGGTGAGAAAATATTATCTAAGAACCACACAGTGCTGTTCCCGATGCGCCTATTGCCAGGATTCTTCTCAGATTACAAAGAAATTATGTGGAAGAGTGGTTTAAGAATCACATTTAGAAGAGCTGCCAATGATGATAATGCTTTGATGAGGTACAGTGCAATAAACTCTACAGGAGAAGCTCTGCCTAATACCCTACCAGATGCAGGCAAATGCATTATTCAGACTATGGAGTTAAGAATCCCTGTTGTTGAATATGAGGCCAGTTATGCTCTTAAATACAAAGCAGATATAATAAAAAATCCACAGGTTCCTCTACAATTTTATACATATCAATGTGTACAGAAGCCCGCAACTGGTACATATTATGAGTTTGATGCTACAAATTCATTCTCCAGCATACAATACGACATGCCGGATTTTGTGGTGGTATTGTTTCAGACTGGAAGACACAATAATCAAGAAAAAAATTCAAGTAAATTTGATAGCTGCAACATCAAGAACATATATCTTAAAAATGGCAGAAATGAGGTCTTTCCTAGAGAAAATTATAATTTAGACATGTCCAAGGATGATTTCCTTAAATTATATGAGGCATTTTCGGCATTCAAAAGGGTCACTACTGGCAATACTGACATGTACTACACACCAGATGAATTCAAAGCACAGAGACCCATGTTTGTAATTAACACTTCAAAAAGGAAACAAGTTGTGGTGAATGACAGGACAAACATTAAAATTATCTGTGAATTCCATGAGGCATTACCTGATGACACTATATGTAGTGTTATTCTCATAGGTGAAAAATCATATGTTTATGATGTAAGAAATGAGAGAGTCACGAATCAATTCTAGAAGAATTATATTATTTTAATACTAGATATACAAGTTGAGCCTGGTGCCCAATTGAACTTAAACCGGAAGTAAATATGTGTGTGTGGGTGTGTGTGTGTGTCTTGGCCTAGATTTAGGTGTAGCCAAAAAAAATATCAATTTTTAACAAATTTATGGACAACAATCTCACAGAAGTGCCTTTTATAAGTGTAGGCAAATCAATCTGAGGGGGTCATACTTTCCGAGAAATTTTTGAGGACATTTTTACAAAAATCTTGGATTAGACAGGGTTCCACACTTGAGCAAAAAGCTCATATGGGCATGTTGAGCAAGTTTTAAGTGTAGCCAAATCTGCTTGAGGGGGGTTCATACTTTCCTGGGTTTATCCTATAGCCAATCCCACTACTAATTAGAGATCAGTAATGTTGAAGAATGTAAGTAAGTTTAGTTCTCTTTTGTGGACAGTTATAATCATGCAAACATTTACCTTGGTATCTATAAATTTGAATCAAATGCAAAGTAAGACCAAAATAATTGCTCTCAATGACTTTCTCATTAAATCGTCTATTGATGTGGCCCTCTTACAAGAGGTCGCCATAGACGATTTTTCTGTACTGAGCATGTTTAAAGTATACAACAATTTTATCCCCTTTGCACAAGGAACTGCCATAGCATGTAGGCGACACTTGGATTTACGTAAGGTAGTGCCCCATCCCACGGGCAGACAAATAAGTGCCAATTTAGGCTCAGTGTTTCTCTCTAATGTGTATGCTCCGTCAGGAAGCCAAAACAGACGGGAAAGAGAAGATTTTTTTTTCAACAGTTGTAGGGCCCGAGTTGACATCCCACACACTAGACACTATACTAGTGGGAGATTTTAACTGCTTAATTCGTACACAAGATTAAAATCCAGGATACAACTTCTCACGTGCGCTCTATGAATTAACGCAGGGGTTACAACTGCGTGACGCTTGGATACACGCCAACGGCGAAAGTCCAGGTTACACACATATCACCTCCAATAGTTCGTCAAGGATCGATAGGTTTTATGTCGCACCAAGATTTCAGGACTATATAATTAGTGTTCAAAACTTTCCAGTATGCTTTAGTGACCATAGTGTCCCAATTCTCAAAATAAATTTAGATTTGATCAAACCCCAACAAGGTAGCGGATACTGGCTTTTAAATAGCACATTATTACACAATGGTAGTTATGTCCAGCTAATCAGGAAACGTGGAACGAACTCAAGGCCTCTCGGCCAGTGCAAAAGACCCTAATTGAGTGGTGGGAAACTCGAGTAAAGCCTAAATTTCGTCAGTCAGTAAATTCTTCAGTGCAGAGGTTAGTAGAGATCAAAGAAACAAATATAATTTTTTGTATGCAGTTTAGAATGATCTCCATCGTTTAGCACTGCAAGGTAATTTCGATCGTCCCTATGCAAATGAAATAAAAGCGCAATCACTTTCTATACATAGGAAACGAAAATCTGCAGCAATAATAAAGAGCAAGATTCTTCCTATAGACCCTGACGAGCAAGCCACACTAAGTCACATTCTTCAAGAACATAAACACGCCAGGAGTCACGTCATTCATAAATTAACTTTAGATTCCGGTGAAGTTGTCACCAGCCCTCATAGTATACACGGCAGGTTTTTGCAATACTATAAAAATCTTCTTGGTCAAGCCTTTAATCCAACAGAAACGCAATGTAATTTTTTGAACTACCTCCCTGCATCACTGACAGAAAATCAAAGAACTGAGCTCACACAATCGTTTACTAAAAAGGAGGTTCATGATGCAGTATTCAAAGCTCCGAGGAATAAAACTACAGCCGAAGATGGATTACCATCAGAATTCTATCAATGTTTCTGGGATCTAATAGGAGACGAATTAACGAAATAGGTCAACGAAGTGTTGACAACAGGGACAATAGGGAAGACCAGTAGCACGGGAGTTATAGTGTTAGTTCCCAAAAAGGCAAATCCAAAGTTCGTCACAGATTTTAGGCCTATTTCAATATTGAGTAGTGACATCAAACTTATAAGTATGTGCATAAATCAGCGTTTAAAAAAATATATGGTTAAACTTATTGGCAATTTACAGTTCGCTTGTAATACGTCTCAAAATATACATCACTTGCTGCAAACGATAAGAGACGTAATTATTACCAAACAAAATAAGAATGCATCAGAGGCAATTTTATCTTTAGACTTTTCCCAAGCATATGACAGAGTGAGCCACGAATATCTGTACAAAGTCTTAGAGGCATATGGCTTCGGAGACACTTTTATTAATTGGATCAAAACATTATATAATCATATGCTGCTAAAACTCAAAATAAATGGTTTCCTGACAACAAATTTTAAAATGCGACGAGGTGTACTACAAGGTAGTCCCTTGAGTAGCACATTGTACGTCCTCACAATAGCCCCCTTTTTGTTTAGTATCCAGCATCATTTACAGGGCATCTCTATGACTTCCACCACAATACAAGTTGGCAGTTTCATGGACGACGTCACGATTTTTCTCAAGGATGAAAGGGATCTGCACAGTGTTAAAAGCCTAATACATACTTTTGAGCTCACATCAGGAGCAAAACTAAACAATCGAAAGTCATTCCTGATGCCCCTTGGCAAGGATAATCCTTTCACAAACAATACGGAGATCCCTGTAGACAAGAAAATTAAAGTGTTAGGTATAAACTTCTATGTAAATATCGATGAAACGATCGAAGCCAATAGTAAACTCACGTGCGAGAGGGAAATCTACGTCCTCAGAGTGAACAAGATGCGCTCTCTCTAAACTTTGGTATATAGCAAAAATCCTGCCCTTCAAACCACAGCACTTAGCCAAGGTCAACAAAGCTGTTGGCTGTTTTTTGTGGCACGATACAATTTTCCGGGTGGCAATAAATTAGGTCACGTTATCAGAGAAGACAGGTGGGTTGGCTCTAATACACGCGAACACACAGGCAAGAGCTTTGTTTGTACAGACTGGCCTTCAAACAGCTTTCTCACTGCACGAGTCAACGACCCAAGCATGTATACAGACGATAATACGGAACATTCCATTAGAAGCTCCCATCGATATCCAAAGTATCCCCAAAAGGTTTTTGTTTTATAAGGACATTGCTTTACAGGTATGCTACCAGTTATTACGACATGAGACAATTACACCATCTGTTAAAAAGTTATATAGTGAAATCAATAGTTCAAGCACACAGTACCACGAATAGTCAGGGATTTCAATACATATAATTGGCCACAAATATGGGAAAATGTCTCCGCCAAATACCTTTCAAAAGCTGGCCAATCAATATGGTACAAAGTGGTTCATCGTGTTATAGTGACAAGAGATAGGACATACCAATATGGAATCAGTGACTCTCCTAACTGTATATCATGTAACGTGCCAGACTCTTTAGCCCACAGGATAACGAAGTGTCGAAACTCCTCCACGGCATGGAACAATTTGCCAACAATGCTCAGTCGTATATGCCGCACCTCATTAACGAAGTTTACGGATACAGATATAGTTTTTCCTGATTTCAATTTTTTTTCAACAACAAAACAACGAGCAGTACAATGGTTGATAACTGAATACTTATTATATATCTTTCACAATGACAAGAGCAGTTTTCCGAAACAATTCAGTATCTTCTTGCAAGAACAATACGAAAAAATTCCTCTCCAAGCAAGGAAGAAATGGTATGCAAATTTCTTATTAGTGCTTTATACTTAATTTAGGGCAAACAAAAATGTAAAGGTTAACCAGATAGAAATACAAATTGTAATAGCAGTAATACACTTATGTCCAAAACAATGTAATTCCATAACTTGTATATCAGAATGAGACAATAATAAAAAAAAAATCCCGGTCGGGCTTGGTTGTTTGTGAATGTCCATTCATCAATTTCATCATTTCATCACTCATCCCCATCTTCGCAAATTAGCCAAGAGGTACAAAACGCGAAGTAAAATAAACTAAATCAAATCAAAAAATCAAATCTTTATAAATGTTGAATACATTTATCAAAATAAGCAAGGCGTAACAACTAGGACACATTGAAAATTGTTAATTTAGATGATAATTCCACTCTGAATTACATTGTATTTTTACCCTATATTCTTCAATGTCTCTGTCCTTTGTTTTCCTCTGTGTCTTATACACAGTAGTGGCTTCTGCCTATTCGTACATTCGCACGTGCACACCCAAATAAATCTGTAATGCAATTAATTTTTATTATACTTATTCACTGAACAGTATCTCCTTCAAAACATCAAACGTTCCGACGCCCCATCGGCTTCGCTTTACCAGCGCCTATTCGTGAGATACGTTCGCTTCGCACAAGTCGCAGTGCGCTCATTTGGCTCCGTTTGCAGCACGCAAGGAGAGAGAAGGGATTTGCTTTTCTAGCTTGCAGTATTATGAGCTACACTCATACTGCTAGCGTTGTGTTCCAAATACAGTGTTGTAATCCCGTTCCATTCGAGATTGTATAGCGGAGTAGAAGGAAACCACACCTCATCGTAAATCGAGGGATTTTATTTTTTAAGAGAATTTCTATGGTATCTTCACCCACACTGTTTCGAACATGGCAGGGACAAGAAAGAAGTGAAGAAAGGAGGTAGACAACTGAAAGCAAAACGCGTACATTAAACGGAGTTCTGGAGGGGCCAGGGGGACCTCCCCCCAACTTAAAGAAGACTAAAAAAAAAAATAACACATGATTAAGTTCCGTTACTACATTTTTGTTATGAAGCCATACCGCAAATCTTGACGTTTTTGCATGATGGCATGTGCGGTAAATGCGCCGCAATAGCGGGTCTTAGACGATTTGATTGATGTGTACAGTTTGAAGAAAGAAAAACATAAAATGACTTTGTGTTGAGTCAGCAGTTACTGCTGAGGCATCAAAAGAACTTTTCAATTTATTTTTTCTAAAATTTCTGAAGCTTACTATTGTACCGTAACTTTTTTAAAGTAATACGAGTATTGTATCAAATAAAAATAATGAAATGTAAAATGCAATAATCGTACTGTTTTGCTTCTTTTAAAACTGACAACCAATATACTAATTAATATTTGTTTACTTAAACGAGGAAATTTAACATTTTCAAATCTAAAAGGCCTAAAACTCAGTGTTCTTAAGTTGTTTTTTTTAAATTTTCGGGGGAAGGCCTCTGGACCCCTTATAAACTAGGGGATATTGAATAACCCTCAAGTACATCATATGCTTCTCCCAGAGTCTGGCCTCCAAAAGCAAAAGCTCAAACGCCCGACCCTGTGGCCGAGTGGTTAGCACATCGCGCTGCGACGCCAAGGGTCCAGGGTTCGAATCCCGGTCGGGCTTGGTTGTTTGTGAATGTCCATTCATCAATTTCATCATTTCATCACTCATCCCCATCCTCGCAAATTAGTCAAGAGGCACAAAACACGAAGTAAAATAAACTAAATCAATCAAATCAATCAAATCAAAAGCTCAAACTCCGCCCATGACTTTCTAGCTGCTCGAAGATCTTACTAAGACTGAAAACAAAATCGTGGCGTAAAAGAGGAAGGTTAGAAACTGATATAGACAGATGAAAAGTGTTGACAAAATAATTATTAATAAATGTCGACGTTAAAACTACATATCAGGAACTAGAGACCGTGCGCGATCAACGCAGGGTTAAAACCAATAGCCCCGCACCCGGTGATGGCACATAGTGGTCTGAGCCCCTCTTTAAACTGTAGCTCGTATCTTTTTGTTTTTCTGTGCATAAAGTGGACTTAAAACTCACACTTTGGATTTGGCTCTAATCAGGGCGGATTCCCCAGTTTGGTGACCCACGTAGTCGCCCGACCCTTCTGGTTTGATGTATGCAAATGTTATTCTTCTTCTTGTTCACTATTATCAGCGGAGCGAGGGAGAACGTTTGTACTAAATATTTTGCAAATCGACAATAATATTGAATATTGTAGATAGGGTATTTCTGTTTTTGGTGATTTTGTCAGGTTATAAAATGTTGAATTATCTATACCCAATAACATCGCTCTTTTTGTGATCGACGGAAAATTCGCCGAGGTATTTCATTAATATTTTTTAAATTTCTCATGAAATAAAAAATTCCCATAGCCTCATTTTCAGTAAAAGGTGGTCATAACTTGGGTTGCCAATACATTTAGCATCATTATGTACGCGAAAATGGGAGTGAGTATTTGAGAGGGGTGATAAAACACTTCTGGACGCGAGGCTGAAGTGCAAACCATGGGAGGGGCTAGGGGGGGACCTGGCCCCCAACTTTAAAAAGAGACTAAAAAATAACACATGATTAAGTTTGTGACGTGGGAGCAGGATTTGATGAGACTGCACGCGGTAATTAACAGGAAGCGGCTACGCGGCGACTCACCTTCAAAAAGGTTTTAGATCCGCTCTTCACGTTACAAGTTGTATACTTCCTTTCTTTGTGTCGTACTTCCGGCACAATGACGCAAGAGTTTACGAGCGACGAGTACAAGAAGCACGAGACAAATAGGGAAGGAGCCCTGAAAACAAAGAAACTCACGTACGTCGCACAATATGCACAATAAGTTTCAAAAGGGTTCAATAGCGAATAGCAGTACCTGCCTTCTTCGCTGTAAAAGTAAAATTGCTGTAATATTCTTCCAACGTAATTTTCCCTTCTCGTTTCTATTATTGCTATTATATCTATTATTCAAAAAGACGTGCCAAAAGACTGCAGACTTATCTCCAATCCTCTCGTTTAGTTAAATCATGGATTATTTTTTGTAACCAATTATTTATTTCGCAATTCTTGCCGTTTAGGTTGCAGCAACAGAAATTAAGATTCCACACAATTTTAATTAACAAGTTCAAATGTATTCTTGATTGCTATTCAGTACATCATTCATTTAATACAAACATACCCAAAATGTAGCTACTATGAGTAATTTAACAACACACATTCATCATCAACAATCCGAGCGTCCGGCGCTTCATTTAATGTATCGCATGGTTTCCCCATTCAATTTTAACAATCAAGTGCAAACTACCAAGCGCACGTCCACTTAAACAATCTTATATCTTTTGTCAACTGACTCTGTAATAACAATAATTCATACAGAGGTTCTACCTCTCTAAAACAACGCACATTGCGTGCTTGGATAACAACGTACGACTCGTCTTTACTCAATCGAACACACGGGCCAAAACGACCCTTATTTTACTTTACTCGTTATACTTTACTTTTTGTGTCCCCCATTTTCTAAATGCATCGTTAGTGCTACCTCAATGCGGACATGTCTATTATCGGGATACGAGAAAGGACAAACCAAAAGGAACAGAAGGGATCGTTGTTACTCTATGTCTTTGCGTTATTTATTTCTTTGGTTCAAGCGCAAATGCGCCCACATTTGACGTCTCACGAGAAAAAGTCTAATTTGACCTGGAACCACAAGTTCGTTGCACAATTCAAAATCCAATTTCGCCCCCAACAGACGTTTTACTCAAAAAGGTTCATAAACAATGGCCACGCACAGTTTCAGTAATTATTACGAACGCCGATTTACAAAAAGGCCTGGTTCGCGTAATTTATGCTGAGTCCACTCTAGTTTTATATTCTATGCTTCGATTTGCTTGTTTTTGCCCTTGCCGTTGTGCGCCAACGAAAATATACACTAGGTTGTAACGCTACGAAAAGTTCTCCTCACAAAAGGGCAAATACACGAGGGCCAATCACTGATGCTAATATAAATAAAAAGTATATATGTTCACATTGCCATATTCACGGTCTAGAGATTGTTGTACATACCTCCCCACGAATGTTCAAACCACGTAAAGTTGCATGGCCTTCCTTCCACTAGAGTCTATGTACTCGTTTCATCACCTTCTCCCCATTCAGTGGTCGGCGTGGCAGACGTCAATTTTACAAGTCGTGGATCGGGTACACTCTTGCCGGCGTGGACTAGATGACGCGGATCGCAACGGAAGCGAGCCGTTCGGAGTGGGCGTGCTATGTAGAAAAGCTGAGGGCGAACTGAAGTGCCTGGTGCAGCGGGATTTCCGAGCAGGCATAAGCTGCAAAAATTCACCGCCAGGGGCAGCACCAGAGAGAGCAATCGAGAGGCAAAACGCCCTCGATGGCTAAAAGTTGGACTAGCATTTTTTTATTACGTAAGGTTTGGACCCACGCAAAAGGGACAAACGTTACAAATACCCCCAACAAGCGAAAAACAAAACCCCCTTAACCTAAAAAGGCAATGCACTGTTCCCAAGAATATAAACGCGCCAATATAAGCCCATTATAGGTCAACACATTACCATGTCCAAAACACAATCAGCTATTAACACAAACCCCCAAAATGTATCAATACACCATAATGACATACACATAATCAAAACACAGATCAGAGATTAACTCTGATAAATTTCAAAGAGCATAATTAAGTCTCCATATAAAAGCACTGCTGTTGTCGTTGATCACATAGTTCAGAGGAGATCGTGTACGCCTCCCGGTCGATACACCTAGATTCCTTGCAATGTGGACACTAGTTGAAGAAAAACAATCACACCACTGAATTATGTCACCCACATGGTCGTTCCAGATGTGTATATGCATCATAAGGCTACGCTGAGTGTAATAGAAGGTGTTAAACATAGTCAATTCGAAAGCGCATGCGTAGCATATTCCATCCTCGCAGAAGTAAAAACATAGAAAAAGAAAAAAAAGAATCAAAAACGAGAAAAGTGAGAAGGAAGATGTAAGAAATAGGAAAGGAGAGGAGGACAATTACTACGAAAAGGAACAGGAAGGTAGCACTATTACAAAAGATGCCAAAAATGAGGGAGTACCATGGGATACATATCATAAACAGTGTCAAATTTCAATAAAGCATAATCAGCAATATTAATAAATAACTCAACAAGGGTATGTACAAAACAACCCATAATTACAAAAAGACTGATCTTTAAAAAAATATTAATACATGAATATAAATAATGCACTTGCAACTATACAAAAAAAACATAATATATATACACTGGCAAAGTAAGGAGAAGAAGCAGGAATTACGCTGGAAGAAATAAGCATTACCATTTAATAATGTCAAAAAAATCATGAGCCGTTTTCAGGGGAAGACTGAAGCGTAACCGCAACCTCAGTATCCGATAAATCAACCGGTTGGGGGTCAACATCCATATCCCGAATGATGTATGGCTTGACGTGAGAGACATGGACCTTTCGGATCATTTGCTGGGTATCTGGGTCAACCAACATGACGGTAACCGGACCCAGCATTTTAAACACCTGAGCCGGACCCGACCAACGCTCCTGAAGTTTAGAAGAAATACGGAGCAAGGCATTGCTATGGGGAAAGGTACGGTAAAGTACCATATCTCCTGGTTTCAGAGAAACCTGGGATCTGGAGGGGTCATATTTAAGTTGGCGAGAGCGCCAAGACTTTAATAGATGTTGATAAGCTTCACCCCAGCGATGTGCCCGCTCCGGCGAAGGAGGAGCAGCCAATTCAGAGTCAGTTTGTAACTCCCAAAAAAAATTCATCGGGCCGTCTATGTCTCGACCAAAAATAATTTTAGATGGAGACGTATGAGTGCTATCATGCTGGGCGGTATTGAATTCAAAAGCTATGCTTTCCAGATGAGTGTCCCATTTGGAGTTATCCTTAGAATGGTAACAAATTAACGAAGCCTTAAGGTTCCGTATGAATCTCTCCGCTAAGGAAGGATTGGGATAATAAGCACTAGTGTAAATATGGCGAATATTTGACTCAAATAGAAAATTATTAAAGAGGTTAGAACGAAAATAAGAGGCATTGTCCGAAACCAACTCACATGGAGCACCAAACAATAAAAACAAGGTGCGCAGCTTGTCAATAATATGATGGGATGTAGCCGACCGAAGCGGAAACAAGGACACCCACTTGGAAAAGGCATCCACCACCACCAAGATATACACATTACCCTTAGTGGAACGAACAAGAGGACCAACCAAATCGATATATAAACGTCGCCAAGGGTGTCGTATAACCTCAGAAGACAATAAGCCAGGAGGCTTACGGATAGCAAGTTTGGCCCTCTGACAAATGTCACAAGAACGGACATAATGCCGGATATCTGAGAGATAAGTAGGCCACCAGAAAAGCGTCGCTATTTTCTTGATGGTTTTATTGACGCCCAAATGCGCACCACCGACAGGGGTGTCGTGATAATAACGACATATTAAATGTCTAAGCACTTGAGGAACAACAACTAGAGAAGAAGTAGAACGAGGCGGCTGCCAAATCAACAGATCCTGATGTAAATGATAATGTTTAACCTGCTGATTATTCTTCAAATGCGTAATAATAGGTGACAAGTCTGAATCCTGACTTTGAAGAACCGCAATATCTGATTTATTGAAAGGAATGATATTGAATTTTGGAGCCGCACAAGCCAAACTGGTACAAGGCGGAGACGTCACCGCAAAATCGTCTGAAGAATGCATGCGGGAAAGACAGTCGGCCACCGGATTTTTAGCGGAACCAATGTGTTCCACATGGTAAGAGAAACGAGACAAATACAAAAGCCATCGACCAAACTTACCAAATTGTTCAGGGTGTTTTAAAAGCCAAGACAATGCCTGATTATCTGTTTGAAGAACAAAATGTTTAGAGGTTAAATATGTTTCAAATTTCTTGAATCCAAACACCACCGCGCAACACTCCGCTTCATATATAGATTGCTTACGCTCCAAGGGTGTGCGCTTCCTCGAGGCAAACGCAATAGGACGCAATGAGCCATCCAGTTCTCGTTGGTTTAAGGTAGCGCCTAGTGCTAAACTTGAGGCATCCGTTTGAAGTACAAACTCCTTTGTAAAATCTGGCAAGGCCAGAACCGTATGTTCAATGAATGCGGCTTTCAAATTATCAAACCGAATTTGATCATCGGGAGTCCATACAAAGGTAGCGTCTTTCTTCCGTTTATCTGTTAAAAAGGACGTGCGATCAGCGAATTGGGGAAGAAACCGGGAATAATACGAGAGTAAGCCCATGACCTGGGAAACACCCTTCTGGCTCTTAGGAGCGGGAATATCTTGGATAGCAGAAATCCGATCCGGATCCATAACCATCTGGCCTTTACGTATGATATAACCGAGATACTTAATCTCCGACGCCATCCAAATAGATTTATCCGGATTGACAGTAAGACCAGCCGATCGCAAAACCTGAAGGACCTCTCTAAGATGTTCCATATGGGACGACTCATCAGGTGAATATATCAATAAATCATCTGCATAGGTCAAAAGGAACTTGTATTTAAACTTTCCCAATACCTCATCGAGAACCCTTGACAATATCTGAGTTCCAAGATTGATTCCAAACGGAACGCGAGTATATCTATACTGGCCAAAGGAAGTGACGAATGCTGTCAAGTCTTTACTCCTCTCATCTAACCGTATCTGATGGAACGATTGGCATAGATCCAAACAAGAAAATACTGCCGCTGATTGTAGGTGTTGAAACAATAAGTCTACGCGCGGTTGCGGAAATTGATCATACGCTATTAGGCGGTTAAGGTTCTTGTATGAGCATACCAGACGGTGTGTACCGTTCTTTTTGGGAACCAGAAAGGCCGGGCTGGAGTAAGCTGACCGACAGGGCTCTATAATGTGCTGAGCCTGCAACTCTTCAATCTGTTTCCTCATTATGTCAGTTTGAACAGGATTAAGTTGGAAGGGTTTTGATCGAAAGGGGATGTCTGACACAACAGGTATCGAAACCGGATCCAAAGTGCAAGTACCAACCTTTTCCGTAACCACATCCTGAAATTGAAGTAACAATGATTGTAAGGGTTGGTTATCCAAGTGAACGGGAAGGGGATCGGTAATAACGGACACATGAGAAGTTTCTGGCGAACTCGAGGAGGAACCAGGGAGGGCCTCAGAGATATGTAGCTGGATAGGTTCAAGGAAAGCAATAGGTACACCCTCCTGATGAAAGGGAAAGGATAAAAGTTTCGTCTCAAAAGAAATGGTCGCTTTGGTATGGACCAAAAAATCCGTGCCCAAAATTAATGAAAAGGGGAGAGCTTCCGACACCCAAAAGCGCCATTTCCAAGTAAGTCGGTCAAGTCGCAAAGGTAGGTAACAAAAGGAGGATAACAAAAATGAATGGTTAGTAACATCTCGCAATTCGATGGATTGGTCAGAAAAAATAGGAAAGGAACCTTTAAGAGTATGTAACAAAGAAGAAGAAATTATAGATACCGAAGAAGCGGTATCAAGTAATGCCAAAACGGGAGAATGATTAAGAAGCACCCGCAGTGTGGGTGTCGGGTGACCTTCAAACAAAAAAGGATATTCGGCATGCAGTGAAAAGGGAGGGGTATCCACCTGTGTTGTACCAAAAGCCAAAGGTAAATTGGAATCCTGCCCCAACCTAGTTGATGACGCTACCGCTGGCATGCATGATGGAATAGAAACTGGTTGATGGGGCGAAATATCTGGAACTGAAGAATCGTCTACCGAAGGCACATGTTCCAAAATGTCCACATTGTCCGGTTTGCGTTGGAGATTCCACTTCAATTCCGGCTGCCAAATGTTTTGGGCCATAAGAAGTAAATCCCCAATAGTTTGTGGACGGGAATGCCCCAAAAGTAATGCACGCGCTGGAAAATTTATACCCTCTATAATCGTCCCTAATAATTGTGACTCCGACCATTCTACCGGGAGAATTTGATAAGCGTCATAGATGTCGCGAACGAATGAGTACAAACTCTCACCGGGTTGCTGCACCCGATGTAAAACCTCGTTCTGAAATGGCAACAATAAAGAATGTGGAATCAACCGATTCCATATCATTAACTTGAATAAATTCCAAGGCAACTTTTGTAAAAGGCCTTCCAGCCAAATCTCTTTAAGGGGAGTCAAGGTGTACTGCAAGGCCCATAGCAAAACTGACTCAATGTCAAGCAATTCCAAGGTAACTATCTTATGAAGTCTGAGAAAAAAGGTAAATAAAAGAGGGATATCTAGGCCATGTAACACTGGCAGATCTTGAAAAAGAAATTTGAAGGCATTGAAGCGTACAAGGTCGCGCACGGGCGTTTGTGGCTGAGGTAACAGGAGACCACTTACAAAATCCAATGTTGAAGGGGAGGGTGGAGGTAAAGGGGACGGAGCATAGGGAGGAGGAATATCGAATGTCATATTGCTATCACAAAAGAACAAGGAAATCCTTAAATTTGTAAACACCCGGTACAAGTGAAAAATAAGAAAAGCCAAACACTAATTGAAAAAAAAGGGCAAGGATTAATTGAGGGGCTACCAAAACCAAAGAAATGGCAAAAGCTGTAAATGGGGAAAAAAATACACGAAAGAAAAAAAAGGGGGGGTGAAGAATGGGAGGTAAAAAAAAATTTCGGGGCAATTATTACTAAAAAAAATATAAAGTGAATTGATGGATCAAAAGAAACCAAAACTTTGCTGCCAAAGTTTGTATAAAAGGACAAAAGAAAAAAAAGGGGGGGAATTAATGGGAGGGGAAAAAAATTTTCATTTCAATTATAACAAAAAGGTATAATATTGATTGATCGGAACGAAAAAATCCATGCTCTGCTACCAAAATTTGTGACGTGGGAGCAGGATTTGATGAGACTGCACGCGGTAATTAACAGGAAGCGGCTACGCGGCGACTCACCTTCAAAAAGGTTTTAGATCCGCTCTTCACGTTACAAGTTGTATACTTCCTTTCTTTGTGTCGTACTTCCGGCACAATGACGCAAGAGTCTACGAGCGACGAGTACAAGAAGCACGAGACAAATAGGGAAGGAGCCCTGAAAACAAAGAAACTCACGTACGTCGCACAATATGCACAATAAGTTTCAAAAGGGTTCAATAGCGAATAGCAGTACCTGCCTTCTTCGCTGTAAAAGTAAAATTGCTGTAATATTCTTCCAACGTAATTTTCCCTTCTCGTTTCTATTATTGCTATTATATCTATTATTCAAAAAGACGTGCCAAAAGACTGCAGACTTATCTCCAATCCTCTCGTTTAGTTAAATCATGGATTATTTTTTGTAACCAATTATTTATTTCGCAATTCTTGCCGTTTAGGTTGCAGCAACAGAAATTAAGATTCCACACAATTTTAATTAACAAGCTCAAATGTATTCTTGATTGCTATTCAGTACATCATTCATTTAATACAAACATACCCAAAATGTAGCTACTATGAGTAATTTAACAACACACATTCATCATCAACAATCCGAGCGTCCGGCGCTTCATTTAATGTATCGCATGGTTTCCCCATTCAATTTTAACAATCAAGTGCAAACTACCAAGCGCACGTCCACTTAAACAATCTTATATCTTTTGTCAACTGACTCTGTAATAACAATAATTCATACAGAGGTTCTACCTCTCTAAAACAACGCACATTGCGTGCTTGGATAACAACGTACGACTCGTCTTTACTCAATCGAACACACGGGCCAAAACGACCCTTATTTTACTTTACTCGTTATACTTTACTTTTTGTGTCCCCCATTTTCTAAATGCATCGTTAGTGCTACCTCAATGCGGACATGTCTATTATCGGGATACGAGAAAGGACAAACCAAAAGGAACAGAAGGGATCGTTGTTACTCTATGTCTTTGCGTTATTTATTTCTTTGGTTCAAGCGCAAATGCGCCCACATTTGACGTCTCACGAGAAAAAGTCTAATTTGACCTGGAACCACAAGTTCGTTGCACAATTCAAAATCCAATTTCGCCCCCAACAGACGTTTTACTCAAAAAGGTTCATAAACAATGGCCACGCACAGTTTCAGTAATTATTACGAACGCCGATTTACAAAAAGGCCTGGTTCGCGTAATTTATGCTGAGTCCACTCTAGTTTTATATTCTATGCTTCGATTTGCTTGTTTTTGCCCTTGCCGTTGTGCGCCAACGAAAATATACACTAGGTTGTAACGCTACGAAAAGTTCTCCTCACAAAAGGGCAAATACACGAGGGCCAATCACTGATGCTAATATAAATAAAAAGTATATATGTTCACATTGCCATATTCACGGTCTAGAGATTGTTGTACATACCTCCCCACGAATGTTCAAACCACGTAAAGTTGCATGGCCTTCCTTCCACTAGAGTCTATGTACTCGTTTCATCACCTTCTCCCCATTCAGTGGTCGGCGTGGCAGACGTCAATTTTACAAGTCGTGGATTGGGTACACTCTTGCCGGCGTGGACTAGATGACGCGGATCGCAACGGAAGCGAGCCGTTCGGAGTGGGCGTGCTATGTAGAAAAGCTGAGGGCGAACTGAAGTGCCTGGTGCAGCGGGATTTCCGAGCAGGCATAAGCTGCAAAAATTCACCGCCAGGGGCAGCACCAGAGAGAGCAATCGAGAGGCAAAACGCCCTCGATGGCTAAAAGTTGGACTAGCAATTTTTTATTACGTAAGGTTTGGACCCACGCAAAAGGGACAAACGTTACAAGTTCAGTTACTACATTCTTCTTATGAAGCCATACCGCAAATCTTGACGTTTGGCATGATGGAATGTGAGGTAATTGCACCGCAATAGCGGGTCTTAGACGCTTTGATTGATGTGTACAGTTTGAAGAAAGAAAAACGTAATATGACTTTGTGTTGAGTCAAGAGTTACTGCTGGGGCATCAAAATAACTTTTCAATTTAATTTTTCTAAAATTTCTGAAGCTTACTATTGTACCGTAACTTTTTTAAAGTAATACGACTATTGTATGAATAAAAATTTAATGGAATGCAAAATGCAATAATCGTACTGTTTTGCTTTTTAAAACTGACAACCAATATACTAATTAATATTTGTTTACTTAAGCGAGGAAATTTAACATTTTCAAATCTAAAAGGCCTAAAACTAAGTGTTTTTAAGTTGTAGTTTCTTTTAATTTCCAGGGGTAGGCCTCCGAACCCCTTATAAACTAGGGGATATTGAATAACCCTCAAGTACATCATATGCTTCTCCCAGAGTCTGCACCCCCCAAAGCAAAAGCTCAAACTCCGCCCATGGTGCACACCCATGAAGTCAGACCACCAGCCGCCACTGCTTATATGTGTAAATTACTCAATATTCCTGTTCCATTAATACTGCTATTTCATTGTATGTAAGCTGATTACTTCTGAACTACTTAGATTCAAATATTATGTACTTTAAACTGTATTAATTCAAGCAGTATATGAAATCAGTCACGTTTATAAGTACGTTGTAGTAATTGTATCTTTCCTGGCAACGTGATTCGAACATGGTGTTCTCGGGTTACCAGCCAGGTTAAATTGAAGTTAGTTTCCAACGTATCGAGCGGATCCATTTCTCTCATTCCCTGAAGATGAGAGCAATGTATGCGCTCGAAACGTTCGAAGCTAACTCCAATTTAACCTGGCTGGTAACCCGAGAACACCTGTTCGAACTACGTTGTAGTTTAAAATGTCATATTTTTCACATGATTTTATATTGTTTATGCATTATTCTTGTTTACACAATGCTTTGTGAACACTGTATTTGAGCATGTGCCTGTGTGTTTGAAATAATGAAATTTGTTTTCTTATCGCCTTGATAGCGAGAGTTGAGCACACAAATTTCAGACAAAAGGTTTGTGGTAGTATTTTCATTGATTCCCTGTTCCTACTCTTTTCAAGGAACTAAGATTTACTAATACTGAAACAGAAATTTCAAACTGCTTCCATGGCGTTTTGTTTCAATTCCTGAACCATGCATTTTGTTAAACGAAATGAAATAACATGCTCATGCACAATTTGCCTGGTAAATATTCATGCATCGCACGCTACGAGTTCTGCCCGGAAAATGAATATTTCATCACGCTTCTTCATTCACATATTTCATCCAATCAAAAATCATTTCTAAGCGAGGTTAGTTAAGCAAAAATATATATATATATATATATAAATAAATATTATACTCACGATTATGCTTTACGGTCTGTACACTCAAGGGATCCCGGGTTCGATACCCGGCGGATGTACATAGTGGTTCGGATCATGGTTTAAACTGTCGGTCAAGTCCCGCTTAGCCTTTCTGTGCATAAAGTGCACTTAAAAAAACACTCAAATCCAAATTCTGACATTTCAGTCAAGAAATCAAAGGACACAACAGTGGCGTTTTCTGGAAATTTTACCTGGTTTCCCCAACACTTCTTATTCATTGTGTATATCTATTACATATTAATCAGATATGATAGGAATAAAACACCTATGCAGGCATGTAAGTAAAAACAAACACAAAAGTCCGACAACTTCAAATTTCTATATGTATCAAAAAAGTTGATTTACCAGCCGTAAACCAGATAACATGGGGAAATACGCCACTGGGCACAACCACTTTCGTTATTCACAATTTGACATCTCCGATGCCTAAGTGGTAAGGTCGTCACCTTGTAATCAAGGGGTCCCGGGTTCAATACCCTATGGAGGTACATAGGAAGGATCACACTTTAAACTAAACTGTAGATCCAGTCCCGATTAGCCTACATGTGCGTAAAGTGGACTTAAAAAAACAACTCAAATTCAACAGCAAGGCCTGACTATCGAACGTTTTTGCATTATTTGATCATTACTCACCAAAGTGTGATACATACAGGTGGACACAGATATTTCTTTCTTTTTGTGGAGATTTTTGTGTGACGTAATTTGGAAAGTGTCACAAATTTGCACAAAAACACA
Source organism: Lepisma saccharinum (assembly GCF_977018435.1). Lineage (NCBI taxonomy): Eukaryota > Metazoa > Arthropoda > Insecta > Zygentoma > Lepismatidae > Lepisma > Lepisma saccharinum. Next base: position 2,863,772 of record NC_139231.1, on the reverse strand, counting down.
GTTCTTATTCCAATGAAGGCTTTCTAATAATAGCAAGATGACGGCTAAGAAAACAGTAGACAAAATGTCTTTTGATATTTTTTGTATTCTATGTTGTTTTAAGAAAGGGAATTGTGCTAAGGCTGAAGCAGACGCTGTTCTCTGCTTTTTGTTCTTTTTATTTAAATTCACGACCCTCACAGAGAGAATGAACGCAGTGATCGGTAGTTTCCCTTATTACTTTTGCCGCCCGCATAAAGCTGTTGGAATTATAACATTAACCTTTAGAAAGGCACCTCCCCGAAGGCGCAGTTGTAGCGTCATTGACTTGTAATCAAGGGGTCCGCGGTTCGATATCCGGTGTACGCACATAGTGATTCGTTAGTTGATTGGTTGATTTGGTGTTTTAAGTCCATTTTATGCACGGTAAAGCTAATCGAGACTAATCCTACAGTTTAAAGTGGGATCTGAAGCACTATGTGCCTCTACCGAGTATCGAACCCTAATCCCCTTGATTACAAGGCGACGACGCTACCACTGCGACATCGGGGTTCGGATCCCCCATTAAACTGTAGGTCCAGTCACGATTAGCCTTTCTGTGCATAAAGTGAACTTAAAACAACAATTCCAATCAGTCAATCAAGCCTTTAGAAAGTTAAGATTAGTCATCTGGAATCATCTAACAGTGGTTGTAAATATCCCGTACAAGCCCCCATTTAATACGTGTGTGTCTATTGCACCATCAGAACTCAAACGAAACGATGTTTTCTGCAAGTTCTTCATTTGTTTTCCGAATTCGTCCAGGGCCGCATTAAGACGAAATTGGGCCTGATGCTTGAAATCTTCGGTGAACAATAAACACAACGACATTATAGTTACGTCACAGCGCAAGGAATAATAGTAACTGTATAATAAGTAACGCTGTGGCTATAGGTCTCCGAAATTGGGGCTCCAAATTTCATTCTAAGATTTATTTTCAGGTTAATATAGCAAAAGAAAAATGTTCAGCTTTCGGAAAATTCTCGTCTGTTTTCATCTGGGCCTATTTCAGGAATAAGATAGAATAGAATAGAATGGTCTTTATTTAAGCAGGCGTGTTTCGGCCTCGTGGGCCGTTCTTACAACCAACCATTGTCAAAGATACAATAAATGAATAAAAACATAGAAAAAAAGCACATTGATCATGATAATACAATAAAGATAATATAAAGATTATACAATAATAAAATGATACATTGAATTGATAAGTATAAAAGATAAGTAATAAGTCTTCAGTAGTGCATTGTGTATGTGCGGGGGGCGGGGGTGTTTGGTATGCATTGTGTGATGTATAAGTGCAGGTTTAATTGTTTACATATGAAGGTTAATGTAGTTGTTTGAAAAATAGTAAGTTCTTTAGTTGTTTCTTAAAACTTTGATGGCAAATAATGTTAGTCTATGGTGCAGGCAGTTTGTTCCATTCCCTTATCCCTGTAACAATGAAGGACTTGTTATAGGTGGCGGTTTTATGTTTGGGGATATTTAGATTGTGGTTCTTGCCGATATTATGTTCGGCTGATGTTCTACGAGAACAGATCTTATCGGATAAATATTTGGGGGGGGGCACTCTTCGGTATTTTGTGCATCAAGGTGAGTGTTAAGTATTTTCTTCTATTGTTAATGTGCCTAATGCTGCAGCATCAATAGCACCCACCTTAAACCAGCCCTGAATGCGTCACCAGTAGGGCTCTTTTCAAAGTTGGCGTCGCCATTTACGTGGGAAAAGGTACTACGAAGGCAAGTGGGGGGGGGGGGCTGTCCCTTCTTAGATTGCCGTGACAATGACAAAATCCCCACAGCCAGGTGCTTCACTAGTCTTGCTTGAAAATCGCGTCTGACTCATTTCTCGCACGAACGCAGCCCTTGCACAGCCTCAATTGAGAGAGAAAATCCCTTGCAACAACACAATTCCCTCGGGAAGAAAAAGGACCAGCGGCTTCTTGAAGAAGAGAGGAGAAGCGAAAAGGAGCAGAGCGTGGAGAACGAAAGTATTACACTCCTTCTTCAAACGTCTCATGCGTCAACGAATTCGACCTACGCTCATTCATTACCTAATTCAAGACGTTATCTTTCAACAGAGTGAATTCTCAAATGCTTCATTCGCGATTTATGATAGGAAGCATATGTAGGTAAGTATAGGGCAGCTATATTTCGCCTCTGATCGGAAGCCTAATAAAGTATTTTGTATGCTGACCGTAATCTGCCAAAATCTTCCTAACATGGTATTTCAGAATCAATTTTTCAAGGAAGAAGAGGAGAATGAAAGCACCGCTTTGTAGCCTAAGTTTAGAAGACACGTCTTGACAACAAAATACACAAAAATTCAAGACTTGAAAGTAATATTTTAATATAATAAATATATACAGGGTGTCCGAATTGAAACACCCTAATTTCAACTGTCTGTAACTCAACATGTGTTAGATGCATCCAAATGAATTATACATTACTGAATATACACAGTCCTAAAGTTTCTGTGAGCAAAGTAACGGGTGTCCCACTCGAAAGGGATCCCCATAAATTGTCACGTCATTGGGTAAGTATTTCACCGAGTGGTATCAAATTTGGACAGATTGTAGTTCAGTACATGAGAAAGTTGACGTAGCAACACTGTACGTCGTGAAGACTGAAGAAGTGGGTCAACAGGCAGGTTCAGCGAGTCTCCGTGTTTCAGTGAAGCGTAAGCGGAGGAAGTGGATTGATGTGACTTTGTTATTGTGTTTTTAACAATGTATCGGTATTCTCTTGAAGAGCGCGTGTTTATTGTCAAACTGACACTCGGATGGTACCAACAAGACGGTGCACACACCTCGGGAGTGAGCATGGCTGAGGTCGAATCGTTTTTCCCTAACAGAGTCATTTCCAAAGGATTGTGGCCCCCAAGGTCACCCGATTTGACCCCACCTGACATTTTTCTATGGGGTAACCTTAAAGGAAAGGTCTTCAAGAACAAACCACGCACCCTCGATGAGTTACGGGAAAACATCCGCCGTGAAATCCATGCAGTGACATCCGAGGTTCTGACAGCTACATTCACACACTTACAACGTCGTGTTCAACTGTGTTTACAAGTTGGTGGAGGTAATTTCCAACACCTATTGTGACGTAATTTCTATTCCCACAAATACAGGTAGGTCATGTTCAAATTTCGTATCCTTTACTCTTCATTTCCATTTTTTACAAAACAAATTCAAGGTTCCCTTTCGAGTTGGTTGTCCCGTGTAATCCTATCACGAAGCGATACCAGAGTTGTATCTTTGGTTGAATACACCATGTCCTTGACATGCATCCACAGGAAAAAAATGGAGTGGGGTAATGTCAGGCGAATGCGTAAATGTACTAAATGTACTAAAATGTTCTAAATGTACTAATTACTACTTTGCTCACAGAAACTTTAGGACTATATATATATATATATATTCATTAATGCATAATTCGTTTGGATGCATCAAATGCATGTGGAGTTACCGACAGTTGAAATTAGGGCATTTCAATTCGGACACCCTGTATTATTATATATCTTATCCTATATATATTTTATTCATATAATAAATAAATTTAATACACGTATATTAAAATTATTAAGAATAAACTCTGTGCAAACAAAATCCATCAGGATTAGACCAACACTGTTTCTGAACCAGCCTCCGGAATAGCTTAGTGGCTAACTCTCTCGCCTTGTAATCGACATATCCAGGATTCGATTACAGACTGGACTCATCTCAATTGTTCGACCAGCACCGGATTAACCAATCTGAGCATAGAAACGTTCAACCGTTAGTCAAGCACACAGTGTCATCTTATTGCAAAAGTTCGTTCATCTGACCAGGACCGGATTTACCTCCTTGCCGCCCCTAGGCCAAAAAAAGCTCTGCCGCCCCCATACCGTTTATCAAGAATGAAAATAAACATCATTTTCTGTATTACTATTTTTGCTATTAACGGCATTCAGTATTAATTAAATGATAGTTACATACAAAAAATGTAACAAAGCGATAAGACATAAATTATATAAATTACATTTTAACATTTACCTTGTTTTTCAGAGAAGACTTTTAATTTTACTTCATTTAAGTGATAGGGACAGAACACACACTGGGCTCGTCAACGGCACTTTCCTCACTTCTTTCCTGATTACATTTCTGTATAAAGAAAGAACTGATTTTCGGAATCTTCATCAGAAATGCTTCCTGCTTTACATCTTTCTCCACTTTTCTCTTTTTGTATTGTGACTCACTGAGTGTTACTCTTTGATCACTCATAATGAGCGTAATGACGTTTTAAACTTACCCCAACAAACGCACGTCGGACACTGACACACGCGAGATGCGACACACCACCTGCTTCTTGAATAATATTCTCGAGCAACTAACAGTAGAATAGTACAGTGCGAAACCCCTTTAATAATGCTTGCGCCGACAGTTTAATTCTCAACAATTTAACGCGAATCACATACTTTTGATATGCTGGCAATGCCGGCAGTAACAAGGAACGGCGTTCCTGGAACGCAGCCAAGCCGGTGTTGTCTTTCAAAAGCAAGCAATTCTTTGTTAACTTATATTTACAATACAACTACATTAAGTCATTCCATTCGTGTGTTAGGAGAAAAAAAAGAGGCAATCCGAGAATTAGGTATTCCTTATAAATTTAAAACAAACAATACCAAAGTGCCGCTCTAGGCCCGGGCCTATGAGGCCTATTGGGAAATCCGGGCCTGCATCTGACTGTCAGTAACACTAGAATTCCAGAAAGACGGAACAGCTTCCTGGATATCCTAACACTGAAACGCTTCTCCAATATCAAAATTGTTATTTTTATTCTTTGTAGAGGTTTACAAGCTGTTAACCCAGTTTAGCATTAAGTTGAATATATACTGCCTACTGTTCACAAAATTACGTCACTACTCCTTCCGAACATTGTGTCTTCACACCCCCTCGCGGTTTTGAGTTGAAAATTAACATATCGTCCTCTTTCTTATTTTAAGTTCAAAATGACTGTCATTATAATTGTAACACAGCAAATATCGTCGATTAGAAATCGTTGAATTCACCAGTAACTAATGCTGATATTAATGAAATAATATTGTCAATAAAACTTATCCATGCACCTCTCGCTTCCTTCAGGAAGATGCGTAACCCTATCTGAGAATCGCCAGTTTATTGTAAGGGAAGCGACATGTCGCTTAGGAACGAGCCAATCAGCACCAACGTTTCACACCGTAGAGGCATGAGAGTCTGAACAAGTCTGCGTCCCACTGCTGAAATCAAGCGCTTCGGTGTGTCACGTGTCGCGTGTCGCTTGGGTGTGAAACCTCCCTAAGGGTTCATCTATTCTGTCGCTTAAAACAAGGAAGTTTTGATGCAGCGTTAAAAAGTCAATTAACTTATGACCTTCACGTTAACGCTACGTTATGACTAGACCTCGGATTTTTAGATTCTAAAAAGTGTGGTTTTAGGTTCCTAAAATAGGCTCTAAAAATCGTAAAATAGGTTCTACTTACTTAAATTAGGTTCGAGGAATACAGAAATAGGTTGGAAAAAGACTTAATTTGGTACAAAATTCCTGAAAAATACTAAGTAGATACAATCGTTAAAAACAAAATTTCACAAGAACCGTAATAACCAAATTTTCTAAACAAATTTTCATATCTTTATATCAGTTTCAAAATTATCTACAAATTATTATAATACTGCACTTGTGCTGTTAGAAAAAGTTACATGTTGATATGAAGAATTAATTACGTATGTATAATTTGCTGCACAATATCAGGGTGACTACTCAAGGAATTACACGTTAATTATTGGCTCAGGAAATTATGCGTGAATTATTGTCTCTGGAAATTATTCATGAATTTTGGCAAAACATGAAAAAAGGTACAAGCGGATGTTTTCTATATTCCAATTTTTTGTTCGTAGACGTGCAACTTTTATTAATCCAAATCCCATTAAATTTATACATGTTTATAAATGCCCTGAGGCAAGTTTCTCTCAGTTTAGATTTGTTTTCTTTTAGGAAGAAAAAGAAAGCTACATCGAAAATAAAACACAATTTTCTCAATCCGTTTACTTTGTTAGTGTCTTTAGCAGAACAATCTATCTGACAGACGGAAGATTATTGCAAAATAATATATCTTGAAGTTGATTAGGTAAATTTTTTGGTACGTACATTGAAATCATACAACCCTTTACATTGTTAATATTTTTGTGTGTGGAAGGGAGGGCGAGAGTCGGTAATACGTAAGGTTGGAATAGAGAAAACATCTGCTTGCATCCTTGAATTTTTGGAAAGTTCGCCTTGAAAACCAGAAATTATACTTGAATTCTATCATGGTCTTAGTGACCACCATGAATCTTTTTGCATGTTTTATCCACGCTCAAACTCAGCCTTTTGTCTGTGAGGATCTTTCATGTAATGAAAATTGTCATTCAACAGAAACATAGTCAGTAGCGCAAATTTGAATGCTGAAACATTACTTCGCAAGGGGTGAATGCCACAAAAGGACCAAACTGATGCGAAAGTGAGCAAGGGCACACAGATGAGATGTTTGCACTTGGGACTGTGCAGGCAGTAGAGACGATTGGGTGCCAAAACTGAGAAGGAGAGGGGCCAATGATAGTTTACTTTATCTTAGTAGCCAAGGCTTAGCATTAAAAGTCTATAGTGCGGGGGTAAAAAGTAGGGGAGAACTGTCCCCTTTCGCCGCCACTGTCTGCAGGTAACAGTGACGTCAGACATTTTTTGTTTTATTTAAAGCTTTGATAAACATCATATACTTGGAGGGAGGGAAATCGGCAGATAACTTGTTTGAAACACGCCAATCATTAAATTATTTCGCCACGAAACCTAGTAAATACCTCTGTGAGAGAAAAAAATCCTGTAAAACCTAAAAAAAAAATATAAAAACCTAAAAAAAGGTTTAATTTATGCACATAAACCTAAAATAGGTTATAACAAGCAAAATAGGTTATTTTAGGCAGTATAAATCTTCGTCAGTTGTTTCATTTTTTAATGAAACGCTGATATAACTTATTTCTTATTTACCCGAAAAGGAAAAAATAGGTTAAAAACCTCAAATCCGAGGTCTAGTTATGACATTCACATTTTGGCGCTTGTAATTAATCCCCCCTCTATATATCGAGCCCAGATCCTTTATCTACAAACCGATCTTCGCTTTGACCTAAAGCAGTAATGACTGTAACAATGTACGTAAACAGTGGAGACATTATTTTCCCCAGGAACTCTCATTGCGATTACTAGATAAACAGCCGGGCAAAATCACGCAACGTACATTTCAACGAGAATTATCAGGCAACTCCCAACCCTGACAGCTGGCTGCTGTTTATTTTTGGATGTTGCGAATCTAGCCAGTGCGTCGGTAACCTTGCCTAAAATCCTGCGAAACGTACTCTTTAACCTCCAAAGACCAGGTCTTTGCACCCATGAATAAATGTTCTTATTTTTGCGAGCACAGGGGTATTATTGTTACCGCAACAAAGGAACGCAGTTCACTTTGTTAAGCACGAGGCAACAGCACCATTCCTGGTCGGTTGTTAAGCACCATATAAGGCCGTGAAATAGAAATGTGCTCCTAGGCGAATCGTTTGCGGAAAACAAGAAGGTAGGAATAAAGTTATTCTCTTTTGATTCTGCGTATAAGCTGAGTCTGCAAGGAATTCGATTGCTTAAACCCAGGAGGGCCGGCCATAGGCGGATGTGGGTCCTACAACGAATATTTTTCAGAAGTCTGAACAAAACAGATATTGTTCCTAGCCTGCAGTACAGGTGTTCTATATACACAGCTCGTCTACAGAGTTCCTAGACTGGCTTGATAAAAAGTGTAAATAGGTAAGACTTAGTCTTTGATGTACATCCCTCCTAAGTCCAGACACTTAGTGGCACGGCTATACGATTGCTGGATGCCCCTGTGGACACCATCTTTTGGGTTGTGTTTAGGTGCCTCGTCACAGCTCCTTCAATTTCCAAACTGGTGTCAAAACGTTGGCCCTTCAGGTGGAACTTCAATTTGGGGAATAAAAAGTAGTCGGCCGGTGCCAAATGTGGCGAATAAGATAAGTGGTTTAACACAGTCACCTGTTTCGGTACCAAAAACTGTTGGACCACAATTGCCTATGGCTTGGCACATTGTCGTACTGCAGGAACCATGCACTGAATTCAACCAGCTCTGGTCTCACTCGTCGTAATATCTTTAGCAAGCACCCCTAAATGGATCTGTACGCAGCTGCAATCATCAATCATCATCATCAACCATCCTCAGTGACTGTGCCCAGTTTTCATTCAGTGTTTGTCAAACTTTTTCAACATTACCGCCAGTTCGACTGGTGGAGGAACGGCCCTCACTGGGATCATCCGCTACATCTTCCTGATAGAATGTCAAAAGGCTTCATTGCCGCAAGCCGCTTTCAGCATTTCAACGATTTCTGAAGAGGCTTTAACAAGTTTTACACAAAATGTAATCACCACTCTTTGTTCTGTTTTCAAATCCATGACGAGGATACAAAACACTACACTAATTTGAAAGATGTAAATCACTCAATTTTGCACCGAAACAGACACTCACTGCACACTCACTACGTGTGAAACGACGTAATACGAGGCTTATTTTTTAAGTAAGTACCGTTTTGATATGTACAAAAAACAAGTAAACTTTTTGTAACAATTTTATTGTTACATGAAAGACCACACTTTTATCTACTTTTCCACATAATTGACACCAATGTTAAGGTACTTATCATATCGAACAACAAGCTTTTGTATTCCGTCGTCAAAGAAGTTTGCCGCCTGAGTTGACGGCCGTTTTGAGGCTATCGTCGTCATCGTGGCGCTGACCTCCGAGATGCTTCTTCAGTTGCAGAAACACGTGGTAGTCACTGGGCGCTAGATCGGGGCTGTATGGAGGATGATCAAATTGTTCCCAGCCAAATGATACGATGAGATCTTGAGTTCAATTGGCCGCATGTGGACGGGCATTGTCATGCAACAAAACGATCCCTTTACTCAGCATGCCGCGCCTTTTGTTTTGAATGGCACGGCGCAGTTTTTTTAAAGTCTCACAATATGTTTCGGAATTTATTGTGTCACCACGAGTCAAAAAATCAACAAGCAACACCCCCTTCCTGTCCCAAAACACGGTACACATGATTTTCCGGACTGAAATTGTCTGCTTAAACTTCACTTTCTTGGGCGATGTTAAATGCCGCCATTCCATGGATTGTTGTTTTGTTTCGGGTGTAACGTAGGCCACCCATTTTTATCGCCTGTGACAATTTGGTTTAAGTACGCGTCACCTTCAGCTTCATAACGCACAAGAAATATCAAGGCGCTACCTAAACGTTTGCTTTTGTGCGCCTCAGTTAACATTTTTGGTACCCATCGTGAGAATAATTTTGGATAGTTTAAGCGTTCGGCAACAATTTCGTAGATAACACTTCTTGAAACTTCAGGGAACTCCTTTGATAACGAAGAAATCGTGAAGCGTCTGTTCTCTTTCACTTTTTCGTCGACTATCTGCACCAAATCGACAGTGATCACTGAGTTTCGCCCACTCCGTTCCTCGTCATGAACATTCTTTCTGCCATCTTTGAAAGCTCTTACCCATTTGCGTACCATTCCATCACTCATAATGTTTTGTCCGTACACTTCACAAATCTGACGGTGAATTTCAACTGCTTTCACGCCTTTAGCACTAAGAAAACGAATAACAGCGCGTATTTCACAGTCGGCGGGATTCTCAATCGGCGGAGGCATTTTAAATACGCAAAAGCAAATGTATACACGATCGATTGTTGCCGCAATGGCGTCTGCGGCTTGCCAACAGATGTAGGTACACAGTGCGCATGCACGGGACACCGACCGCAGCGCTGCAGCGGCGGAATTTCAAAACGGTACTAAAGCCCCTATCACACGGAACTGGATTTCTAGTAGGAATGCCCTAGTTGGCGCTGAACTAACTTTCTAGGTAACAATCATGGCCGCCTGGCTAACTGCTTGACTGGTTTGGAGGAATAGGACTTGTTCTAATTGCTACTTGCTTTCCTCGACTGGATTCTGTGGAACAGCCAATCAGAGTAAAGTTTCGCCATGTGAAGATAATCTGTGAATGTGCAAAGGAGCGTTTTTGTCTGTGGTTTCCGAGTGTTACTCCAGCAATGTATAACGTATACAGCATGAAAGGCGCGTTTAGTTACACCATCTATGCTGAGTGCACGGTGTTTACATTTGAAACATCTAAAATATTCTTCCATACGTGTACAGTAAACGCTGTAAAGTATGTATTTAGGCAGCGCCATTGTCTTGTACCTAATAACGTTTTATACGAAACGTTATTCCTCTCGGTTGAATAGTTATCGGCTGTTAAAAATGTGAAGTGATACAATTTTCACATCTCACTCGGCCGCCATTACAACTTCCCTCGTATGGGAACAAAAGTCTATCGACAAGTACGCTGATAAGTATCGTGTGAGGCGAAAACTAGCAAATTGGTAGCTAGTCCAGGGCCAACTAGGACATACCTACTTAATATACAGTTCCGTGTGATGCGGACTTTACTTTAAAAATACGCCTCGTACATGTACCAAACGCCAGATGGCAGCATTTACCTTTTTACAGTGTTGCCAGTCTAGAAACTTGGTAGGCACAACGTATAATCAAAATAAAATATTATTACATTTAATTTATATATTTCCTATTATTATCTAAGGGCAATAAGTACAACATGTTAACTAACTAACTAACTAACTCTCTAGCCTTCTTAAACCCGAAGGTTCATGGCTGCAGCAACACAGGCCTTCCATCTGTCCCTATCTTGAGCAAGATCTATATATTCTTTTCCATCCCTACCGATTTCCTTTAGGTCCATCTCAACGTTGTCCCTCCATCTTCGTCTTGGCCTTCCTACAGGTCTCTTACCATCAGGTTTCCCAACAAGAACCTTGTAAACTCCTCTTTCCTCTCCCATTCGTGCCACATGGCCTGCCCACCTAAGTCTTCTTGATTTAATTATTCTAATAATATCTGGACATGAATACAAATTATGTAGTTCTAAATTATGTAACCTTCTCCACTTACCTGTCTCCTCATCCCTTTTAGGTCCAAAGATTTTCCTAAGGATCTTATTTTCAAATACTCTCAATTTATGTTCCTCTTTTAATGTAAGGGACCAAGTTTCACACCCATATAATACTACAGGCAAAATTACTGTTTTGTATATTTTAACTTTTAGTTTCTTAGATATTAAACGAGAAGACAAAAGTTTATGAAGAGAGAAGTAACATGCATTTCCTGAATTAAGCCTACTTTTTATTTCCTCTTTAATATCATTTTCATTTGTTAATATTACTCCTAAGTATTTGAATTTGGAAACTGGTTCAAACGAGTTGTTATCAATAATTAGATTTTGATTATTACCTAACACTTGGTTTCGGCCTGTAAGCATATATTTAGTTTTCTCTTTGTTAACTTCCAAACCTATCTCTTTAGCAGTTTTGAAAAATATTTTAGCATTATTCTTAATCGTATTTATATCATCCCCCAGTAAGTCTACATCATCTGCATATGCTAACAACTGAGTCACACCATTTAATTTTAGTCCTTCTTTAGTTTCTTTTACCTTCCTTACAGCATATTCTAAGGCAAAATTAAAGAGCAATGGAGATAATGCATCTCCTTGTTTTAACCCATCATGAATTATAAATTTGTCAGACATATTATTACCCACACGAATTTTACTTTCTGTTTCACTGGTGCATATTTTTATCATACTAACAAGCTTCTTAGGTATTCCAAACTCTACTAATATATTATATAATTTATCTCTTTTGACCGAATCATATGCTTTTTTGAAATCAATGAATAGCTGATGGACATTTTGATTATATTCCCACTTTTTTTCAAGTGTCTGTCTGATATGAAAAATTTGATCTGTAGTTGATCTGTTACGTTTAAATCCACATTGATAATCACCTATAATTTCATTAGCATATGGGGTTAGTCTTGTTAAAATAATGTTAGATAATATTTTATATGTTGTTGAGAGTAGAGAAATTCCACGGTAATTATTGCAGTTCATTTTATCACCTTTTTTAAACACAGGAACAATTATGGATTCTTTCCACTGTTGAGGGATTTCTTCTTTATTCCATATTAAACAAATTAATTTATGGATTTGACATATTAATGAATTTCCACCATATTTAATTAACTCAGCTGGTATTAAATCAATGCCAGGTGCTTTGTTATTCTTTAGCCTTTTAATAGCATCTTTAACTTCAGTCAAGTTAGGTTCTGGAACTAAAGGTTCTGCTGTGTGTACTTCATTTACTTCTGAGTTATCTCCTACATGGACATTTAAAAGGTCATTAAAGTAGTTCTTCCATCTATTTAGAATATCGCTTGGGTCAGCTAGAAAATCACCGTCTTTATCTTTTATCAAGTTTACTTTAGGTTGCCACCCCTTTCTAAATTCATTTACACCTTTATATAAAACATGTTAACTAGAACTGAGAATCATGGGAGGATAATAAAAGTTTCTAAATTCTGATGTGCCACAGATGAGGTGTTCATTATATTTAATGGGTATGTTCACCATCAAACTATTTTTTTACCTATCAAAGTGGCATTTTTAAACATATTCGATAACATAATTGTTTTGTTTACTTTTCATTGAATTTTGATGTTGTAGTGAATTTACATTCTTTCATATAAAATAATATTTCCACATCTTGATTTCATTCTATAATGAAAGGAAGATAGTGAATATTAACAAATTTTTAAGTGAAATATTTAAACACAATTTTTATGCAGTTACTACTTTTTTTCAGAATATTATTTCGATAGATTGGATTTTCAAGTATGTCAAAACAATCCAAAACTCAGGAAAAATCAGATTAGTTGCTTAAATGGAAGCACCAGCGTCCTGTAAACTAGTAATAAACCGTACACAAATATTTATTTTCTCTGACGCGCGTGCGGGACCCATGAAGTGTGGGGCCTCGAACGAGTGCCCCTCTCTAGGGCCGACTCTGAAACACAGGACCACAAAAAGTGGACAACAGCTTTGTACACTCGGATTCTGGCGGTGTACGTACGTTGTTAAGGATTGAGTTTCTTTTATGTAAAATATTTGTTCTACTATTAAAAGTTATTTTGAACGTTGATCATTTTACTGTTTGATTTGAATAATTGTATTGTTTTATCTTTGAAAATAATAAATCACCAAACCATGATGGCCAGTGCTATAGTCCCAAATTTTTCACAGGGTATGCGCTAAGAGCCGTCAAACGTTGAAACCATTTAAGGTCTACACACTACTATGTCCCCGGCTAGGAGTATGAGAACTCTTCTACACCCAGGGCTTAATATCGCATAATTAACGCTATATTAAGAGTAGTTGCTTTAACTAGAAACTAGTCAACGACACCCGTGACTCAACACGTTTAAAAGACCGTTCCACTGAGATACTTTACACAAGCTTTATAGAGGCCAATCTTTTAATAAATTTCAGCTGTGCTATTTCCAACAGATATAAAGCCGTAAAATAGGAACAATATTACTCACAAAAGGACTTGCAATAACACATACTTACAGTCCGCCCAAGGAAGACGAAACTACCTGGAAAGGACGATTCCAAACGCGAGAGGGGAAGCAGGGAGAAGCTCTCGCTGAACTACCCTGTGGTATTTCGCTTGCGTGGGTTCGCTTGTTGTGTTTATTACCGCTTTCTGTGTTGTGTTTTTGATGGCTCTTACAATTCGCAACAAACCGTTTCGAAGTGGAATGAGGAAAATTGGGACGTTTTGGCCTCTGTTGCACATTCTACAAAACACCCTCGTTATGCTAGAAAATGTCACAAGCCATTCAGTTACTACATTTATATTTATAATACTATATACAACAATATTATTATTATTAAATACTATCCTGATTAATGTTGTGTACATTTGTGCTAATTATAATATTTACTAAGAAGATCAATTTAATTGAATGATCTAAAATAAAGCTACTGGTTTACAAACAAGTTTATCTACTAATGTGACGATATGAATACTTTCCTATGTTCTGTTTGCTGATATAGTATATGACTGACTGGCTTACATAACACTTACATAATTCGTAAACAACTCTGTATGTATTTTGGCGGCGATGTTACTACGTTGAAACTTCATTGCTGTTTTTACAGCAGACGATTTTCAAGGAACCCGCTTCCTGTCCAAAGCTCCGTCACCCCTATTTAGCCACTGAACGCGTCCGATTGGCGCATGCGCATTTTCGTCCATGGTCTCGGCTAAGGCAGCCAGACAGTACATCATCTTTCGTTTTTTTTATAACCAAGCCGCAAGAAAAAATCTCTATCTTTTTCCATCGTTACCAACCCACTTATTTTTGCGAAGTTGCCAACCTCGCACAGAAAATTTTCATACCTAAATGTGTGATAACATCAGATATCTTCAATGACCATACAGGCCAGGTGCCTGCAGTCTCGTATCACTCCTTGATGTAGTTTTGAAGCCATTGGGCGGTGCTTATGGTCTGAGTAAGATGGCCGCATGCCGCCCGCATCTACTTCAACTGACAGAAGAACATTGCATCGTGTACTGCAAGCGCACGTAGGCTCCCTTCCTCCAAGCGAGACTGGAGATGGGCTGCAACTGCAAACGTTCGTGCTCGCGTAAATATGTATGGATTCGAAAGCTGAACGGTATCTCGTTTTGTGTACGACCGATATACATATGATATGTATATGAAAATTAAAACGGAATATAACACGGTTAAGCTCGTCATTATACTGCGAAAGGTTTAACCTGGCACGGCTCCCGCCAAAATCTTCTCCGTCGTCTGCAGGACTTTGTTGCCACTGATTTCGGGTGTTTGCGGGATTTTTCGTATGTAAAAATTACCTAGTTATTTTTATACCATCCATTTCAAAATGTCCAAAAAAAAAAAAAAAAATGTCCGAGTGTATTTTACATTGCTCTTTTCATGCTTTTTTCCTTAACTCAATCTAGTTTGTAAAACAATACTGATGCTTCACGTTTTTATGGCTTTTTGAAAGGGGTTTAGGTTTACCAAACACGAATTATAAAATGTTAGCGAGATTTGCAAAAAAGACAGTTTTAGATCAATCAACATATGAAGGGAGGGGAAATGCCGTGATTATTCACGCCCCCACCACACGTACATAGATAATGATTTCATAGTAACAAAAAAAAGGTAAAAAGGTAAAGTGTTCCCCTGTGCATAGCACCACGCCATGAAGGCGTATAGGGGGTATGGGGGTAACGCCCCACACTTTCTTGATCCGGTCGTTAGTGGGGTGATGTGATCAGCATCACGCCCCTGACCGCCTTTACCCCCCAGGGTTTCCCCCAGGTACCCATGTTATTCGACGCTGGGTGGGCGCCGGGGCCGCTTCCATCGTTAGAAAAGTTCCCGGATTTGAACCGGCCGGGGATCGAACCCGGGACCTTGAGCATGGTAGTCAGACGCGTTACCGACTGAGCCACCGCGGCCCATAGTAACAAACCCATTAGGAAGTTTTTATTTATTTGTTAAATATTTATTTGCCTTTAAGTAACCAAACTCGTAACTTAAACAAACCTCCGTAGCGAAGGGTTCCGACACCAGAGGTTCCGGGGTCGAATCCCGGGCTTTGCAAGGATGTTCTCTGTGAGTGTCCCTTCAGCACTGTCATCATATCATTCATTACTCATCTTCGCATTTATTCAAAAGTGAAGTAAAATAAATCAAATAAGTCAATCATAACTTGCAGTCGTTTAGTACTTTTTTGGGTGCGCTCGTTTTAACAACATTGCATTAATGTAGAAGAAAGAAAAGTAAGTGCCTGAATAATACGATATCCTAACCTAAATAACATTTGTAGCCATATGAAATACATCTACAGAAAATCGTCTTGTGTCTTGATATCAAAGACGTTCCGCAAAGACCCGTAACATATGAAGAGGTTTCATTCGCGAGAACACAAGGTTTACTTAACACTTAAATATTATGAAGATAAACTATAGCCAGCTTTACTTACCTGTGAAAAGTTATTCCTTCAGTTTTCCTGTTGCTTCTTTTGGTACAGCCATGTACTGAAGAAGCCACCATTGCTCCGTAATTCGCATTAAAAAGTACACAAAATTACATACGTTCTTATGGCGACTACGAATGTTTTGGTATGACTCAGCTGCGTCTTCTCACGTGACCCGGTTTCAGAAAAATCGCGCGATGCGTGCTCCTCTCCCTTTCTTACCTACACGATACAGGCCCTCCTATACGTGTGATAACTAAAGCCCGGATTTCTATGTAATTACATATTTTTTCCTTTATATGTACAAGCGTGGAATTAAAATATATTGACGAATTACGTCAGTAGAGATGTCACAGTGAAGTTTTATATTACATATTTTTACATATTTTACTAAATGTTACATATTCCTAAGAAATGAAATATTTTTTACATAAAACAGTCCTTAAGAGGAAAATCCAATGAACTTTTGGCTTACTAGTTAAAAAAGTATCTTCTCACTTCCCCTCCCCATTTCCAGGTCTAAAAAAATATAGTAACTTAAAAGTGCGATTTGCCTTCGTTGTACGTACATAGCAGTTCGTTGATTCGCCGCATCGTAACAATTACATCAAGATTCGACAGTGTTTCAGTTTCCAGTTTGTAACATGGAGCGGCAAGCAACACACAGCGAACGAAGAGAACCAACAATGGAAGGCGGCAAGTACTTTCCTTTCATCCGTACATTGTTGTGATCGTTTTGATTTTTCCAGCCGGCGGCGACAAATCTTGAATGAAGTATTGTTAACTCAACCGTAGAATTTCGTATATATATTTCGTCGCCTTTTCATTTTAACCATTGGAGTTTTAAGGAGAGCTTGCCTCAGTATTTAAACAGTGTTTTAGCTGTAGAAAGCTGGAATGGCTCCGCCTACCTCCTCGTTATCTCAAAAGTTGCGATCTTGGATAGCAGTCGATGATGCATTTACTACGGATGGTAAAGTTATTTTTTGTGCGATAAGAAAGTTGGGTGCACTATGAAGTGTCAATTAAATCAACATGTTCGCACTTCACTTCATGTGAAAAACAAACAACTACGGAGTGAAAAGAAGCAAGTTTTACTAACCCAGATGCAAGAGGATTCTTCATTCAGTGTGTTTTACAAGGAAATGTGCAAAGCAATGATTGCAGCAAACATCCCTTGGTATAAAATTCAAGTACCGAAGTTCCGGGATTTTCTGGGGAAATATTGTGGCCGTAAACTTCCTGACGAGTCAACCCTTCGAAAGCGATATCTTCCACATTCCTACAAAGAAACTTTAGAATCAATTAGGGCAGAAGTAGGCAGTTCCTATGTGTGGATTTCCATCGACGAAACAACTGATGCTTTGGGACGGTATGTAAGTAATTTCATTGTTGGAACGCTAATTGCTGATTCTCCATCTACACCACATCTCATTGCATGCAAAGTTCTAGAGCGTACTAATCATTCCACCACAGCACGATTTGTGAATGACAGTCTTAAATTGTTGTATCCGGATGGCGTACAAGAAGAGAGAGTTCTTCTCATGTTCACAGACAGTGCGTCATACATGTTAAAAGCTGCTACGGCACTTAAAGTGTTTTATCCTAACTTGATCCACTTTACTTGCTTGGCACATGCTCTCCAACGCATTGCTGAGGAGGTGAGAGGCAATTTCCCGGAAGTCAACCAACTTATTTCTTCCACGCAAAAGGTGTTTCTGAAGGCACCACAACGTGTGGAAGTTTACAAGGAACAATTGCCAGGTGTACCACTTCCTCCGGAACCTATTCTTACTAGATGGGACACTTGGATCCGGGCAAGTAAGTTTTACAACGAACATTTTGAAGAAGTGAAATCTGTGCTTGACTCATTTTCGGCTGACTCAGCTGTATCGGTACGCACTGCTCAAAATCTCTTCAAGGACACCAAACTTGCTTGCGATATGGCATACATAAACAGCAATTTTGGTTGGATTGATACAAGCATAAAAGACTTTTAACTGTTGGGTCTCCTCTCCTGGAAGCCATGGATATATATGAGGATGCAAGAAAGAAACTGTCTGCTGTTGGAGGAGATGTGGGAGAGAAAGCTCGAAGAAAATTTGACGCAGTGACTGAAAGAAACCCAGGTTACGTCAGCTTATTTACAGTGAGCCGCATTCTCAATGGTGAAACAGTTAACCCTCCCAATGATATTTCTCCCGACCACATTCACCTCCTGAAGTGTGCTCCGGTTACTTCTTGTGACGTGGAGAGAAGTTTCTCTGCGTACAAGAACATATTATCTGATCGGCGACAAACATTTACTTCTGAACATTTGGAAATGTATCTGGTAACATATTGTAAGTTAAATAATTAAATACAGTGCCTGCCCCAAGATCAAAGGTAACCTGAATTTTTGTAAGTGCTTTTTGAGTGAAAAATTTGGGCAACGAATATTTACTACTGAACATTTTGAATGGTACCTGGTGACATTGTATATTAAATATTGAATGTATTCATATTGTGGTTAATATTTCTGCTCTATAAGAACATAAAAAATACTTAATGTAAGCATTGTAATATTGTAACTTCAATTTTTGTAAGTCTTTTTGAAATAAACATATCCCTTTGTGAGGAAAAAATGTAACAAAAATAGGAAGTAACGTTTGGAATAAATATTTATAGTACATATTTCATTATGAATTTACATATTTTTTACATATTTCAGACACTTTTATTACATATTTATGTACATATTTTAGGGGTTGATATTACATAAAAATCCGGGCTTTAGTGATAACATTATACGGCGTACGCTTTTAGAAGGAACATGAGTTCAGCCAATACGCAGCCAGTGCTGTCGCGCTGATGCCAAACCAACTGCTAGCGGAAAGGAAACACAGAGATTTCGCCGTGTCCAATATTCAGCTTTTTATATATAATGCTTGCACGTGATATTTGAGTACAATGAAATATATAGTAAAGAATTCTACACACGATTATATCATATCACTGCAGCATATAAGAGAAACTCGTACCTGAAAGAAGTTTGAAGGTGTTTATTATAGAGGAACTGCAAGACCATCATCATCACTCTCGTTTCTGTTTTCTGGCATGTTTCCAGGAGATTTGAATATGGGTTCACCGATTTCTGTGGTAGATACGTTACTCTGTTTTATAATACGCAACACAGTATGCACACAGATACCACATGCTTTAGCCGTAAGTTCTCGACTCGGAGAAAACACTGTTTCAGCACGCACTTCTTCCGACGCCAATTCCTTGAAGCAAGAATACACTAGATTTCTGTCTTGTGAACGTAATATTTTACCCTTGGTGCCTGTACTACTTGTAATAGGTTTCGAGAGCGACATTATTAATTTGATTTGATTTACTGTACTTTATTATATTTAACTTTTCTGTCACTTTTGGCTAATTGCGAAGATGGAAATAAGTGATGATATGATGAAATTGATGGATGGACATTCACAAAATCCATGTCCAGGCAGGGATTTGAACCCGGGATCCCTGGCGTCGTAGCGCCATGGTTGCCGGCTCGATATTATTAAGTAACACTCGAGGAACACACACTATTGCATAACTTTCGAACATAAGGGCTGGACTTAACAGCGCGCTTCGACGCCAGGGGTCCCGGGTTCGAATCCCTGCCCAGGGATAGGTGTTTGTAAGTGTCCCTTCATCAATTTCATCATATCATCATCCATCCTCATCTTTGCGATTAGCCAAAGGTAGCAGAAAAGCGAAGTAAAATAAACCAACATTTAATTAATCACTAAGGGCCATATTGAATCGTCTCACAACTGTTATTCGTGGCTTACGAGTACAATTATCTTACACCGCCCTTGTTACGAAAACGCTGAACTGAAAGTGACTGAGATTCGCAATGTTCGTAAATGCCCACGACAATGAAGGACCATTGTTCATATTCAGCCGAATTTGACACCCATAGCTTTACCAAGACACAACTCAGCGGGGTTAACAAGGTGGCAAATAAAAAAAAAACAGACTGAACACGGAAGGAAAACGAAGGGTCATTGTGTGTGTGTGTAGAGACGCGCTGTTTCCCTTGTTTCTTCGAGAAACAATATCTCCGGGCTCCGGCTGTAGGCGACGGAAATGCATGGGACTTGGACAGTCAGGTTCATAATGTCGTGCCCCATGCAATGATGAACCTTAAGGCCGTACTAAAGGCAATTTTGTGGTAATTTTTCGATAACAGATGGCAGCATCGTTTGCCATGGCAACCGAGGGCCATGTTGCCAGATCTCCGCGTAAATATAACCAAGGTACATACATACAGGTAGGTCGATTAGGGTACTCGATGTGAGATGACACCATATTGGTTAGAGGTGAGTTAGTGAATTAAAAAAAGTAGTAAATCAAGGAAATTGATAAATCATGAGATTTTAGTTATATGTTCTTCTTACAGAAATAAGCAATATATCATCAGTGGAGGGTAGTAATAGTCGAAATATTGATATAAAATCCGTTGTTTTATATTAAGTATTTGTTTTAATATTTAGAACGCATAGAAGAAAATGCAATAATGAGTGTAGTTAAATATTAATATAAAATTCGTTGTTTTATGTTCAGTATTTATTTTAATATTCAGAACGCAGAGAAGAAAATACAATAATAAGTGTAGTTAATTCAAACACGAAACTGACCAAGTGAGGACAGTAATTGAAATAATTGAAAAATTTTGTGAATAAGTTTGAAGCAAATGGCGTTGACTCAGGCACGTATCCAAGGGGGGCTCAGGGGGCTAGAGCCCCCCCCCCCGAAAGTTTTCGGTTTACACTTGATAAAATGAGGCTTTTTGGTTTCTTGTGTGTGTGAAATAAAATAATGTGACGAAAATTTAAGGAGAGAAATAATTATCGAGGCAAGGTAAATTTTTCTACAACCCTGTAATTGATAATAGCACGTGTCCAATGTGGGGATAAGGGGAGTCGATCCCCCAGGAAATGTTTCAGTTTACACTAGATAAATTAGGTTTTTGGCTTCTTGAATAATGTGACGATAATTTAAGGAGAGTAATAATTATCTAGGCAAGACAGAAAATGTTCTATAACCCTGTTATTGATAATAGCATGTATCCAAGATGGGGATCAGGGGGGGTCGAGCCCCTTCCAAGGGAAATCTTTCAGTTTACACTACATAAAATTAGATTTTTGGTTTCTTGTAAGATGCGACGATAATTTAAGGAGCGAAATAATTATCGGGGCAAGGTAGAGAATGTTCCATAACCATATTATTGATCATAGCACGTATCCAAGTTGGAGATCAGGGGGCCGAGCCCCCGCAGGAAATCTTATCAGTTTACACTGGATAAATTAGTTTTTTGGCTTCTTTATAATGTGACGATAATTTAAGGAGAGTAATTATCGAGGCAAGACGGAAAATGTTCTATAACCCTTTTATTGACAATATTGCACGTAAACTTTTCTTGCGTTTTCATTGTTGTTGTCGCAGCGAGCGCAATCATTGTGTAAAGATTTGTCATCATTTGGAAGCTGCACAACAAAGCATGCCACGAGTACGACGATTCTTTGTATTATTTATTCTTTGGAAAGCGGGAAAGGAAACGTTCTTAAATAAGAGGTGGAGTCGAACCACTGGTAATATTAACGAAACGTTTTACCTGCGGAACATTCTAGAATATAATGAAGACGTAAATACCCGGCTTCAATTTCTCGGTTGATCAGTACAACAGAATCTGTTAGTAATTCTAAAATGAAGAGGACTAGTGAGACAATTTCCAATAAACTACCGAAGTCTACTTCTAGTTCGTGTCCAAAGTTGAAAATATTGACGTCTGTGGAACTCTAGGAGCCTCAGTGTAGTGCTAGTTCGGGGCATGAGCCGAAGAGATCAAAGGTCTAAAGTGAATATTTCAGGAGTACCGGATATTGGGGCGGTTTATTAAGACATAAATAAGTTTCACAGATCAACTGTAATTTTATTTGTGCCCGGGCCAAATTTCGTGTTTGCAGTCCGAGACTTTCATGGAATAAAAATTACTTTTATTTAAGCCAACAGGGTTCGACCCACACTCAAAAACTTAACCACTACAATGGGACAGCCGAAAATTATATGAATGTCGAGAAGAGAAAGCAGGAAGATGTTGGATATGTAGATATTTTAGCGGAATTTTCAGGCTCTGCCAGGACCCGAACCAGGGTCTCTGGCATGTCGTGCGGTTGCTCTACTGACATACCCAGGATTTTCGAAGGGATGGGGGGGGGGGTGTTACGTATACTTTTTCTCGGCAGTCAGTCTTCATTTTGCCATATTTCTCTGCCTTTGACGTTCATTTTTTTTTTTTAGAAATACTGGGCCAATGGAGGGTTATGACCCCCATCACGCCACTGGAAATAAATGAGTGAGCATTTTATCATATTGGAAGTCGAAACATTAGATGTGTTGGAAACGGAAGGGTTTTCACTGTGCATTAATTGTTTCTCGATCCAGCTGTGTTCGAGAATACTTCCTTTGTTTCGTGCCGATATATGACAAGACTGCGGAAGCTGTGACGGACAATTTTGAACACTTGCGAGTGCTTAGGCCTGAATATGAACAATTTGGTGGGTTTCAGCTTTTATAAGAGCTGCATACATGGGAAGACAAGACACATTAGTGGTGTTCAGGCTCGAATCAGGGAGAAATATTCGAGAACTGTGTGTATCCAGTTCACAGCCCACAGTTTGAATCTCGCATCGTCGAGCGGATTGTCCATCCATTGTGTAACAGCTTCGTGAAGACACTCAAAGACACCAAAGATGTTTTGATGTCTGATGAGAAGAAACGGACAAACACGTGATAAAAATGGCAGCCTTAAACGGTGGCTACTATTTAGGGGACAGTTGCTCCCCATTTTTTTGCCTCCGCACTATGGCCTCTTAATGCTAGGCCTTGTCTACCAAGAGAAAGTAAACTTTCCTTGCCCCCCTCCCCGCTTTGCCACCAAAATGGCACCACTGGCCTTAAATATGCACCTGTGAGGTTCTATCTATACCACTTAAAAATATATTGTCCCCCCTCGCCCCGAAAGGAATTTCTGGATTCGTGCCTGCGTTGACTATACACTTCATTTTGTATGACAGTACTTTCTACTTTTGATTGGAGACTTTATACTCTGTCCCAACTATCTCTGCTGCAGCAAGGCTGCACATAGCGGCAGAGAAGGGGATCGAGTGGGCAGAGCAAAGCAGTACACGATGCTGCGAAAGCTGGTAACTACAGCAGCTTTCCGCCGTTCCGCGCAATCCCGTTCCCTCTCACGTGTTCATTGGTGGAGCCGTCTCGCGTCACTACTTGCGCAGAGACTTGCTTTCGTTCGCTTGCTCCAGCGTTCTTTTCTTGTGTATGGAGCGACTGTTCAAATTATTCTTTGGTAGAACGTATTCAACGCACCGTGCTTTCAATTATAAACATTGTTGAAAAATGCTTAAAAGTATTAATGTTAATTTTCCACAAGGCCGTAAATTTCAGTTTCCTAATGTATTTTTCTTGCAGAATTACAATTGATACAAAAAAGTGTTCCGTTTTCTCAGGATGACGATAAGACCAAATAATCTTTGCTTATTGTCAATTGTGAATATTCGTCTGAAGAAGATCCTGTTAGAGGGTGGAAACGTTACATTTTTATGTATATTTTTTTTTTATACTATAAAAGCTTTCCTTCGTCAACATTTTAATGACATGAAAACAAGGCTTAACAGTGTTACAATGGAAATTAAAGCTCAAATTACTATACTTTAAGAAAATTATTTATTTGAAAAACTTCAATTGATGTTTTAAGTCATTTTTACGCACAGAAAGGCTAATCAGGACTGAACCTACCGTTTAAAGTGGGATCCGAACCACTGTGCAAAGCGCCTCCACCATGTATCGAACCTCTTGGGTAGCTACAAGGCGACGACTTTACCACTACGCCATTGGGGAGGCCTTTATTTGAAAACCGGGAATAAAGGGAAACGAGCAGCAGAGTGATTGTTTGTTCGTTTCAAAATACTTAAGTACAATTTTACACATGTTGCCTCCGCACAATGTCCAAAGTCCTGTTTCACAGTTCTTCACGAATTACACTGGTTTGTTCTGCAGCTGTCTTTGGAAGTAACAGTAACATTTTCGAGTAACATTAACTGTAAACTACTTACTTTATGAAATTAGTACCTGAAATTCAGTTATTTTTCCACCTAACTAGTAACAAACTTCGAAGTTAGTTGTACACTCCTGTTCACATAAAGTGTCACTCTTTATAGGGTCGAACAGTTGAAGTATGTACCAATTGATGTGAACAGAAGTGTACAATTACTATTTTTTTTTGCATAGAAAGGAATATTCTTCTGTTCCATTTTTACAATTTGTTGAATCATATCCTCGCCTGAAAGAATGGATAAATTAGTGATTATTGAAATCGTGAGACCATGAGAACAATCTTATTTATTGCCAAGAACCAGAATGTATCTATTCCAAGTGTATTTTAATTAGAATAATTTCGACATAAGGCTATATAATCTCCAACAATCCTCATTGGTATACCACAGTTCAACAGTAATTCTGAATAATATATTGTTTGCTCAACAAAAATACAATAAAATATTATTTTTTCATCTTTAAGTAAAAGATGTGGATTTTATTACCTCTGTATTTACATCTAAAATATATTAACTTAGTTATAATTATGTGGTTGATTGATTTAGTTTATTGTACTAAGCTTTTCTGCTATTTTTGTCTAATCGCAAAGATGAGAACGAGTGATAAATGATGAAACTTATGAAGGATCACATACAAAGAATACCCATGCAGGGATTCGAACCAGAGACTCCTAGCGTCGTAACGCGCTGTTCTAACCACTCCAACACGGACACCAGCAGTTATAATTGAAGACTAAAATTGGTAAACGCTGTAAGTGCCACAATAATTCAAACACCGTTTTCCACGTTAAACTGTGAAATGTGCCATGCTTTATAATGTGGTAAATGTAAAATGTGGCTGGTAGCCCTCTAAGTAGTTCAAAGGGCGTGTAAAGAGGTCACTAGTGTGCACGTTCTTACGGGCTGATGTGCGGAACGATGCGATTTCCCCAACACTTTCGCTTTTGGCACTTACAACGTTTACCACTTTTAGTCCTCAATTGTTGGTGGTCATCTGTGATGAAATGAATAGTGCACTTGCATTTCATGTTCTGAACCATGTCTTACAAGATATAACTAATCTAGAATAAAGTAATTGTAATAGTAACTAAATTAGATACGTTTTAAAGCTACAGTAATTATAACTGAATTAATTTCTCAAGTGATTAACTTTGAATTACTTTTGAAAAGTAACTTTCCACACACTGTCGATATCTTAGATAAGATACTCAGATAAGAATTGTGAGAGAAGTTTTCTAAGATACAATATGGTAATAATTACCATTAGAATAAAATTCAAATCATTCAAAAATCATTGCATGAAGGGACTACTAAAACTATATATTCGGGATATACGTATAAATTCACATTAACATTTTTAACATTATCGTTTAATAAGTCATAAGATTCCTTTACACTAAATTTCTAGTTGAAAGTATAATAATGTAGGGGCATGGAACGTCTAGAAGGGAGGCAAGGATTACCACACCTCCCTCTTCGAAAACGAATATCTACCTAAAAGTATATATTTCACACGTATAATTTGATTTCAGTCATAGTAATTTACATTAATTATTACGTATGTAATGGAGGGACGCAAGTATGCGATAATTTGAAATTCAAGTGGTGTTTTTGAGGGGGCAGCACTATTATCGGGGTAATATGCCCCACGGAAAAATATCTTGCTTGTCCCTACGTGGAAAAAATCTGCGAACGTCCGTGAGCCCCCCTTGCCCCCCCCCCCGTGCGCACGCCTATGAATAGGACTTTGACTTCAGTAGGTTATTGAATCAAATATTCGTAACATAATCTGGACAAATTATGATTTCTCTGAAAATCACTCAATCTTACCCACAAATAAATAATTAGCCTTGCACTTGTAAAGTATGTGAACTTCTAATATTTACTAATCTATACTAATTTGTAAATTCTCAGTAAACACGAAAACTATTGTTTGGTAGACTGTTAGGACTTTACTCTTTTAGCTGTTAGGGTGTACTTTTACACTTTAAATACATAAAGCTTGAACTTATTGGAAATGTTGCGCTACCATTACAAGGCGTTCAAAATTATGAAAGAACGAGAAAACCAAATGTTTTATACAGCTTACAAAACCGGTTTTCTGACCTGATTCTGTGAAAGAAGATAACAGAACGTTGTCCAGAACTTGCACAAAATTCGGAGATCTCACAATAAATCTATTCCAATCCAACCTAACAGCTTAACCTACTTATTGCATTTAACATTTGCTAGCTTTATGAACTGTGTTCAAGTTTCAAAAACATAAAAGAGAAAAATCTTGTTCAAAACAGGTCAGAAACAACTCGTTCCAACCTTGTACAAGGGGTTAGTGAAACTATAATGAACGACTGATTTGTAATACAAATTTCGATGTACGTACATTTGAATAGCACCAGTGAAATACGAAAATAATCTCCCAAGAACGATAGTAGAGCATTTTGTGCAATATCGATTTAATGCCAGAATATAATCTATATCAAGGTATTTCATGCTCTAGTAATAATCACAAAACTGTAATATCTGCATTATGCCTAATTTAATATAACATTCTCTTCTGATTTTACAATTGCAAAGAATTATGAACTTCGTTTGTAAGGAAAAATGCGTGCTGCGTTGTAAAGGTTGAGACGTTGAAGCGATATTCTCACAGAAATTATATCGGAAGGTATTTCCTCAACATATAAATAAATCATACATTCTGCATCACTCTTGCATATTGCAAACGTTTTACTTTTGATGGATTAAGCAACAAGCATTTAAATATAAGACTTACCTTTCAGTTTTTTCCGATGTTTCCTTCTTCCAACATGTACTGGATTCGTTATTCTCTGGTAACTTGGTTTTTTTTTTATATAAAATATTTATTGGTTACCAGTTAACAATTTATCAATTGGTATTATATACATGTATGCACTTAATATTTACTCACAATTATTCGTTTCATAATAAATAGTTTCCAAATTTCATTACACTTTTACAGAATTATATTATACTTGTTAAGATATTTTGTAAGAATATGGATTACCGAGGATGAAGGTGAAGTCAGTAAACAAGGCAGTGTCAGTGGCGCTTGATGTCCACTCCTGTACAATTCCTGTAAAAATGGTTCTCTGTAAGTTTCATAAAGTTTGCATTGAAATATAATGTGGTTTGGAGTTGCAGTATATTCGTTGCACAAACAAACTGGTGAAGTCACTAAATTCTTCTTGTAAAGGTGAGCTGCGGCGATAGTGTGATTTAACCTGCAGCGCATTATAGTTGTGAGGGAACTCCGGGAGAGCTGAATCTGTTTAAACCAACAATCCTTTGGAATTCTTTCTTGTATAGAATAGTAGGCCTTACCGCATTGAGTGCCAGTATTTGTCCACAAGCTTTGCCAGTCAGCAAATAATATTTTTCTAGTGTGTGATTCCAAAACTACGGACGGAATCTTTATTGAAAGCGGCCGTTGGATTGTTTGATTCGCTGCATATTTTGCCAAAGTATCTGCTATATTGTTCCCTTCTATTAAAGAATGTCCAGGTGTCCAAATAAAGTTGATATCATATCCCAATCTCGTTAATTTCAGTGTGAGTATTCTTATGTTAACAATGTACCATTCCGTATGACATGACCATGATGCAAACTGTAAAGAATTTAGCACAGAGGCTGAATCGGTTGCAATTAGAACTGAATTTAACTTCTTATTTTGTACATAAAGCAATGCCTGTCGTATTGCAAAAGCTTCTGCAGTGTAAATGGACAGATACGATGGCAAAGGAAAAATTTTGAATTCTGCAGAATTATCACAGTAAAATGCTGCTCCTGTTTTTCCAGACGTTGATTTTGAAGCATCTGTATATATGTGATATTCACATTGTAATTTTGAATGTATGTAGTCTTGATATATATTATTTGAAATTGTAGGGATTGTCTTTCTGAAAACTCTACTTGGGTAGGCAGGAAAATGAATTCTCATGGGAGATATCATATTGAAGTAGTCTGTCATGAAGCATGGTGCATTAGGTAAACGAATAATATTAGCTTGAAATTTATTAATGTCCTTATAAGCATAATATAGTATAGGTAATCTGGATTTATATTTTGCTGTACGTCTGTTGAGCATCAAAGAGTCTAACAATTGAAGTTTTGGTATGATCGGAGATGTCGTGTTGGCAATTTTCTTAAATAAAAATTTGCTCGCAAGATATTTAACTCTAAGTTTGTATGGAGGATCTCCCACTTCTACGAAAGTTGCTTGTTTTGGAGTTCCTTTCCAAAGGCCATAAATCCTGGATAAACTGCTATATTGGATAGAAGATAGCGTGTTAAAAGCCCAACTTAGATTATCATTGTACATAAAGGAACCATACTCTAGTCTTGAGTTTAGCATCTGTTTATGGATCTGATGTAATAATTTAGGATCAGCACCCCACTTTTTCTTAACTGTCAACATTTTTATTATGTTAAACACTTGAGATCCCTTACATTGTGCCAGTTCTACTTGTGACTTCCATTTAAGTTTTTCATCTAATATAAGTCCCAAAAATTTATGACTTCTTTGTTGACTGATAGTTTTTCCGTTTATATTTATTGATATGCATGAATGAGATCTCTTCTTATTAAAAACTACCACCGAAGACTTATCTGGATTTACTTCAATTCCATTGATATCACACCATGATGATAATTCATCCAGAGATTTTTGAATTTTTTGAGCCCCTTCTTGAATATTTTTACTACTAGTGTATATAACAATATCATCTGCATATTGTAATAGACGAGTGTGTTGAAGAATTTTTGAGCCTAAATCTGCCGTGTACATATTAAATAGCATGGGACTCAGCACTGAGCCTTGTGGTAGACCTTTATGTGTATAACGTGCGGTGGATAACTGTCCTCCATATCGAATGTATAACTTACGTGCCAATAATAATCCAAGAATACTTTTTATAAAATTACGTGGAACGTTCATTTTCTCCAATTTTTGTAACAGTATATTTGGAAGGACAGAATCATAGGCGCTACTTAGATCGAGAAAAACTACGATACAAAATTCCCGCCGGATGAAAGATAGCCATATATCTAAAATTAGTGGCGCTAATACATCTACTGTTCCAGTTCCTTTCCTAAATCCCATCTGATGTTTCGGTAATTTCTGATTATATTCGACCCACCATGTGAGTCTGTTCAGTATTAAATGTTCATATAATTTAGCAAGGCATGATGACATTGCAATAGGTCTATAGTTCGTATGTATTCCTGATTGTTTACCTGGTTTTAATATGGGTATTATCACCACTTCTTTCCACTGTGATGGAATTTCTCCACTATTCCATATTGAATTGTATGTATTTAGTAAAATTTCATATCCATTCAAAGGCCAGTGTTGAATACATTCGTATGTAATACCATCTAAACCCGGAGACGTTTTCTTCCGTTTATGAACAACATATTCTAATTCATCCATAGTGAATAGCGATTCTAACGTGGATGTTTCTGTATATTTCATAGAGTTTAACAATTGACAAAGATTAGTTTCAACCGTATCTGGTGTCAACTTGCGGTGAAATTCTTTTATCCAGGCTGAATTGATATCTCCTCCAAAATAATGACAAGTATTATTATTGGACATACTTCTTATTATTTTCCAAGTCATTGAAATAGAAGAATCTTTAGTTAATGTAGAACAAAATGACTTCCAAAAGTATGATTTTGATTTCTTTAGGAACCTCTGAGTTTTTGCTGCAATTTCTTTATATCTAATAAAATGATTGATGGTAGGATTCTCCTTATAATTTATGTATGCTTTTTGTCGTTCGTTTACCCATTTCTGGCAATCCGTTGTCCACCACGGAGTCACTTTTCTTCTAGATCCAAAATTAGATACTGTTGCATTTATTTGTTCTTGTCGAATGAGAGACACCAATGTGTCATACGATACTTCTTGTTTCAACAATTTATTCTTTATTGCATTGTTTACATTTCCGGAGAATTTCTGCCATTCAACCCTTCTTGTAATATATTGACTATTCTTTTGTTCAGAGCGCATAGTAAACCACGTTATATTTTTATTATGTTGAAAGGTTATCATAATTGGCATGTGATTACTGTTGTAACACTTCTCTAATACACTCCACTGGATTTTTGAAGCTATATCATTTGAGGTAATAGTTATGTCTGGAGCACTCGGCTGTTCATTAAGTCTTGAGATTATTGTAGGTGTTCCGTCGTTGAGTAATACAGCTGAGGAATCTTGCAAGTAATTATAGAAATCTTTACCTGATCGATCAGTTAGAGAACAGCCCCACATAGGGTGGTGTGCATTAATGTCCCCTGCCAGCACAAATGAAGTGTTTGGTGGAAGCTGCCCAACGATATTCTGCCACACTGTAACAGGGAGGTGCACTGTGGGAGGGCAGTAAATTGATACATAAGACGTATCAGCAATCCGAACACCTGTAATCTGAATTTGACTGTTTATATTTTGAAACAAAATAATGTCATACTGTATATTTCTTTTAACACCTATAGCTGAACCACCGTATCCATCTAAACGATCATCTCTTATCCAATTGTAACCTTTAAACTTCAATGTTGAGTCAGTTTTCAACCACGTTTCTTGTATAAGAAGGACATCTGCAGAAAAATAAGATAAAATATTTTGTAAATTATGTCTATTAGGAATTAAACTTCGTATATTCCATTGTAATATTTTCAAGACTTTGTCTGGCATGCTGGTTGTTGAAATAAGTATTGCAAAATACTTGTAGCAATGCAAGTCCAGTCCTGGTTAACGTTCAATGTCGAAGTCCCTGCTAGGCTACATAATTGTTCTATAAATAATGAAAAATTATTTAGGAATTTTGTAGAATTTTGTTCTTGTGCCCGATTTGGCTGGATAGCTTGAGCCGCCTCTGCAAGAACAAATAGTTTATTTTGTTGGCATGTTGTCGACAAATCCGGAGCATTGTCTTTTCGAGATCCTGACAAAGAATAATCAGGGTTTGTCATTCTCTTTTTATATTCATTTTGTCCAAATGGTTTCAATGTTTGAGAAGATTTCTGGCGTTTTCCTTGAGAAGACTCAGTCTCTTCCAAATATTTTCCAGCTTTCTTTGAACTGTACAATGGCCTTTTATTAGATACACTGTATTGATCTTGTATTATATTATTATGATATGATGTGCTACTCGAATTGTTAGATATCGAAGCATATGTAAATGGCATTACTGTCTTTTCTATTTCCTGAACATGGCCAGTAGATATCTGTTCATATCCATACATATAGTTAATTTTTGGGACTTTCTTCATAGCTTCGTTAAACGTAACATTCTGAACTGTCATAATTTTGATTATTTCCTTTTGGCGTTGTTTTTCAGGACAGTTTTTGTCAATTGCAGTGTGCTCCTGATTACAATGGAAACACTTGATCTTATTTGTGCAAGAGGACGATTCGTGATTCTCACCACAGCGTTTGCATTTTAATTTACTTTTGCAATTAGCCCTAAAGTGCCCATAATAAAAACAATTAGTGCACTGTTTAATCAAGGGAATGTACCTATCAATATCAAACTTTTTGTAAAACAGTGTGACATATTGTGGTAACGATTGCGAGTCGAATGTTACAATTATCGTTCGAGTTGGAACAGCAACTCGAGTACCATCCTCGTACTTATACTTCACAATGCGTTTTACCTTTATTACTTTGGCTGTTGATGAATTTATATTTTGCAAAATTTCATCTTCACTTATTGACTGATGTACATCTTTCATAATTCCCATTCTTCGTACTCGGTGTGATGGAACAAAACCTTCCCAATTATTCTGTAACAGTAATGGATTCGAAAGGAAATCATTTGCATAATTAGATGTCGTAAATGTAAGTCTAGCTAGATTTTTCCCAAGGCTATCTATCTCTTTCAAACCTCTAATATTTTCTTTGCTGACTATTTGGCCTAATTTTAAAATGTGAAGTTGACCAATGTTTCCTTTGCCATTTCCACCTGAGGCATCCTGATGTTTAGATTTCACAAATATTTCATACGGACCTAAATGATTACTTCTGTACTTCAATACCTGTTGCTCATAAACTTCTTTGGAACTTGATTTACTAATTTGTTGGGTGTAATCTATATTATTACACTGAGAATTCAACTTATTAACTTCTTCTACAGAAGTTATGATTTCCACGTTGCTGGAAAGTTCCATGGCACTAATGTCCGTGTCCATGTTGGATTCAGCTGGTTTTGTACCAGCAAATTTGGCTTTACGGCCTTTAGATTTTTTCATGAATTAATGTTCACATTGTCGCACATATATTTAGAACGACACTAATATTCAAATAGTAAACTATAAAGTCTCAACTTCTAACTTAGAACACAAAATTATCTTTGCAACAAATCACTTACACAATCACATCTGTAACCACAGACTCCTATATCTCAACTTGGTTTAACTTTCACGATTTCGACGCCCTTGCATTGATCATATCGTTAGAAAACACGGCGTGAAATATCGGCAACAGTGTTGGCTAAAATCTGCACCACGGAGTATATTGCGACGAAACGCCACTTCAAAAGTTTTAATGATAGGCACTACTCTCTGAAGGTACGAAATGTTTTCATTTTTTCACATAGTATTTCAGATGCTTGCGGGAAGAACATGTGATCTTTGTTTCACCACGAAATCTTCCATACTAGTCATAAAAGAAAGAAAATGCACCGGTATTAACAAAACTACCACTTCAGCGCCATCTGTACGGAGCAGTTTGAACATGACGGAGACCTTATATTTTCTGTTATTTACTTAAATCCCTTCAATCGTAACAGAATTATAAGGTTCACATGTTCTAGTGAATAAAACAATCTTTTATATCGGAAAATGTCTTCCTTACCGAATCTATATTAGTTGTACGGTTACCCTTAGAAATTTGGGTCTATGCTTTAGCATGGCTTTAGAACCCCCTTAAAGTGGCGAGTTTTATAAAGAACTTCTTGCGCGCAAACCTAACTGTACAACGTTGCAGTCCTGCTATTGGCTGATCGCCAAGGACACGCTCTCCGTAACTCCGCCCGATATCGCTTCTAAAACCGTGCGTCGTGTAGATATCTTAAATGATCATACAGGCTCGTGTTATACAATGAACGAATGACATTGGGTTAAATGAATATGTACATAAATTAAACAGAGAACTAATAAGTCTTTTGCTACGACATAACTTGGTTCGTTTCATAACAAAGTCAGCCTTGTAATCAAGGGGTCTCGGGTTCGATACATGGGGCGTGGGCACATGTGGTTCGGGTCCCACTTTAAACTGTCCAGTCCCGATACTGTGCATAAAGTAGGCTTAAAATACCAACTCAATCAATCAAACAAAGTCATTGATGGTACAAGAATCCTGTGGCACACAAGAATCATATTCCAATAGAGAATGCATTTTAAAAATAAAACAAATATGAAGCGCGTGTTTTAAATATAGCATTTAAACATAAAGGCTACAGTAAAGCACGTTATTATATTTTATTTTCTTGTTGTTAATGCTTTTGTGAAGTCAGTATGTATAGGCAGTATCGCAATTATAACTCCAACTTCGTTCTTTCAGTGGATGGAGAATAGATTTATATCCTGGGTAAATCATGAACATTTTTTTCATTATATTTATTCTTCATCTTTCAGCAAATGGCCAGTCATCCACATCCTATAGAACTCGAGAAGCGATGCAAAATAGCTACATAGAAAGACGCCGAACCTGGTCCAATTCATAATCCAGTGTGAAGGAATTTGCTATTCACGAATGGCCTACGGAATGCACGAGCGAGCGCCTTCAGCCCATTGTACTGTATGTTCGAACAAGACATCAGCCGCTCCCTCGAGGACAAGAAGAGGAGGCTGACAGCTTGATTCAGAGTCGCCGAGACGCAGTTGCTAGGCAACGCACCTTCCTCGAAGGAAAGTTTTTACTGGATCCTCTATTTTCCAATATTGAGCACCCAAAGCCCGTGAAGCAAAAAGTGTGCGTCCTTGCTCCATTTCTTTCCGACAACGTCTTAACTTCCCTCGGAAAGAGGGTTTTCTTGTCCTCATCCGTCACTTTAGCTTGTTTACGCCTTCCCACCGCTGTGTAACAAATAATAAATAATATGCTGTACACATACACTCTCGTTTACTTTAATCCAAGGTATTTTTAAATGAAACTATCGAAAATTATTATATTCAACTATTACTCATCAGGTGAAATAATTTGAAATTAATGAATATTTCTACTCATAGATGACACCATCTTTTTAAAATAATTGGGTAAAATTTTCAAAGCCGGGAAACGTCTGTAACTCGTGTATTCTGTAATTGTTGACATTCGTACTTACCTATTCTGCATTGTGAAAGATTGTTTAACAAAGGATTTAGCGTTTTTTAACGAAAATAATTTCCATTTTCGAGATATCGAGTAATTAATATTCCTTTTTTTTCCTCCCGTAGGCATTTTTCGGATATCTTCCTTGTTTTTCCCCTTCCGTAGGTACTTTTAGGTGAAAATAAGTGCTAATGGAACCTATCCTAACAGGCCTAACCTAACCTCGTAGGCATACCTCGTCCCCGTGATGGTTCGTGGGGCTATAGTGAATTTTGGGGGCTACCCGTGGATGGTTTTTGGAGATAACGTCAATGGTTTGTGGGGCTACCCGTGGATGGTTGACGTTAGCCCCAAAAACCATTGACGTTAGCCCCAAAAATTCACGATAGCCCCACGAACCATCACGGGGACGAGGTATGCCTACGAGGTTAGGTTAGGCCTGTTAGGTTAGGTTCCATTAGAACTCACATACAAACATGAATTAACGGTGAAATAACTTGACCAATTGCTAGTGTCGTAGAGGCTTGAGCATTTTACATTATACTCAGTAAATAACTGTTCTACTTCACAGCAAATTATGAAATAACACTAATGTATATAGTTCAAAATCACAACACTGTTCTCTGATGAGTATACTTATTATTTGCACTGAATAAATACATTAATTATTCACCAATTACTATGATTCGAACTATATGCAAAACGTTCTTGTTATCTCCTTTCACTTGTTTCTTACCACTGGTTGCTAAGCAACAAAACAGTATGCTATAACATTTCTTTCTTATTCTTTTACACAAGAAGTGATTATACATTTTACAATTTGAAAACAGTCACAACATTCTCCCTCCTTCGGAGAAAAATTTTAGAACATTAGTTTTAAAATTTTTTTTAGATAACATGAAAAATTACAAAGAAAACAAACTTTCTCATGACATACATATTGTCATTAATTAACACAGAAAATGTTTAAAACGTATCATAATTATTTAAAACACATTAACATTTCTTAATAAAAGGTTGTTGAAATCTTTTGAAATTACTTAAGTTTACATAATTGGTCCTTCCTTTCCTGACTACAATTGGATACATTATGTGTTTGTACAGTTCCCTTTCCATCCAACGATAACAGTTCACAACAGTTACCATTGGTTTCTTTAACTAAATATGGACCAAGCCACAAGTCCATAAATTTGTGTATTCGTTTACACTCAGCACTGCTTTGTCCATGATTTTTGACTAATACTAGGCTATATCATTTGTCTCTATCCTTGTGTATCTATCACTAGTTTCCTTAGGCTTGATTTTATATTTTTCCTTCAAACGAGATTTGGCAATTAAACATTTATATTTCCAAGGAACTGCTTTCAATGTCTCAGGCCAATCAATTTGGTTTAAAACAGGATCTCTTATTTCATAATGCAAAAATAATTCATTTGGTGTGTATCCCGTTACTTCAGATACGGAATTATTTAAAAGTCCTAAAACAAAACTTAAATATTTTGACCAATGTTCATGATTTTGATTATGTACAGTCTTAATAATCTAATTAACTCCTTGTTGTATCGTTCAATAGGATTGGCAAACGGATAATAAACTGAAGTTGTGATATGCCTTATTTTAAATTCTTACACAAAAGTTTTCCATTCATGTGACTTGAATTGCGAACCATTATCAGACAGTAGACTATTACATACAGGATAATGATAAAAATATTGCAGTTTAAATTTATTAATTACTTCTCTAGATGTTGCTTTCCTTAAAGGATATGCCATAAGAAACTTAGACATTACATCTATTACAGTCAATATAAATGTGTAACCTTGAGATTTCGGAAGTGGTCCTATCAAATCAACTGAAATCAAATAATGTGGACTGGTAGAATAAACGTGTAAATCATCCTTTTCATTTTTCAAAACAGCTTGTTTAGTTCTGGCGCAAGTTAAACAATTATTCAAATACTGTTTAATACTGAAGTTCATCTTTGGCCAATAATATAATTTCTTACATTTACTGAAAACCTTTCTGTATCCAAAATGTCCTTGCAAATCATGCAGTTTATGTAAGATTTTCGGTATTAATGAAACTGGCACAACTAATTTCCAATTACCTTCAGAAACACATTCTAAAAATAAAATCCTATCTTGGAAAGCATTCTGAGTCTTACAAGACTTGGAAAGATTTCCGTTCTCAATCTTCTGAATTAAAGCACTACAATATGCGTCACGATGTTAAGACTCCTTCCAGAATTCCAAAGTAACTTCTTCAATAATATCTAATTTTAAGTTATTAATAAACAACTCGGATAAAGAAATATTTCCTGTAGTAGTATCGGGATATCGACTTAATGTGTCAGCAGCTTGATTGTTTACCCCCGAAACATGGTGGATATCATAATCCAAACCTTGCAGTTTTAAACACCATCTATTTAAACGTGGATTTAAAGTTCTTGCTGACTCCAGCCAAGAAAGAGATTTATGATCTGTGAACAAATTAATTTTAGTTCCGGCTACATAAATATAAAATTTCTCAAAAGCAAAAATAATTGCTAAACATTCGATTTCATGTGTACTGTAAGATAACTCATTACCACGAAGAACTCTACTTGCATATTGAATAATCCTGGGATTATCTTCTGGTGTCTCTCCATTTTGCCATAGAACACCTCCAATACCTTTCTTTGAACCATCTACATTTATGTTAAAAGGTTTAGAAAAATTAGGCTGTGCTAAAGCTTCTGGAGATATAACCAAATCACGTAACCTTTCAAAAGCTTCTACATGCACTTCCTTCCACTTCCAGAGAATATTCGACTTCAGAAGTTCATAAAGTGGATGGGCAACTTCTGCAAATTTATTCACTAATTTTCTTCTCCAGTTAACTAAACCCAAGAATTTTCGAAGTGACCTTTTGTTATTTGGTGTTGGAAAATTTATTATAGCAGAATTCTTGTTACTATCTACCTTAATTTCATTTCCAGAAACAATATGTCCAAGAAAAGCAATTTCTTTAGAAGCAAATTTGCACTTTGAAAACTTGATGGACATATTAACATCTTTCAATTTTTGCAGAACAGCTTCCAGGTGTGTTAAATGCTCCTGCCAAGTTTTACTAAAGATCAAGAGATCGTCTAAATAGCAAACAACAAAGTTGTTGAATTCTCTCGTGAAAATTTTGTTCATCCTGTCTTGAAAAATAGACACAGCAGATCGTATGCCGAAGGGAAGATATCGAAATAAATATTGTCTACCACGATATGAGAAAGCAGTATAAAGATGTGATTCTGGAGTTAATGGGATCTGGAAATAGCCACACGATAAATCAATAGAAGAGAAATATTTTGATCCCAAAAATCGTTGTAACATTTCATGAATTGGTTCAACTCTAACTTGAGGACTGATGACATGCTTATTCAAATTTCTAAAATCTACTACTGGTCTCCATAAACCACCTTGTTTTGGCACAATGTGTAGAGGATTTAAATATGGGGAAGATTCTTGATATATGATACCCCAACTTTCCCATTTGGCGAGTTCTTCTTCTAAATTTTTTCTCCTAGAAATTGGTATAGGATAAGGTGCCGTAGCAATAGGTACGTTACTGTCTAACTGTATCTTATATGGTTCTACCTTGGCATGTCTTGGTTTGTCAGAAAATTGTTCGTGATAATTCCATAAGAGTGAAAATAAATCACGTTTCTGTGAATCACCGATATCTTCAATTGCAAATACTTTCTCGTGAATATCCCTCTGAGAAGGCATATAATTTGCTTCAATATCTAACATATGTACATATTTTAACATCCTACATGACTGAAATTCATTCTCAGTTATGTCAGTATCATGCTTCACACCAAATACAAGCTTGTCAGATTCAACACTTATCGTACTAGAATCCTTATTATCTAATGTTGTACAAACTTGCTTTCCTGATGAAGTTATTAAACTTATATTCTGATTCCTAAAATCCACAATTGCTTTGTACTTTCGTAAGAAAGGAACACCTAAAATAATGTCTGCATTAAGTTCTTTTAAAATGAAAAATTCCATTGGAAAGTATTCGCAGTCAATCTGAATATTTATCGTCTTACAACCGACAATTTTGCACTTTTTATTTCCAGCAAATCCACATAATCTAATGTCATCCACCTTGTCCAACGTAAGATTACCAATACATGATGATATCTTACACCAAACCTCATAATTCATAACATTTGCTTGGCTACCACAATCTATTATACAAATGATAAGCAATTGACATATAATTCCATGTACAATTGGAACTTCTGTTAAAGGTACAGGAATATCTTCATCGTTAATAACCCAGTCAGGTTCTTCCTCAAACCATTCTAACAAAAAATTAATTTGCAAGTTACTTAATGCATTTTCATTCGAAAATTGCATAGAATCACAAACATTAAATAAATCATCTGACTCTTCCTTGTGCCTCTTGTAGGTAGTGCAGAGGGAAAGAGGCTCTTCCGACTGCCACTTTAATTTAAAGTAAACTGCCTTTCCAACTGCTGTTGCCTAGCATCATTTAATTGTAAAGACTGAACACCAGAAGTTGGATTTTGAGTCAAATTAGGATTTACACCAGTATTAGATGCACTCGTCATTATATTACTTTGCATATTGCTGGGCTGATTCCTCATTGTATCACTCACCACTGGCACATCTCGATTTTGTGGTGGACAGTTTTCGTAAACATAGGGAAACAAAGATCTGTTACTATTATAGTAACCATTCCTAGAAAATCTGTAGTTAGGCTGCCTAAAATTAAGACCATTATCTTGTCTGGAATTCTCATTCGGGATAATTCTATTATTATTACGGTAAAACCTGTCAGTATTGTAAAAATTCCTAGGAAACATCTGATTTCTATTTCGTCGGAAATTTCCAAAATTAGTAGCATTATTTGCATTATATCTTGAACTCATAGATTGGTTTACATTGTCTGAACTATTTCCAACAGAGGCACTCAAATTATCAGAAGGCAGAGTTTGAGTAGAAGAAGAACTAGTACTTCTTGTATGTCGAATATTTACTTGTCGTACATTTAATCTTTGATGTTCATTCTTCTTAAGACCTTTGTTAGACTTGTCGCAATCTAAATCTTCAGGTAAATACATAAGTCCTTTCCTACTAGTTCTAATAACATCTAATTTACGAAGCATATTTGTAAGCTGATCTATCGTCTGAACACTATGACAAGCGATATTGTTAGCAACATTATCAGGCAACTGGCTCATTATCAATTGTATAACATCAACATCATTCGGATTGTTCACTAAATTACAACATATGGAATGTGT
Source organism: Lepisma saccharinum (assembly GCF_977018435.1). Taxonomy (NCBI): domain Eukaryota; kingdom Metazoa; phylum Arthropoda; class Insecta; order Zygentoma; family Lepismatidae; genus Lepisma; species Lepisma saccharinum. The sequence goes on along the minus strand of NC_139231.1, from coordinate 2,823,903 downwards.
TTTTAGTGCAAAGGTTTCTAAACTTCCATGCGCATTTTGGTCGTATTTTTGATTCCTTAAAACAGCTAACTGTGACTGTAACATTTCAGGCGAAGCAAACTGCTGACTAAACTTACTTTCGAAATCAGTGTAAGAACAGAAATATCTTTTGTGTGTTCTAAACCAATAAGCTGCTCGATTTGTAAAACAATTCTGAATGCTCTGCAATCGTTTATCAGCAGGCACTCCTATCAGATCTAATGTTGAGTTTAATTGTTCCAAGTATTCTCTTGCAGATTGCTTTTCAACTCGACCTGAGAACTTGGGTAATAAGGACAATTCATTTAACTTCAAATGTCTATCTTTCCTCATGTACAAGGGCAAAGAATCAGAGTTCGGTCTTGTATTACAATCTTCTTGAAAATTATGTGCACCATTACAATTTTCTATTCCATTCACAAATGCACTATCATGAATGTTTGGTGACTGTTGATTATCAGCAAAATATGTGCAAGTGTAAGAACGATTAAACCTTTTCCTTCTAGACTCATCGTTATCATTATGAGAATTAAGTGCTCTCTGTGTATTATTCATTCTTGAAGCTGTGTTATCAGACCTGTCTGGATGAATTTGAGTATAATTAGTAGAACCGGAACACCAAGTGCAAGGATAGTTTGTGTAATTCAAATTACAATATCCTCCATAACTGCGGAAGTCCTCTGGCCTACCTAACATATTTGATGTTGTTTCAGGAAATGCATTATTCGAGGAAAAATCAATGTTATTCTCAGTTTGTACTCTGTGTTCGTTTAAAATGCAACTAGATCTATTCATACAAGAGCAATTAGAATTTACTTGCGTCTTTCTAGCATTATGTAAACTAGATTGTTTGCGATTTTGCTTCCAACTTACATGCTTAAGATGTGGTTCCCTTACATAAAACGTCTTTACTTTAGTAGTATCCGTAGAGTTAATAGAACTTCCATCTGAATCACTCAAACCAGAATCATGATTATGACCAGTTCCAGAATCGCGACTTACATTTAATCTTCTCGATTGGCGATTTGCAACATTATCAATACCATGAACTTGAGTGTTCGTATTAGAATATTTGTTATGGGAAGTACCTGTAACAGTACAATCAGCACCAACATAATTTACATTAACTGTTTTCTGCATATTATTCTCAATGACATCAACACGCAATGCAAGCTGTTTCAAATTATTATCGTACTGATTAACAATTTCGAAACACTGTGAAACCTTAGAATCGAATGTTTCAACTTGCGAACAACAATCATCAAGTCCGCATTTGAGTTTACCTATATTGTCTTTTTCACCTTGCAAAAAACCTTCAATTTCAGTTATTTGTTTCTCACGAAGATCTTGTGTACTAAGAATGTCTGATATTTTACAGTCATAATTTCGCATGCTTTCTTGCAACTTCTGGTTTAATTCTTCATTTGAACTTACACACGTTTCTGCTAAGGATTCGATTCTTATTGCTACATCAGAAGCCAACATGTCTATACGGTTATTAACCTGCTTAAAATCAAAATTCATAGATTCAATTTTAGACTGTAATTCGACAGTGGAAGCTTCAATTTTGGATTTCAACTCTTCGTTGGAAGCTTCAAGCTGAGATTTCAATTCTCTATTGGAGGCTTCAAGCTGAGATTTTAATACTTTGTTTGAATCCTCAAGCTGAGATTTTAATTCTTTGTTTGAATCCTCAAGCTGAGATTTTAATTCTTTGCTAGAATTAACTACCACAAACTGAATGCTCTTGATTGTTTCTAGCAGATCGTTAAAATTAGGACTAATACTCTCTTTGTAAGCTGACAATTCATATGGATTATAGCTAGGTTCACAAGATTTACAAAAGTAATTCTCTACCGTAGTAGAATAAATAGACCAATGAACAACTGACAACTTAAGACAAGAAAAGTGAAACCATGACAGACATTTATAGCACTGAACAAATCTGATGTCAGCTTTCGTATCACCACAACATACCACCTTGCGAGTACTGGTATCAGTCTTATCATCAGAATTAACTTCTTGACCTTGAACGTTTGTAAACGTTGCTAGATATGTGCCCTCGTATTGCAAAGCAGTTTTCTTTCTGCTACGAGATTTAGATGAATCTCTGGAAGACATTTTTCATTAACGAAAAAATAACTTACACACACTTAAATACTTGAATATGAATCAAATGCAGTTAGAATCCGCTTCAATCCCAGACCTACTGAGATTATTTTTCACATCATTTATCCGAAGAACTACTTAACTTCAGAGTCCTGTCACACGGTCACCACTTTTTGCTAGTGTCGTAGAGGCTTGAGCATTTTACATTATACTCAGTAAATAACTGTTCTACTTCACAGCAAATTATGAAATAACACTAATGTATATATTTCAAAATCACAACACTGTTCTCTGATGAGTATACTTATTATTTGCACTGAATAAATACAATAATTATTCACCAATTACTATGATTCGAACTATATGCAAAACGTTCTTGTTATCTCTTTCACTTGTTTCTTACCACTGGTTGCTAAGCAACAAAACAGTATGCTATAACATTTCTTTCTTTTTCTTTTACACAAGAAGTGATTATACATTTTACAATTTGAAAACAGGCACACAATCAGAGAGAACACTTGTACGACCTATCACAAGTCTACAGAAACTCAATTACGTAAGTACTTTCTCCTGTAAATTTGAAGAAATCCGTTTCCCGGCTTTGAAAATTTTACCAACAATTGTTTTAGCAAAGGCCCATTTTTAGACAACTGTTAATCCGACAAATATGGAAAAAAATAATTTGAAACACTTAATATTGTAAATCATCTGCCTGGTTATCTCATTTATGCCCTTATGTTTTTTTTTGTTGTACTCGTAATATGTTCAGTTGTTTTTTTTTACCACGGTCTTCATACATAATTATCCATGACCCTTTATAGAACACAATAGTATTTTTATTTTCTGCTCCACGAGGTTCAGCAGGGTGGTTCTGCTATCTAACTCAAGACAAAATAGTACAAAGTACTGCATGTAAATGTCATTAACGAAATTGTTTAGTGTGTGTGTGTGTGTGTTGTATATGGTGAGAATATGGTTCGACCTTTTGTAAAGTTTTTTTTTTGTTAGAAGATCAAAAAGGACACCGAGACTCGACCGACGCACTAAACCCTAAGTCCACAGCGTTAAAAAAATCTTAAATTGCAAATATCTCGAAAATGGTAAGACTTCTGGCCTGACAGGGTGTTCCGCCACCGCTGGTCAGCGGGGTGGAGGTGCTGTTGGCTCACAAGTCCGTCATTTATTTTGGCACTGCTTCCATCGTGACCCGCATGTACGTTCTCACTGGTCAGTGGAACGTGGATGGGATCACGATGGTTAAGCTACCGAAGTGAGGGTAATTTTGCATGAATATAGGTTTAAGTGATTAAATCCAGTATAGGTATGTAAGCTAAGTTGAGATGCAGACCCCATACCCGAACTCTAGAATGCGGTTTCTCATTATTCATGAATATTATTATCATTGAATGGTTGGTTAGGTGCTCGGTTCGTTGTACCTCCGAACGAAAGATGGAATGTATACAAGCCTGTGCCTCCTAAGTTTATCGCGGCTATGAGGATGAATCGCGAAATGAAACTGGAAACTTTCAAATTTGGGAGTTTTTTTTATTTTGCCTTTCGCGACATGTTCGACTATTCGTGACAATACGTTTCAACCTTTCTGTATAAACGTTGAAACGTTTTGTTTGAATTGAGAAAGTAAAAAAAATGATCACCTCCTTTAAATATCACATCTACTCTAAAGCATTCATTCGCTGTTCATATTTTCCGTCCTTGAATTCGAATGTGTGTTTTGTCTAACAATTGATTAAATTAAGTACCGAACATTATCGAAAAGCAATTCTGAAAACATTATACTGAAATATTAACATTATAGTAAGTGTCCTTCCATAGCCGTTTCAGTCTTCAAACTGCTTCCAACACTGCTTCTGCATACTTTTCAATAAAATCAATTTACCGTACGCCCTGGGCCTTTGCAGATTAACGAAAATCGTCTAAAGTTTGAAGTTGTGACCCTTCTCTATACCGTTGCAAGCTTTTTTGTGGTTATTCAAAGTACCTCATTTTCGCATATTCAAATACACACCAGTGAAGGGAGTTCATGTCTCATTAGTGATTTTAAATTTGTATTTTTGGGACCATGCACACACTTCCTAACATTGTTGCCTTGTAGTCGATGAGTTGTGCGGGTACAGCTGTGAAGTAGTTAATAAGACCCCACACAGACAAGTCCCCCACCATTTCTTTCCGACATAGTTGTTGTTTTGTTACTAGAAAATTGTTATGATTACAGTACACCTGTATCAGTATAGAATAACATGGTGCCATTTTCTGTTTCTGTTGCCAGCAAAAGCAAATCTACAGGTCACAGGTTCGAGAAACAAGACATTTTTTAAAAATTCTCCTGCGCATAATATGGACCACCTATAGCGATGATATAATATAGATCGTATTAACAAATATACTTCAAAGTTATGTAATAAGATTTTGGTTTAGTATTTAATCACAGCAGCAAAACAAACTCTCCATTCGCTTCACAACAGAAGTTAAGTGCATTTTGCATACATGAAGAAGCAGAAATTTACGCCCCGAGGTGTGCTGTTGGAAGACTATACAATAAGACAAGGCACCCCATTCTTTACAATAATAAGTAAGCAGTGGAGTAAAAAATCCTCTGTTTTATTTTGATGTGAAGAAAAGTTTTAGTCCATGCATTGATCTGATCCCCCTTGTCCAAAAAAATAATAATAATAATAATGATAAGCTCCGGTCTCATCTGGAGATTGCAACACTGATATGTCCGTCTATTCAGAAAAAACCAAAAGTTTTAACATCCAATGACAATACCGTACAGCAGCTGTTGCGTCCCCCATATGTAAAGTTTCTTTTTTTCCTCGTTAGCTGAACGCGAAGATGAGGATTGGAAGATGCTCGAGACTCCCCGTTCATTCGGGTATAACATCTTTCCTTTCTAACACTCCATTTTTTTTTCTGTAAGAGGGGGCATTTCTTTAGATACCAGGAGCACCTGTCTGATGTGACCGCTCTCCGTTTCCAACTTCGCCACTGGACCGTTAACAAAGCCAATTTCTACGCAATTCATAACCGTTGGTTGATATGTAAATATATTCAGCAATACTGAAAACTCACAGACGTGATGATGATTCAAGCAGATCACGATACAGCCGTATGCATGTAAAACTATTTTCGTCACACACAGGCAAAAAGGTAAAAAGTAACATTTCTCTCCTTCCCTCGTTTTTAGCCATCTTCAAAAAAGTAGCGTCCAGTATCCTTCTAGATAGGAGGTGAAACGTGACTAGCGAAAGTATTGAAATCGAAGTGTGAATTATTTTGTTATGGTCTCCCTCCCTTCTTCGCATGCATGTTTCATATCACGCTCGCTGACATTGAAATAAGCGAAAACAATTGCAAGACAGCACAGGTTATAACCCATCGTAACTAGGTCTGTTTTTTTTTAAAAAAAAATAATAATCGTCAGTCCATATGACAATGCTTTTGTGACGTGCACGCCCTTTTTAGTTGCTGTCCGTGATTAAATTTTTTATCATTGATAGGCCGGGGACTGAGCTTCTAACTTTCCACATTTACAAACAATATCGTTTACAATAATACCTTCGCTAGAAAGCACAGTGCAATAAATATCCTTTTTTATATATAAATATTTTAAGTTATGCAATAACTTTGGACAGCAGCTAATTATCATGGCGTTATATTCGCGTCCATGTCTGAAACTAGTCTTTATACACACAGCCAACTCACTCATGCAATATAATATCTGATGTAATATAATACAAACAGCTGTGGAAGGTTGTCGACACTTCGCGAAACAGGACGACCCCCCTTGTCGATTTTGGTGATGTAGAGTACGTGTACGAAATTTGGAGGTCAAGGGTGGGCCAATTGACATTTTTTTTTCGATAGGATCATCGTAGAGAGATGCGTTAGCATTGGCTCCTAACAAAATAAACATAGGTTATCATGGTTGAACCCCCCATCTCTGTCGAAAATTTTCCAAGTCCAGCGTTAAAAATTGCAAATAACTCGAAAACGGTGAGAGATTGCGCGAAAATAAATCGAAAAATCTCCCCAAACACCACCCCTTGTCGATTTTGGGGATGTAGCGTATGTATGCCAAAGTTTGGTGGTCCTGAGTTCAAGGGTAAGGGATGTTTGCACACACCCTCCCAAAACTTTTAATCACTCGTAACTTCCGAACATGTAGCCGTAGAGAGGTCTGGGGTTTAGTGTGTTGGTCGAGTCTCGGTATCCTCTGTCCTCCCATACCAAAAATTTAGTATAGGTCATCATAGAACCAAATTTTCATCAATCGAAAAAATTTTCCAAGTCCTGCACAGCCCGTTTACGTTTGTCGCGACTATCTTGAATTAACTAAGCGAGTCCAGATAGCGTTGGCGTTATTCTGCCTTCAGTTTCTTCACAGTAACATCAATTCATATTAACAACTTACGAGAGAACATCATGCATCTCATTTACAACAGAGCAATTTAATATCCTCGTCTAGTACGCTGCACTTCTTTGACACTAGATGCAGTGCAGGTGTATCCCGGTGTCAGGCTGGTGAAAGGAAATAACGTTCAACCAAGTAGACGAATAGCGGTGTTCAAGTTCAGAAGATTCAACAAATGCCTGTCTGCTGCTTTAAACGTTCATTTGATTAGTTAACCACTCACCACGTGGTCATACACCACACCACATATTACACCTCTCCAGGACGTGGTGCAGACACCAAATACACTACGTGACACCCAAAATCAACGAGGTAGGTTGCACCGTGTAACCAACTAGACGCGTGAGTGCAGTCAAAAAGTGCAGCGAACTAGACGGAGCTATTGAATCAAAGTGATCACGTGGCATTCTCTTTGAATCTGACTTCACCCACCCCTCTTTTTTTTTAATCCTTAATCGCGACAATATAATTGACCGACTTTTTAAGTTTACTCTATGCACAGATAGGTTAATCGGGGGACTGGGCGTACAGTTTAAAGTAGAATCGGAATCCAGTAGGTATCGAACCCGGGACGCTTTGATTACAACGTGACGACTTATCGACAAGGGGAGATTTTTTTTTGGTGACGTAGAGTACGCGTAGAGAGGTCGGGTTTAGTGTGTCGGTCGAGTCTCGGTGTCCTCTGTCCTCCCATACCAAAATAAACATAGGTCGTCATGGAACCAATTTTTTTTCATCAATCGAAAATTTTCTAAGTCCACAGCGTTAAAAAAAATCTTAAATTGCAAATATCTCGAAAATGGTAAGAGTTATCGAAAAAATATATCGAAAAACACCCCCATCCCGGGCTACCACCCCTGTCGATTTTGGAGGTGGAGAATACGTGTACCAAGTTTTGGTGGTCCTGGGGTCAAGGGGTAAGAAGTTAGCCCACCTCCCAAAACTTTGATCACTCGTAACTTTTGAACGAATAGTCGTAGAGAGGTCGGGTTTAGTGCGTCGGTCGAGTCTCGGTGTCCTTTTTGATCTTCTAACAAAAAAAACATAGGTTGTCATGGAACGAAATTTGACCCCCATCTGTCGAAAATTTTCCAAGTCCAGCGTTAAATTGCAAATGTCTCGAAAAACAGTGAGAGAGAGAGATAGTGCAAAAATCCTCCCCGTTGACCCTTTTGTCGATATTGGTGATGCAGAGTACGTGTACAAAGTTTTTAGAGGTCCTGGGTCAAGGGTGTGCCAATTGCCAAAATATTTTTTTCATAGCTCGTAACTTTCGAAAGGATGATCATAGAGAGCTGGGATTTCTTGCGTTAGAATCGTCTAGGTGTCCTCTGTCCTCCCATACCAAAATAAACATAGGTCGTCATGGAACAAAAAAAAAATATTCCGAAAATTTTCTAAGTCCAGCGTTAAAAAAATCTTAAATTGCAAATATCTCGAAAATGGTAAGAGTTATCGAAAAAATATATCGAAAAACACCCCCATATGGCATCTATATGTAAGTAAAATATGAATAGAACATATGCTCGGAAATCCAAAATGGCGATCGGAAGTGGGATTATCTTGGAAACGGTAAGACTTAGGAAAAATCTGTTTGCGGATTCGTCATGTACACCTATACGTGAGAAAAAGTATGGATAGAACCTATGCTCGGAAATCCAAAATGGCGACCGGAAGTGGGGTTATCTTGGAAACGGTAAGACTTAGGAAAAATCTGTTTGCGGATTCGTCATGTACACCTATACGTGAGAAAAAGTATGGATAGAACCTATGCTTGGAAATCCAAAATGGCGACCGGAAGTGGGATTATCTTGGAAACTGTAAGACTTAGGAAAAATCTGTTTGGGGATTCATCATGTACACCTATACGTAAGAAAAAATATGAATAGAGCCAATAGTGTCCGGAATTCATGCGGGTTTGGACGTGACAACGCAGTTCAATAACATAGGTTAGACCAAGAAAAAAACCTTGGTGATTTTATTTCGAGTAAGGTGTTGGCAACACTGCGAGAAAATGAGGCTTATGTCTTACAAGAGCAAACCATTAAGTCGAGCCTCACCGAGCCTCACTTCGAGCCTCACTTTCGGTTGCAGAACTGTCTTTATGGTCCTACTCTAAAGTAGGTCAAAGCACGTAGAGGCTCTCGTGTAGTTTAGCACGAAAAAAAAATGAATAGGTTAAGTTATATCACGTAAGATCGTGGCATTCGTACCAAGTACGAGTGGGAAAAAGGGAAAATTTTACTAAAACATCGCTAAACGCTAAAACATCGACAAAAAATTGTCAAAATATGTCAAAAACTGATTTTCAATTGATAAAAAAAGAGGCTAAAAGAGGGCTCGTACCAAGTACTATTTTGAAACGGCTAAATTACACTACTAACGGCCTAAACGTAACAGTTGCGTCGTGTTAAAACATGAAACTCAAAAATTCAGGCAGTTGAAAGTATTGTGCATTGTCCAAAAATATATTTTCTGTACAAATCGCGCCGATTGTGGTAACTGCAATGTTTAAGAGTTTTACAACAACGGACTTAGAGCACTGTTAAGGCCTGGCATTAGAAGAAAATGACAAAAAGAAAATGCAATTACGAGGACAGAAAATGCTTTGGGTTCATCCAATTAATGCAAGCCGCAAAACAGAATGTCAGTTTTATACCCTATACTTTCGCTTAGTGGACAACGACAGAGAGTTTTTTTCAGAATTTTCGAATGTTGCTTGCAAAATCGGTGAGGGGGCCTCCCGATGGCGAAGTGTTAGCGTCGTCGCCTTGTAATCAAGGGGTCCCGGGTTCGAACCCCGGTGCAGGCTCATATTGGTTCGGATCCCACTTTAAACTGTAGGTCCAGTCCCGATTAGCCTTACTGTGCATAAAGTGGACTTAAAACAAAACTGAAACTGAATAAAATCCGTGACGCCATTTCTACTAGGGGAATGCTCGTAGTATGTCTAAGGTTAGAGAAAGTAAAATATTTTATGCTTGTTTATTACTATTCTTGAAATATACAAAGTAATACAACTAAAATAAGTTTACAAATAACTTGAAAGTGTTCCCATAATAAGGGGACTACTTTTGCTTTCCAAATAATCACAAATATACAGATAAGGTATAAAACAATTAATAATATAATACAGGATTTTTGTAGTTGTACATCTATACAAGGTCCGCTTCTTTCACGCTCTGATCAAATATTATTTTCAATTGATCTTGACCGGACAATGACCTGAGCGTTAATGTGAATCACGCTTAAGTGATACAGGATGGCGAGGACACTGGAAAAATTCATGAAATTGACTGTTGGCTAATTTGTCTCACTGTTCACCTTTACTGTTGTCATCAACAGCCTCTCTCCGCAGGAGTATGTGCTTTAACTTTCCCTCATCCGACTTCATGCTCATCACCACTGCTACGTGTCACCTTTCTTTTGCTACGTTCGTAGACGTAGACCATCCATCTAAATTTTGATCAATTTTCGGGGAACGCTCTGTACATACGCTGTTGGCCGCCGCTGCGTCTGTTACGACCGCGAAGCTGGAACGCTATTTGGGAAGTGAAGACCTAGAAAAGAAGGGAAAAAGACAAAACACGTTCGCTTGGCGTGCAAAAAGTCCTATCGCCAGCCTGCGTCAATCGCAAGAATCTTACCTAGGCAGATGCGCTGCAACTTGGCAGTTGAAGCAAAGCGAACGGGGGTCTCCAATTGCAAGAAAATAAAACGACCAGGTCCCGAATATAGCCCAAAAGGACCTTGTGCGATTTCTGCGCTGTTCGCCGTGAGAGAGTGATTCCCCTGTGGTCCCAGTTACACGCTCTGTGACGGAGTCTTAGAATAAGTGGCGAACTTCGACGTGGTTGTGTGTATCCGGCCATAAGGAGGTGTCTAATTTCAAAGGAACGTTTCTTTTGGCCAGTGGCGTGCATACAAGGTAAGCTACTGAAGCATTGCTTCGAAATACAATATGCAATAACGTAACAATATATTATGTCATTATAATCACACGATTATTCAATAATATCTAGATAAAACCTTCACATTTCTTCGCTACAAATAGAACAAATACCAATCCCTGCAGGGCTGCAGTGAGGTTGAGCCGAAGCAATCTTCCTCTCGCATCGGTTAAGCAGTGGCAGACAGTTGCGCGCGCACCTCAAGGTCACGGGCCGTGTATGTCTATTTCTTCTGCAACCGAAGCTAGCATCGGACAGGGAGTTCGGGAGTGTTTCAACTCGTATTGTTTTAGGTTTTCTTCAGTTTACGGGATTGTTTTGCCGAATGTATATGAAAATATGTGAAGGTACCAGGTATTATCTAGTAATATAGAACAATGTGTACTATAAAAGAGCTTTTGTCCAAGCCGTTTTCTGCACGTTCTTTCTCAGAAAGAAATGAGATAATTAAAAATGGACGGCCAACACCAGAACTACCGGACTTGGTTCAAAAGACCAGTAAATTCACTAGACATTTTCAGTGTAATATGTATACCAAATGTGACTGGTTAGCCGATAGCGCTGAGCTAAATGTGGTGTTTTGCTGGTATTGTCTGTTGTTTGGAAAGGATAGAAATACTTCTTGGACCAAAACTGGGTACATGCATTTGGGAAATTTAGTGAAGTCAATAGCCGAGCCCGCACTGTCTGTTAACCATCTACGATCGTCTGTAGCTATAGCTGCTTTTGGGAAAAACAGAATAGAAACTGCGATTGATGACCAGCTTAAAAATGAAATGAACTATTACCAGCTGTGATTTTTATCAATTCAATTCAATTGATCCTTAGGAAAATCTTTGGACCTAAAAGGGATGAGGAGACAGGTGAGTGGAGAAGGTTACATAATTTAGAACTACATAATTTGTATTCATGTCCAGATATTATTAGAATAATTAAATCAAGAAGACTTAGGTTGGCAGGTCATGTGGCACGAATGGGAGAGGAAAGAGGAGTTTACAGGATTCTTATTGGGAAACCTGATGGAAAGAGACCTGTAGGAAGGCCAAGACGAAGATGGAGGGACAACGTTGAGATGGACCTAAGGGAAATCGGTAGGGATGGAAAAGAGTATATAGATCTTGCTCAAGATAGGGAAAGATGGAAGGCCTGTGTTGCTGCAGCCATGAACCTTCGGGTTTAAGAAGGCTAGATAGTTAGAGTTAGTTAGTTAGATTTTTATCAAGGCAAGCTTGCCCCTTGATTTGCTATTGTTTACTTAAAAATTATATATTCAGTGCTTCGGCTATCTAAATGGTCACCGCACGCCACTGCTTTTGGCGGAGAGAACGTTCTGGCTATCCAGGTAGGTGGGCTGCTTCTTTGTAAAGTAGTATTTTTGGGCATGCATAATTTTAAGATGTGACGAGTAAGTGTGGCTACGACTGTGCCGTTGTCTGTTTGAAGATCTAATCTCACTACAGTTGAAATTTCTTGCTTCTAGAACTAAGTAGAATTTAGTTTAACAAGCACACATGATTGTGCAAAGGGACGGTTAATTTCACATAGGTAAAACATTCAAGCATCACCACGAAACACGTTTTATACCAAAAAAATTGTATGACATTTTGCACTAACTTGCCGACAACCTGGTCTAATAGTACAGGCTACAAATGTAAGATTGATTTATGACCAAATCATTGTTTATTAAACATTATAATACGTACGTCAGCACTAAGCGTATTTGAAACCTTCTCAATACCAGGACATAAATCCCTTAGTAAGAACAGTAATTTAAAAGAAACAAATATTTTTGGAGATGAACTTATCAAAAACAAATCAAAACGCAGTGAAAAACTAAATCATAACCCCGTTTATAAAGCTTAAATATAACTTAACAATATCGACTATCTTAACTATTTCTATTTAATTCATTTTACGTACATCAACCTTGTCCCTTTACAAAAACTTATCTCTAAAAGGAACATCACACTTCTTCTGATGAAAAGTACTAAATCTTGACGTTCCATTAAATAAATTGTGCAGATACCCTTGTACATGTGTACTATTCTGTTAAGTTTCCTGCTAGAGATGTTTGCTACGAAGAATATCGTGAATGATCTACGACGAATTCTAAACAGATTTTATTCTTCAGCCTTTAGATTGCATTGAGCTCCTCACAACTTTGCACAAAATAACAATCCTTGAGTGTCTGTTTTTCCAATGAAAGCTTGATGTGGATAATTTAACAAGAGTTTACGCATAATGTTGAACTTCCTCTGTGTTCGATCGAGACAAGACGAGACGACATTTGACGATGTCTCGTTTCGAGTTATACTTGCCTATCTCGCACTCGACATGTGAACACATCGCATAGAAATCAAGGCAAACATTTTTTTCTCAATGACGTTTGTTCTAGTTACGACAATACAAGCCCACACAAACAGAATTTGATATAATAAAATATACGACATATAAGTTATTGACAAACGCTTGGTGGTCTGGTGAAGTCTCTCAGTAAAGTAAATTTTGTTTGAGTAAAATTGTTAAATTAAATATCACACCAAAGCCTCGAACGAGAATGATAGTCTCGGCCAATAATTCTCTGTCTCGTCTCGATAAGTTTCGAATGGCCTGGTCTCATTCTCGCCTCGATTGTTACAAAGTGTGTTGTTCTAGCTCTTCTACTTGTAACTCGAATCATGACGTTGCCATCGAAATTTCCGAGTACGAGTTCTTTCTGGGTGCGTTTTCTGAGCTATTTTGTCACCATTTTACCAGTCAACCTCATCGTCGCGATGAATCTAAAACGACATGAAATAAGATGATTAATAAATACGTAGGTAATTAATTTAAAAAACTGTTAAAATTATAATACCGTTATTCTTTAGAAAGTTAAGGGCTTTCACGCATGACGTAATCTGTTCGTAGCCATTAAAATTCCGCAGGGACTTGCCTATCTGTATAAATTCCACCTTGTTCCGTGATCTAAGATTTGTGAAAGATATCTAAAGTGTCGAAGTTATGAGATGATGAAAGAACTGTTCTCAACTGTTGCGCCATCTGCCGTTGAAAGAACGCAACAACATTTGTCAGTCCGGAAAGAAGGATTTAAAAGCTGATCACTGAACATGGTTCAGCTAAGAAAACGTGATTCCCTTTGCACGTGAAAGTGTAATGCTCATTCCGAGGCACCGAAGTCGAGGTTTTGGCTTCGCCTCAAAAGATCACAGCTGGTTTCTATATTCGCTTGACGCAGGGTAAGGATCTTTGCGAAATCCATGACAGAAGATGTCTGTGGCAAAGTTCTTTCACCCTCGCTTCCATCTGTCACGAAGGAATGTCCTTTTCATTTCCAGCATCAAAACTCGCATGAGCCAAATATTTTCGGCGTTTCCTGGGAATAATAAACTTTGCGGTGAATCAGGTCGGAGCGATTTCTGGCCAATGCTTGAGGAAAAAAGTTCGACTGTTGGACCGAAATCGAAAACATCCCCTGCAGCCAACTTATTTTTTAGTTCCGAGGCTTGCGAATTTTTGTTCGTATGGAGCAGCAAAGGTACCCACAGGGAAAGACCAAGGGAGCACTTAGGGACAGCGCTACAGGGGGGAGGGGTGCTGCAGCCCCAAAAACAGATAATAATAATAATAATAATGCCTTTCTTTAGCGGGCGAGGTTCAGCCGTAGACTGCTCTACCACCTAACCCTTGCCATGAGGTACATAAGAAAACATAATATAATAATACATGAATACAGGTAGATGGAATGACAAAAACTTAAGAATTTCACATATACCTACAATTACAAATATACTCATAGTAATAGTAGTCATAATACAATACAAATGTGAAAGAACAAAAGACAAACCTTCTTGCCCCCCACCTTAGATTCTTATAGGTACGGTAGATGCATTTCGACCGAAAAACTAGAAGCTTTCTTACATAATATTTCCTTTGCAAACTTTCGTTTGGGACAAGGCCACTACAGGTCGCAAGAAGTTTCCAGCGGGAGTAAAAAAGAAAACAAATGAGGAGCGGAAAGCAAAATTACATATAATCTTAAATAGTGTTCATGTCCTACATTATTAAGATCGTAAGGTTACTTTATTACGATGTGTTCTAAAATGTAAGGGGAGGGAGACGGTTGAAAATCTGTCTAGACCAGCAATGCCCACTGATCAGTTGTTGACACTAAGTAATTGACCAATCATGAGTCGCCAAACTTGCTACGAAATGGACACGATACTCTGTTGCTTGCCTGGTAGGTGGATGTACTCCAGTGGCTGTGAGATTGTTCTTTGGTTGGAGGTTAAAATGGTGACGAAGAATGTATGCATATACAACTAAATGTGTACAATTATTATCAGGCTCTGTAAATCATATTACTATTTTTCGGAACAGGTATATTCTTCTCTGTTAGTTTCTTATTCGAGTACTGGCAATGGCATGAGTTTTAGCTATGTTCTCTCATTATTTTCATCGTTATATCTGGACCTCCCGATGGCGCAATGGTAACGCCATCGCCTTGTAAACAGGGGGTCCCGGGTTTGGTGCCCGGTGGAAGCACATTGCACAGTGGTTCGGATCCCACTTTAAAGTGTAGGTCCAGTCGCGATTAGCCTATCTGTGCACAAAGTGGACTTAAAACAACAATTCAAACTCATCGATATACCTGTATCTATCCTTATCGTTGCAAATATCCGAGTTGACGTTAAGGAATCAAAAGTGCAGAAACAACCTATTTCTTAAATGATAAGAACTTGAAATATTAAAATTGATCCGCCTCCCTCCTTAGTCTAGCGGTAATACATCTGGCTTGTAATGAAGAGGTGACGGATTTGATCCCCGGTGGTGGCACATTTCATTAAGTGGTTCAGATTCCACTATAAGCTGCAGGGCTCATCATCACGGTCATCATCTGTGCTAATTAATAGTGAACCTTAAAATGCAGGAAGAGAACACATTCAAAACACTGAACTGAAACCTACATGTGATACAATGTGGATTTGTCAAATTGCATCCTGAGGGTAGTCAAAGTCACATTTCCAGTTAAATTTCTCGAAGGAGTTTCATGTATGTTATAATGTAACACTGTGCAATTTCTACTGAAACTAATATGATTACCAGGGCTGGGATTAATATGTACTAACAAGTGGCTTTATATTACATACATGCATATGGACTGAAAATCGGCAAAATATGGACTAAAACATACGTAAAGTGACCCAAAATGATGTAAAGAAGAGAAGATTTCTTCATCTTCATAGTAATTTCTTAATTTTGCGTGATTTCAAATAAAATAAACCATTTATTATTTTCCATTGCATTAATGCTTAAAAATGACAAGCTACAGAAAACGAACTTAATCTAATCGAATAGGTGAGATTGTAAACACAAGCTTGTTGCAAACTTAAGATATGTATTTTACAAAATACTAATTGTATTCTTTACATCGTTTTCATTAACTGATAGTTTGACGAACAATTTAGCAAAACATTCTTCATAGAATGTACTTCTTGATGAAGTCATTCTTTTTATTCATTTTTTTAGAACTTTTAACACAACCATTTCTAAAATGATTAATTCAGTATGGATTGATATTAAAATTATTCAGACATTATTTTATTTGCACACAAATGTTCTAATGGTAACTTTCAATTATTCGTTGTCTGTTTTGAACTTGTCACCCATCAAAGCATGCCAATTTTAACAGTAAACAATATGCATCACATTAAGCAGAATGAAAGCCTCCTTTATACAATTCCTACAAGAACACGTTCCGGACCCGATCGTTGAAATGTTCATGCAGCTACATAAGTCATTTCTTTTGAACAATTCCACAACGATGAATAAACCTGTTGAAATATGTAAAGTTAAGTATGTTTTCCTTAATTATGTAAGATAATGTATTAAAGGTAGAAATGTTCGTAAAGATATCACAAAATTTCAGTAAAAATTCGTCAAACTAAAAGTATGCATTTACATATAAATCCAAGTCCTGGTGATTACCAAACAGAAAAACTAAATTCATGGAAGTCAGCGTGGATTAATAATGATATAAACACACCACGTATCATCCTCCAAACCCTCGCATAATTAAAAGGTTATATTTCTGTGTCTAGTGAGTTACTGAAGTGATGGATATCCTGCAATAAAAATACTTGTATAATACTTGTCACTTTTATGAGACTTAATTTTTATTGGAAATTCAAATTAACAAATGAAAATAAACGTGTAAATCTTATTACTATCTCACTTACTTATACGAGGGTCGTACAATAAGTTCGTGCCCTGTGTCTGATGAACCAAATTTTGTAGTGTTACCCATGTATCCTTTCGTTGCATGTGTTGAAAGTTTCAACCATGAATCTAATAACCTTTTTGTGTTGGAGGCGTAAACATATGGAAAATGAAGCCTTCAGAGTTGTGAGCTGTGATCAAGTATCTACGGTTGAAACGTTATCACCTCAAGAAGCCTACAGTGATATGGTGCAGACATTTGGGGATAAAGAACCTTCATATTCCACCCTAGAGAAGTGGCATACGAAATTCATTTGCGGTCGTGAGTCATGCAAAAACGAACAACGTACCGGAAGTCCATCAACAGCCATTACCCAGGAAAATATCGATCGTGTGCAACCGCTAATTTACACTGATAGGAGGTTCACCACTAGGACACTTGCTGACATTGTTGGCATATCAAACGGTAGAATTCATACCATTTTCACTAAACCCTTGGGATTAAAAAGAGTAAGTTGTTGTTGGGTGCCTCGAATGCTGAAAGATGCTCAAAAACATGGCAGGTTTAACCACAGCGGCTATCTAATCCTGTGGCTTTAAACTCTTGCTACATCCACCGTATAAGCCAGAACTTGCCCCGAAGTACTACTACCCGTTACCTAAACTAAAGGAAGAGCTGCGTGGTAAGAAATTTCACAATAATTCTGATGCCATGGTTGCTGCGGAGGGGTGGTTACAGAAGCAAGACAGGGTATTTTATTCTACTGGAATTGCAGCGTTCGAAGAAAGATGTAAATGGGAGGGAACTATGTTGTAAAGTGATGGAAAAATTTCCTGATACTGCTACCGGAACTCATTGTATACCGGGTGGTCCATTTATAATGATAGTATGGAATATCGCATGCAGAATGCATCCAATCGAAAAATTGCACAGAATAAAAGTTTGATACTATTGAGGGGGTAAGTCAATGCCGCAAAAAATTCGTCGCCGCCACCCACCCCTTAGGGGGGTGGGGGGTAAATTTGAAATTTCAAATGGAACACCCCCATTCGTTTTACATATTTGGATTCCGTGTTGAAAAAGAAAAATCTTTTGTTTGAAAAATTTTGTAAAAAAATTGCAAACTTCGAACTTTTATAAACATTTGGTAGTTTCAGATTAATTTTGTTCCCTTTATGTAATAACGGTTTTGGTTTCCGTTGAGAACATTGCATAAACGAATTTTATTCAAAAAATGTGTGCAAAGAATTCGGCAAAAGAAAATTGTTTGCAATTTATGTTTTTGTGTAAAAATAAATAATATTAATTTGTTCCAACTCTTTGGTTTCAAGGAACAATTTCATATGAACAACAAAATTAAGTATGTTACTACAAATTAGTTATCATTTGAGATACACAAATAAATGTTTAAAGGGGCAAATGTTCAAAATGATGACCGTTCTCTTCAATGCATTTCAAAACACGGTGTCTGAAGCTCCACACTGTTCGTCCTAAAATGTCAGGAGTGATAGAGGTACAAGAATCAATAATTCGTTGCCTCATGTTTTCAGGCGTTGTTGGAACTTCGTGGTAGCACTTTTCTTTAAGTAGTCCCGAAGGCAGAAATCAGGCGACGTGAGATCGGGTGAACGAGCTGGCCAAGAAACGGGTCCTCCACGTCCTATCCATCGACCAGGAAACTTTGTGTCCAACATGGCTCGAGCCTGAATTGAGTAGTGAGTAGTGTTGTTCATATGAAATTGTTCCTTTAAACCAAAGAGTTGGAACAAATTAATATTATTTATTTTTACACAAAAACATAAATTGCAAACAATTTTCTTTTGCCGAATTCTTTGCACACATTTTTTGAATAAAACTCGTTTATGCAATGTTCTCAACGGAAACCAAAACCGTTATTACATAAAGGGAACAAAATGAATCTGAAACTACCAAATGTTTATAAATGTTCGAAGTTTGCAATTTTTTTACAAAATTTTTCAAGCAAAAGATTTTTCTTTTTCAACACGGAATCCAAATATGTAATTTTTTGCGGCATTGACTTACCCCCTCAAAATTATCAAACTTTTATTCTGTGCAATTTTTCGATTGGATGCATTCTGCATGCGATATTCCATACTATCATTATAATGGACCACCCGGTATTATCCCAGAGTAACTTCCCGGTTTCCATACTGTTACTAGCAATGAGTGTAATCATATATAACTATTTTTGTCCATTTAATCGAATACCTAGCAGATTTTCCTTCATAAGGAGAAGATAATTGCTTCAGCAAAATAATGAATAAAAATAACGAACTTCAATTCGCCTTCTAACCTTGATAAATTCAATTTAGTTTTATGTGCAAGAGCTTATGCCTCAAACTCCTAGGCACGTTGTTCGAGAAATGACTAGTTACTCAGTACAAAAATACACAATGCTAATTTTAGCATACAGTTTATGTCTAACGTATATCGAACCATATCATCAATGACGTCATACGTTGGCGTTACTTGAAATTGAAGATAAACAGCACTGGTCGTAAGGATGGCAATGTAGCTGTGACGTATTTCGCTCTAATTTCTAACAGCTGTTGACAGCAGTTACTCAGAAGCCAAGGTAAACACAATTAATGTTTCCAAGTGCACGTCGAACCCTCTGGAGGTGTTTTAAAAATGGAAATCCACATTTTAAGTGTCAAAATTTTAGATTTAAATAGCACTACAAAGATAAGCGTGCGCATGGGGGGTAAGGGGAGTATCTGTCCCCTTAATACTTTCACTTAGAATTGAGTGTAGTGGAATCGTATCACCGTTATTGAACAATATTATGCTCTCATAGAAAATTAGGTATTTTCAAGCCAATAAAAGTTCCAAGCAACTACGAGGAAGGGAACATTATTTTCTATGTAATTGGAGTATCCTATTTCCATATATAGCAAATTTCTTGTTATTAACACTCCACATACTTTATTCGTTAGCTGTGTTTCCTTTATGTGGCTGCAGAATAAATTGCTCATACATTGGAAATGAATAAATTATGTGTAGTTGTTTTGAATCTACTGTAAGAAATCCTTTTCATGTACCGCCACCACAGAGACTAATTTTAATAGTCATATAATTTAAACAGTGTTACCTTTGATTTGGGGGGGGGGGGATCCAATATTGCATATATAGCTTCATCGAAATTAGCCCAACTAAACAAGGTATCTTCGAAATCATTTCAGAAAGAAACAGGACAGAGACTATCAGTATCTCTACCAGTAACAAAACGATTTTGTCTTGCTGTCACTGTGACAGTCATAAAATCGTTCCGTAAATATTTGATAGCAGCTATTGCAGAAAGAGCTTCAAAGTCAAAAGTAACTGAAGTGAAGACGAAAGCATAGGACTGATTTCGCAGACGAGAACATTTCAATTCATGATATGTTTATAGATATTGCCTCATTTTTAAAGTCCGATTGCTACAATTCGCACGTCTTTACACATGGGAGAACTAAATTGTGATCAACAACATCAGATACATACTCGTTTAAATTATCTGATGTTCCCTTTTGCTGAGCAAAATCTTTCCCGCACCTGTCAGTGACAAAGTGCAGGTGTTTAAAATTCTTGTACCAACTATCATTGAAGACTATGATTGCAGTATAAGACCGCAGGTGTTCATTCTAATGGTGAACAAACTGTGTTTATACTATCCAATATTAGTTAATATATGTGCTTTTTATGTACAAGCGCGTATGTAGCGAAATATTTATAATACCATTAAGCCTTGTTTCCATGATTATGAAAAACTAAGTATGCTGACCAAGGCAGTAATTTATTTTATTAAAAACATAAACTAAACGTAACGTTTCAACCTTCTAGCAAGGTCTTCATCAGACTTGATACAGAGTCTGATGAAGACCTTTCTAGAAGGTTGAAACGTTACGTTTAGTTTATGTTTTTAATAAAATAAATTACTGCCTTGGTCAGCATACTTAGTTTTTCGAAATATTTACTTTAATAAGAGCGTGAATTGTTTATAGATTCGGCTTTTGTTAATTGCTAAGTAAATACGAGTTTCATTTTCACATATAAACATTGAGATGGAATGAGGTTTTTCTTTTCCAGACTGACCTTTCATCCAGACTTTTGCCCTCCCTTAGTCAGAGGGTGTGCAAGCCTATGAAAGTTATTTGTCGATGACATATTGCGAGTACCTTATGTTAAGATGTTTTGTAAGTTGTGATGATGTTATACAGAGGTTGTTCGCTTTATATCCGACCATTTTTGACGGGTACTCACTCACCTTAAGAGATACCGCGCCGCCACCACCGATCATGTTCTATTGAACCCCCAGCGTTGTGGACTATCGCCCGGCATCGCAGTTTCCATTGCAGCAAGCTCCGGCACGTGGACAGGCATGGGAATTCTGTCCCACTCCTCCCTGCAAGCTTTCCATAGACCATCCAGGGTGCGCGGGCGGGGTTATACGTCAAAACATCGACGCAAAAACATCGACAACAAAAACATCGCCTACATTTCATCGACAGTACAAAACATCGACAGCACAAAACATCGACAGTACAAAACATCGACAGCGCAAAACATCGACAGTACAAAACATTGACAACAAAAACATCGACGGCAAAAACATCGACAGTACAAAACATCGACGCCAAAATCATCGACGGCAAAAACATCGACACCAAAAACATCGACGGCAAAAACATCGACACCAAAAACATCGACGGTAAAAACACCGACACCAAAAACATCGACACCAAAAACATCGACACCAAAAACATCGACGCCAAAAACATCGACACCAAAAACATCGACAGCAAAAACATCGACGGCAAAAACATCGACGCCAAAAATATCGATGCTAAAAACATCGACGGTAAAAACACCGACACCAAAAACATCGACACCAAAAACATCGACGCCAAAAACATCGACAGCAAAGACATCGACAGCAAAGACATCGACAGCAAAAACATCGACACCAAAAACATCGACACCAAAAACATCGACGCCAAAAACATCGACAGCAAAGACATCGACACCAAAAACATCGACGGCAAAAACATCGACGCCAAAAACATCGACACCAAAAACATCGACGGTAAAAACACCGACACCAAAAACATCGACACCAAAAACATCGACAGCAAAAACATCGACACCAAAAACATCGACAGCAAAGACATCGACACCAAAAACATCGACAGCAAAGACATCGACACCAAAAACATCGACACCAAAAACATCGACGGCAAAAACATCGACACCAAAAACATCGACGCCAAAAACATCGACAGCAAAGACATCGACAGCAAAGACATCGACAGCAAAAACATCGACACCAAAAACATCGACGCCAAAAACATCGACAGCAAAGACATCGACACCAAAAACATCGACGGCAAAAACATCGACGCCAAAAACATCGACAGCAAAGACATCGACACCAAAAACATCGACACCAAAAACATCGACAGCAAAGACATCGACACCAAAAACATCGACGGCAAAAACATCGACATCAAAAACATCGACACCAAAAACATCTTTATTTTTTGACATTAAAACTGTTAATTTATAATACAGTCATGTTTTATTATTATTGGAGGAAGTCGGAGAGTAGGAGGAGCAGAGTAGAAAGATGGGGGTGAGTAATAGGGTGGAAAGTAGAGCGGCGCTAAAACTTCAACTCGCCCAGGTGAAATTTATATCTTGATTCGCTTCATGAATAGGATTTAGTGTTATGATAATAGCATCATGAAGCTACAGCTCTTCTTTGTTTCGACCAAACATGCCTACATTGGTCGATCTTGTTTTTAGATTTCTTATCAGCCATGGTTGTTGCGCAAGAGCGGTATTTTCATTGATTCGATAATTCGGGCTGCACGCGCACCTTCTGACATCAAAACAATATTATTATTAGCACCTGATTCTTGCCCCAAAGCTCAAACAATGGAATCGTAAACAATGCGAAGTGTCATGTTTCCTTCTGCTTTCTAGCAAGCTGCTTTTAACTTCATAGACGGGATAGTTGTATGCTCGTTATATTGTGGATGTGGAAGAAATATTCCTTTATGACTATGGTACGAACCGACCGAGGGCCCCTTTGCTTTACCTCCCCCGCCCACCATCACACAGCAGACCCCTTGTGACAGCCACTGGACAGAAGCCTTCAAAACATCGTCTCTCACAAACATCAGGGTTTATCTGCAACTGATATCAATTCTGCCAGTCACACCAGAAGGGTTTCAAGAATTTTTGTCACAAATGTAGATTGTGCATGAAGGGTTTTTAACAAACAACGTGTTTTATTTTTTAAAATACACAGCCTTATATGAACTTAAGAAAATAAGGAGAATAATTTAGCTGTAATTTTTTGCTAGTAGTTTGTGTTAGACATAAATATACAGGTTGTCGCCATACACATAGGCGGATCTAGAACTTGTTTCTGAAATGATGTCCTCCTGCATCCACATATTTATAAGAAATTTTCACTAACACGTATCAGTTCCTCTTTCGAAATTGCTTCAATTTATTTCTTCATATTTTCTTTCAATTCTCCTGATATATGGCTTCCGGTATAAAAGCTTGGTAGAGTACAACACACATGTCTTTGCCGTTGCGTAGATACCAATTTTCGTTTCGTCTCCCTCTCTCTTAGCATCACGTGTTCTACGCTGCTCGCCAACTTTCGCTATTGTTGCCATATTGTCATTCTATTCCTGGACACGCTCGCGCAAACATCATTGAAAACAATTGAATAGCGCTCCAGATCGCGGTTCACACCGTTCGGCAGGGACGGTAATGTGGCAATATAGCACGGCGTAGTGGTTGCTTCTTTTATGCAGTGCATGTTCATTGGCTAGCTAGTAACTAGTGTTGCCAACTGTAATAATGAAACACTATTTCTGTCACGGAAGGGGAAAGGTAGGTAAAGTGACGGTGAGTTTTGTTGGATTGGAAGCACCATATTTTTATTTTATACTAGGTATTTGACCGGTTTGACGTTGTGTGCGAGTGCTTCTGAACTGTAGACAATTTACCGAACCCATAGCTGTGTTCAATGTTATCTAATGCTTATAATCAGGGCTAGGATTTATAGGTAAATACGTACTTTAAGTTTGACGAAATATCGCTGAAATTTTGTGATATCTTTGCGAATAGTAATGTTTGTAGTGATTTAAGGAACATTTTATTGTCAGTATTTTTCCATATTTCTAACTTTAATAAATACTTACTTTTACATATTTAAGGAAAATATACTTAATTTTACATATTTCAACAGGTTTAATTCACAAATTGTTCATATTTCATAATTTTGGAATTGTTCAAAATAAATAAATTATGTGGCTCCAACAGCATTTCAACTCTTGGCTCCGGCACGTGTTCTTGTAGAAATTGCATAGAGGAAGCTGTCATTTTTGCTGCTTAATGCGATGCATATTGTTTTCTGTGTTAAAATTGCCATGCTTTGATGGGTGACCAAGTTCATACCAGGGCCGGCGGAAGGGGAGGGCGAACCGTGCCACCGGCCAGGGCGGCAAAATTTGAAGAGAAGAAAAAAATAAGCCTATTGAAAACTCTGGTCGAGCTAGATAGTCTTTTGCGCTTAATAGTAATGAAATAGCATAAGAAGTCTCATTATTTATTTTATATTTTGATGTTTTACTTAGGAATATATTGATTTTCAATTTCCCGTTGCTGCGTAATGGCGGGGGGGGGGGGGGTTCGAAATGAAGCGGCATCTGCCGCCACCGACCAAGGAGGGAGGCAAAATGACTTGTGCCGGCCCTGGTTCATAGCAAAAGAAAAAGCCACGCAGCTTATCGTCTAGTGGCAGTATATGTACTTGTTATTGTTGTGGAAGCCGGTATCGTTTGTAAATGTACAACAAAGGCAACCGACTGTCGCCGATCACAGAGAGGAAATAATAATACTGCTTGAGGAGGAGTGTTGTGGTTCAATTGTCGCCGTTTAAAACGTTGGCATGTTATTATCTGCCGTTGCAGTTCCGTACCAGTGTATACGGGGCCTCCCCGATGGCGCAGTGGTAGCATCGTCGCCTTGTATTCAAGGGGTCCCGGGTTCGATACCCGGTGGAGGCACTTAGTGGTTCGGATTCCACTTTAAACTGTAGGTCCAGTCCCAATTAGCCTTACTGTGCATAAAGTGGACTTAAAACATCAAATCAACCAACCAGTGTATACGGGTTGGGAGTGAACAGTTAGAACACCACGAGTGCATTAATGCAATGAAAAATAATATATTTTTTTTGTTTGAAATCACTCAAATAAGGAATCTTATGAAGAAGTCTTCTTTGCAGCATTTTTGGTAATTTTACGTATGTGTTAGTTCATATTTTGCGAATTTTTAGTCCATATGTATGTAGCCACATACAAAGCCACTTGTTAGTACATATTAATCCTAGTCCTGGTATAATGCATGACGTTTAAAACTCATGTTAGATAGACCTGAATTCTCTAATTTTCTTCTTGTACGTAACAGCTGTGCATCGGCGCACTGCAGCGATTTTTCTATCTGCTACATTAGCAACACTGCTTCTTGAGTTGTGTCGCGCATCGCACGGCAGAAATATCTGTGATGGACTTCTAGCTTGCCACGATGACGTTAGAAATATGTCTGTTTCTTGTGCAAGGCGTCAGAGAGATTTCTGAGGAGTATGTTTCAATCGTGTTCCAACGTTGACTAGTTTATCCTCAGTAAGTGATGTGTTAATTGGATTTGGCCGTTTCAATTCAGAAAGTTCCGAATTTATGAACTACGGAAAGCTACAATCCTACGCCGCTCACTACTGTTGTCATATGGAAGAGAATTAGCAATAAGAACCCTTCAGCAACTGCTTGCAATGGTTGAGACGTTCAAAATTGCCTTTAACGAACTTTATAAGCTTTGTGTTATTCATCAACAGTTAAATGCAGTGGAGGCGATTAGGTTACAAAACTTGGGGGGGGGGCAAACAATTTACTTTCTCTTCGTACATACGGTTTAGCATAATGCGGGGGCAAAAGCGGCAAAAGTGTGTGTGGGGGGGCATCTGCACCCCCATGCCAACCTAATCGCCGCCACTGCACTAATCGAGAATCGAAAAGTTGTTCCATCCCATAAAAATAATATCCAGGACTATTTTGTTAAATAACTGTTACATTTGAGGGAATAAATACAGCACTCAACCTCCAGTTACCAATCCCATTACGAAGGTAACCCATGATTTGCTGCAAAGTAGAAAAATGTTCTTTCACATTTAACTAGTGGCGGAGATTATGGGGGCGTGGGAGGGGGCAGTTGCACCCCCCATACATTTTGCCACATTTTCTCTCGCACTATGCTAAACCTTATGTTCCAAGGGAAAGTAAACTGTCCTTGTCCCCCCCCCCCCAGTTTTGGAAACCAATCGCCGCCACATTTAGACATAATTTTGCCACGTATTATCTATTTTTTTGTTTGACGAGGAATTTCTCTATCCAAGTTCATGGGCGTAACTTGGAATCTAACTTTAGGGGGTCACAATCGAACTTGCCGCTTAACTTTTTTGGGGAGGATTCAAAAGTATTCTAGGCCATAAAAATAGCGTTAAGGTTATTTTTATTTTGTGAAACAACTGTCACATTTGTGAAATCATAAAAATTGCTCCTCTGGCTCGAAGAGGTCAATAAAAGTACCATTGACTTCTAAATTTTAATATACCTGAAATTTTTAGATGGCCAATGACCCCCTTGCTTCCGCCATTCTCATTTGCGAAAGCAGCCCTCTTCTATTACCTTCACTTCAGTTACTTTTGTATTTGAGACTGTTTCCTGATGTCAAATATTTACGGAAAGAATTTATGACTGTCGTAGCATTCGCACAGCAAGCCCATCTTGTTACAGATAGGATCTTTAAAGGAATATGTTTTTATCCTGCATCTCTTAAGATGCTTTCGACATGCCTTGTTGGACTACTTGCAATTAAGCTATATATGTATTGCATTATTAAAAAACGACCACACTGTTTAAATTATATGTGACTTTAAATTAATCTCTCAGGTTCAGATTCAAAACAACTACACATAAATTATTAATTTCCAAGTATGAGCCATTTATTCGCCAGCCATATTAAGCTACACAGCTCACAACTTACAGCTAACGTATAAAGTATGAGTGAGTGTAATTACAAGAAATTTCCTAGAAAACGGAGTGGAATAGTTCAATTATATAAAAAGTAATTCAAGCAACCCCCTCTCCCGTAGTTGATTGGACATGTATTGACTTAAAAATAGGTAACATTCTTTTAGAGTATAATATTATAACTGCAATAAGATTACATTGCATTTCTAAGTAAAGGATTAGGGAAGACAGTCGGCCACCCTTGCCTCCCGTGCGCACGCCTATGAAAATGAAGCTTAAAGGTTCGTTAGGTGTTGAACGTTCTCCTACTTATAAAAAAAATATTTTCGCACCTGTTACACCTATTCCTAATAATAGTGATTCAATTTTTGTAGCAAGTTTGGTGAGTTATGATTGGCCAAATGGAAGTTTTTTAATGGAAAATATTGAGTGAGAAAACTTCTAGTTTTTCCTATTTTTGGTCGAAATGCGTCTAACCTACTATAAAAATCTTGGGGAGAAGGGAGCCAGAGATGTTTTGTGGGGCTTCAGTCCCCTATAGCCCGCCTGGAACGCCGTCCCTGATAAGGTGGACATAAGGGAATAAGAGCGAATATTCTGAGGGAAAGTGACTCACTAGAACTAGATGGACAGTTTGATTCAGATGGTCATTGATACTCATCACTGTAACATTTGTAAGAGTGCAGTGAAAAATTTAAAAATACTTTCAATCAGCAGTTACTTTATTTGCAATAGAAACTAATTTTTTCCAATTGTCTCTGCAATAAACGCAGTGTTACCCTGTAATCAATGGGTCCCGAGTTCGATACCCAGTGAAAGCACATGGTGGTTCAGATCCTATTTTAAACATACGCCACACACTACACAGCTCCAGTCCTTCAATAGGAAGGTTCGGCGCGAGGGATAGTACTGGGGCCTCATTTCGATACGCAAAGATTAGCGAATCTCTTGCATATTTCGAGCTGTTTCATGCTGTCGCTTTGCTTATTTCGCATAAATATGTAAGTATTCTGACTTATTATTTTCTTTACTTCTTCTCTAAAATATATAAAATACAATATTTTTATTATTTTGCTTGGTCATCGCCTCATCTCCCGATGACCGGACTCTGCTCTGCAGCCTCTGTTCGATGCACTTTTTGATTCTTTTTGCACTGAACCGTCTAGTTGGTTACACGGTGCAATACCGACTTCGTCGACTTGGTGTCAAGCAGTGGTGTAGCGTTATAGTACGCCCATACGCCCGGCATTCCCTGATCTAAAATTTCAAAAATACGTAAATGCTGTTAATATAAAGTAAATCTTGACTAATATCATATATGTTTGACCTTCATGGCATTATAATAGCTATTTTTCGCGATCCGCTTGCAACGCTCCACTAACAACACTCGTTCCAGCATTTTTTTCAATGCCTTTCCTGCCTGGACGCCGGGCAGGTTCGGCGTAAAGAACTCTATATTCCTTGCTGCCTTTCTGGAGGGAAAGCTTGGATCTCTACAGCACGCGAGCAAATGTTCTCTCTTACGCCAGCGTATGGAGCAGAGGGCTACGTGATTGGTTCATGTGACCCTTCCTGCCTTCTGAAGCAGACGACAGCGGTAGAATTCCTACCCGGTTCTTCGCGCTCGTGACACTCGTGCTATGTGATGCTACACTACGCAATATTGACTGACGTAACTTTACCAAACTCAAATATACCATTTCTTAATGACCATTGCATTGTATAATTTATCGCACGAACAGCGATGTGTATTAAAAACTAAAAGATCAACACAGTTTTTGTCAAATAGGCTAAGTTGGTGAAGTCCTCGTGGTAGAAGTTCAGCCTGTGCCTGCTCTACCACTTAACCCGCAAAACTATTTTTTTTATTATTATTATTATATCGTTAGTATTTAACTGCTTAATATTGTGTCAATGGAAATGTTTAGCATTCATTTGAAAACTCTTAACATCGAATGGTCTGTGGACACAATTATTTTAAAATGTTTATCACCATTCCAAGATGCAATAAACAGTGGTCTGAATTACCAATCGGCACTGTTACGTCAGTAGAGTGTACGATAGTTGGATCATGCACCCACCTCCGTGTCATAGTGTTTTGCACAGCGCGCCAAGACGACAGAGGCCCCTGATTCGAATCCCGACGTGAGCATGGGTGTTCTTTGTGAGTGTCCCTTCTTCAACATCATTAACCAAAAGTGGTAGAAAAGCGAAGTAAAATAAACCAAATGAATCAGTAGTTGGATCATCCACAACAATGACGTCTACTGTTGTGCAAAGGCGCTTGTGATTCAGGTAGGTTTTTAATGACTTGCGTCATGCAGAAAGATATAAAAAAAGGTATAAAACACCAGAGTTCAAAACATTTGTGGCATAGTGAGGCATCTAATTTTCTAGCTAAAACATGCTTGGATGATGTTTTATTGAAAACCCAGCTGACTTCAAGCAAATAATAACTGTGGCGACTAATTCCATAAGAAAATTACGTATTAAGCAAAAAAGGGCCGACCCTTCCTTCGGACTTGGCGTTCCTTCCCGAAATGCCCATGCTACGCCACTGGTGTCAAGTGGTGTATTTGGTGTCTGCAACGTTTGCACTGAGTTCTGGAGTGGTGTATGATCACGTGGTGCGTGCTAACTAATCAAATGAACGTTTAATGCAGCAGACAGGCATTTGTTAAATATTCTGAACTTAAACACCGATATCCGTCTATAGAGTGTCTCAACCTTAAAAGTCAGTATTGGAGTAAATGGAGTACTTCCCTCTCTCTCTAATACATGAGTTTTGCCAAAAGCTCTGTCCTTCTCTACCACCGCTGCGTTGTCAGATGTTACAAAATTTACAAAATGTAAAAGTCACAAAATTTCAAACAGTGAAATCATTATCCTGTAGAGTTTTTTATGCTCTATTTAATGTCGGCATTATATAACCTGTCACAAATTCATGTGATCTGAAATTTCCATAATTATGCAATTAGGCAAAACGCTTATTTTTTTCTAGTAAATACTTAAAAAGCCATAAATATCAAACCGCTTGAACAACTTCGCCAGTTTTTTTTCTATGGGATCTATGATGTTTGTAGATATGATATTCTTCGCCTGAGTGAATTAATTTGCTTACGAGGAGAGTTATATATATATATATATATATATATATATATATATTCGATATTTTGTATAAATCGTCAGACCGTAACACGAAAAAGTTGGTTAGCGAGAAACTTTTAGGTTTGTCGCGATACACGTGCAGACCAAGCGAGAAAAATATTGACCATTGTTGGAAGTTATTTTTAGAATGCCTTGTTACTCCACAGCACCGTTATTTATTCCGCAATCTTAGTTTGTTTATGCGGGCTGTTTCGCGTATCAAATTCCTTGCGCGCCACCGAGGTTACAATTCGGTTGCAGGCAGGTGCCGCGGTTCCTAGGAAGTGCAGTGTGCTTTATTTCCCGTAAAAAATATATCTGAATGTTTATTCTCCATTTATTTAATTCTGGTTATGTAAAGGATACAACATTCAACGCAAGAAGTAACAATAGTTGCGTGTATTACACATATAATGCAAATGTAAAATACTAAACAGTTACGTTGAAATATAAACATTTACATGCAAATCTTGAGGTAACTATAGATTTTTTATTTTCCAAAATACAACAAATACATAGATTTTGAAGATTTCCTATACGATATTAAGGAAGTAAATTTGTCGCAATCATTAGTTATTAACAGCGACTCGATGCGCCTCCGTTTGTTGATATGGCAAAGCCGCGCTCCATTTAACCCATACTGACTTTTAAGGTTGAGACGCTCTATAGTTGGTCAAGCGTCATTTCCTTGCACCAGCCTGACACCGGTCGTTTTCACGTTCAGAAGACACAATGGGCTCTTATGGGCAATGCTTTTCTTATGGGAAATACAAGCGCGCTGTTCTGAAATTTCTGGATTTACAAATTTAGCTTAAGTAAAATCGGTACCTGCAGTTTTGCAGGAAATTTTGTAGAGAATACGATGGTGAACTCAAAAAACTGGTAACTTGCTTACATAATTTTAGATAAATTAAAAACGCAAATTTTCTGTGAAAACACAATTTTTACATTGTTTTCATTCCTAACGTTGAAACATGCCGTAAAATTGAAGCATTCATTATTAAAAAAATTGACACTGTTTTTTAATTGTTATAGGTGACGGTGGTACTCAGAATTTATCAATACTGTAAATCATATTTGCATTAAAAAATATTCAAATAAAGTATGTGGAGATTTTTTATATTCGTGCAGTAGAAAATGTCGTCGCTGGCCATTTTTTGTTCTGTAATTCCAAGTAAAAACTTCCAGCGAAGAAGTTGTGGAGAAAATAATGAAATTATTTTTTATAACCACTCAAAGGTTCCCAGAAATATTACTTCCATGCATTTGGAGTTTCTTTTTAACCCGAACCGCGCGCGAAGTAAGGAGACGTTGTCTGGCCATCTTGAGCTGACTCACCGCAGCATTCCGGCTAATCACCACCAAGTTTTCGAGTTGTTATTTTATTTCCATTCAGTAAAAATATGAACTTCATGCAGTTTGTTATAATAGAATTGAAATTACTTAAATTTAATAATTGACAATTATTTCCAATGCTGCTGTTGTGAGCAACATTAGTGCTGTCGCAAATACACGTTGTTTTTGTTTACATTACTGTCGACATTAATACTGAAATGAAGATCACCTTTCAGTTTCCAACGTACACATAAATTCATAGACACCATATTAACCTTTGAAAGGCTTTCCAACACGTGACAAAATATGGGGCTTCAAGATAGAAATATGACATGCCTTGCTTGAGTCATTCACGTCTTATCAGTTCACATGAGCCATAACTCATTTGTTTGTTTGGGTTGCAACTTGAATCTAACCCATGTGCCAGGTTCCCCTTACGTGAGTGAGAGATCTGCTTTGGTCTGTATAGACTTTTTTCCTCTCTTGAAAAAGTGTTTTCAGTTGTGTGAGCGCTCAGTGATTTTTACTTTTTAAGTGATTTCTGAAGTGTCATATTCGTGCATTACACTCGCGTGTGTAGTGATCGCAATGGATCATAGTAAAAAGGGTAACTGTAACGTTCACAGTATAATATTAATATTTACATATAATTATCATTATATATACAAAATACGTAACACCTTCATTGTGAAGGAAGGTCATCATTTCCCGGCGACATGAGCTAGCGCTGTATTGGCAACACTGTGCGGTTTCTCCATAAGCGCCGTTGTGTCTTCTGAACGTGAAAACGACTTTTTTTCTAGGTGCAGTGCAGGTGTATCCCGGTGTCAGGCTGGTGCAAGGGAATGACGTTCAACCAAGTAGACGAATAGCGGTGTTCAAGTTCAGAAAATTCAACAAATGCCTGTATGCTGCTTGAAACGTTTATTTTATTAGTTAGCACGCACCACATGATCATACACCACACGCTACACCGTCCCAGAACATAGTACAAAAGGTGCAGACACCAAATCAACGAAGTAGACCACTCGTTGCTGCAGCGTGTAACCAACTAGACGCGTGAGTGCAGAGAGAATCAAAAAGTGCTGCGAACTAGACGGGGCTATTCTGGAGCTGTGTAGTGTGTGGCGTATGGTCACGTGGTGCGTGCTAACTAATGAAATGAACGTTTAAAGCAACAGACAGGCATTTGTTGACTGCTGAATTTGAACACCTACTTGGTGGAACGTCATTTCCTTACACCAGCCTGACACCAGGATGCACCTGCACTACACCTAGTGTCAAAAGGTGCAGCGATGTAGACTGGGCTATTGTATTACGGCGGAATAAAGTCATTGACGTGGATCATAGGGATGTTTCTGTCTAGATGGGGATGATGTACCTGGCACACCTCACCTGTTTGTTCGCACCCTGGTGTTGCAATAATATGAATGTCACACCAAGTCTCAGCTCCTTTCTCTCCATGATTAACGATGAGTCACGCAGTCCGTGCATTGGTTGGCGTTTTGCCGTGTTTCTCCAAGCTCACGCAAACTGTGCGTCATCGCATGCCGAAATTGACACATACATACTTCCATTTTTACTCGATTTTTCCCCTTTGCTCACGCACCCTCTAGAGCATAAGAACACCAGCACATGTATTGCAGCCGGACCCTGTGGTCAAGTGGTTTGCACATCGCGCTGCGACGCCAAGGGTCCCGGGTTCGAATCCCGCTCGGGCTTGGTTGTTTGTGAATGTCCATTCATCAATTTCATCATTTCATCACCCATCCCCATCTTCGCAAATTAGCCAAGAGGCACAAAACGCGAAGTAAAATAAACTAAATCAATCAATCAATCAAAACATGTATTGGAAATCGAAGATTGTAGTGGAGTGGTTAGCACAGCTCGCTACGACGCCAGGGGTTCGGGGTTATAATCCCTGCCTGAGTATGACGTTCTTGGTAAGTGTCCCTTGATCAATTTAATCACATCATCATTCATCGTCGCGATTAGCCAAAAGTGGATTCAATGCAACGTTAAATAACAGAAAGCGAATCAAATCAAGATTTTTAGATTCTATTGATTGATTTGTTGTTTTAAGTCCACTTTATGCACAGAAAGACTAATCGGGACTGGACCTACAGTTTGAAATGGAATCCGAAATCATTATGGGCCTCTACCGGGTATCGAACCCTGGACTCCTTGATTACAAGGCAACGACGTTACCACTACGCCATCGGGGAGGCCCTAGAGAAGAGCTATTTGGACGAACTCTACATAAAATAGTAAATACTTCATGCAGAACTTGCACTTTGTTAATACATCTATGTGAACACAAGCATATACGTAGATATAGATCGAAACGCCCTGGAACTTTTTATAGATCAGAAAGTTTATTTGGTGCAGCGCCCAGCACAAGTCGTCTATAGTCTGTTGCCGTTGTTGACAAACGTATATTTCGTGTAAGTATAGTGATGATAATGTTGCAAATAATATCAATGAGCTATTCAAGCCCTTGGAAGGCAAATTCTTTAACTTTTAACTATCTGAAATACATATCTGCTCACTGTGTCTTAGGCCGTGTCCGGATTGGCAGGCGCTCCGTCCCGTCCTCTCCCGTTGCTATCGTGTGCCGTCGAAGTCGTCCGAATCTACATGTCCCTTTGCAGTATGGTTGTCACTTTTCCCGCCAGGTGTCAGGCCGAACGTCACTCACCGCGCTCTGGTGCACAGTGCTGAAGCAGAAGGCAGACGCCAACCACACATTACAATGATTTCCACCTATTTACCACTCATATTAAAAAAATGTGGTATATGATTTCTTCTTTTACAATTTTTCTACATTCAGTGTTATGGATAAAATGTCCAAGGATCACTGCGTTTTACATTGTCTATTCATTAAAAGTTGTCTCCGCAAAGCGGAAGTTTCAATATGGCTGCCAAGCGTGGGTCACAGCGAGTTCAAGCGTGCACCTGTCGCACCTTAGCATCTCTCCCCTCCGACTCCACGTCTGCCGCTAATTCGGACAACGGAGGTAGGCTGAGTCTCCGGTTGTAACGGTGGTCTAGGTGACATCTTCTGCCGATTCGGACGCGGCCTTACACACCTGTCTTCCTCTCTCCTCCGCTGTGAATCTAGTAACCAAGTGTTCAGTTCAAATTCCCCTCGCAAAGGGAAGGGCGAGCTCTGGCTGGCGGAGAACAATGCACTTGCTTTCTCTAGCGTTCCTGTCGATGGATTAAAGGAATCACGATGGTTGCCACGGTTCCTCAGTAGACGACTGACCACCGAGTGGCGGGAGCGGTACCAGGATAAGCCTTCTGAGGAACATTGCCAGGTGGGGAGAATGTGACCCTCTTCTTTAAAAATCGCTTCCTCGTAGTACACAGCTGTAAACTGTATTCCTGCAGACTAACGAGGCTCTGGCGTCTGGACTTGCAGCAGTACCATTGTGTGGCGTCCTGTGATTTTGTCCTATATGTGTTGAGTGTCCATTTCCAGCTTTTAAACTGGGTAAGGAGTCCTTAGATTTGGATTGGATTGGATTGATTTGGTGTTTAAGTCCACTTTATGCACAGTAAGGCTAATCGGGACTGGACCCACAGTTTAAAGTGGGATCCGAACCAGTATGTGCCTCCAAGGCAACGACGCTACCACTGCGCCATCGGGGAGGCCCTAAGGAGTCATTAGAGACGTGCTAATTTTAGTTATGGCAAAGGGGCGTGACTCTGTTTAAAGCGACGGATGCAAATGGGCAAAGTGATGACGCACGCACAAATTTAAGCAGTCAAGTCCTGTTTGAGGATATTTTTCTGCATTCTGATTTATATCGGAATTTTTCTTGCTTGACGTCGCTTTTCTACTTCCAAGCAAATCACGACGATGAGGATGAATTGATGAAGCTACGCTCACAAAGGAATGCATATCTCTACGCCAGGACACGTACCTGGTTCCCGGGTTCGAATCCCGGCCTGAAAATGGGTGTTTTTTGTGAGTGTCCCTTCATCAATTTCATCACTCATCCTTATCTTTGCGATTAGCCAAAAGTGGCAGAAAGGGGCGTAAAATAACCTAATTAAATCGATGAACCAAACGAACCTGGGCCCTAGGCGAGAGATTGCGATTGGACCAAGAGGGGCGGGAGGGGAATGACCACTCATCAATCCATTCCTCGCCGGGCACGCCACAGGTTGTTCGAAACTTTCTCACACATACACAGTAACGATTTGAGCCCTAGCTGCAGAGGGGGAGGTTTCTGGAAGAGGAGGTGTGTGGTTGCCCAAGGCGCCGAACGTGTTCGGAAAGAGAAATCGTCGCGGCGCCCCATGAAAGTATTGGTGCACTATTAAATTAGCATTATTGTTGGTTTGCAAAGAAACAAATCTAGTCAGGTCGTTAGTTCTTCCGTACTTGTCGATAGTTCTGACAAACATTTTTTTTTAGCTCCGGAAATACATTGGAAATTATTAAATAAATTAATGGGTCAGGCCAATTTCACACTGTCCCGACCCATTTTCTGTTTCGAACCGAAAACTATCAAGATCGGTTGATTTTTGTTAGTTCCCATGTATCTAATTTATTAGCTGAATAAATAATGGAGAGATTTTGTAAATTTCCCCACAAGGAATGAATTTTGTGAAAACTCACGGGAAGCAACCGATCTAGATTAGGGATGGCCAGATCCGGATACTCGCGAATCCGAAATCCGGATCCGGTTGGTTCCGTATCCTTAGGATCCAGATCCAAAAATTTTTCGGATCCGGATCCTAAAATCTTTCGGATCCGGATCCGTTTGCCCATCCCACATGAGCGCTCCGTTTTTATTCAGATTCTTCCCCCAACCCGTGTGCAAGTTGACAACATTTGTATTTTTTTGGAGAGCTTATGAAACGAGGAAGTTTTATCCGTAATTTTTACGCTAAGTATGTTACCATTTTTTGAGTAATCCTCTTCGATTTAAACGATTTAAAAAAAAACACCTATTTCTTCCATTGGGCCCCTATAGCCTACACCTGCCAAGTTTCATGGAAATCGGAGGGGGAATAAGTGAATACATCTTTTAGCCGGAGAAACAAGAAAT
Source organism: Lepisma saccharinum (assembly GCF_977018435.1). Taxonomy (NCBI): domain Eukaryota; kingdom Metazoa; phylum Arthropoda; class Insecta; order Zygentoma; family Lepismatidae; genus Lepisma; species Lepisma saccharinum. The sequence continues at coordinate 2,787,523 of NC_139231.1, read as the reverse complement.
CACAAATAAATTATTTAACTCCCGAGATAATTTATTATTCTGCTATAGATTTAGAAAAGTACATGGCTGATATTCTATATTTTCGCACAAATTCTATAAAAGGTTGTGTATTGCTTCGATACAATTTGAAAGATTTTAAGTATTGAGGAATAGGCTTGAATTTGATTTTTTTTATTTGAATTTAAAAAATTTGGGTGCGTCAGCACTGAGGCTCTTTTTACCCGTCACACTATGCGGGGTCCAGCCCCTTATCGTAACAAAAGTAAAAGCGTGTCTGAAAACTAAAATTTCCTTACCTTGGTTAAAAGCCGAGGCTAAAAAGGGCGCTCAGCACAAATAAGGACAAAACACAAGAAGACACAGAATTATACTGGCCATGGGGCCAGTCGCCAGAGCCTCGTTAGTCTGCAGTCCAGGGTGTACTACATGGAAGTGAGGTTGACTATTGGGTGCACTACTTGGAAGGAGCACCCCTTACACCCCAAATAGGCTTGAAAAAAAGTGAAAGCGGATAGGGTGATGTGAAGATAGGGGGGGGGGGCTAGGCAGGCACTTGATTGTTTGAATTCATGTTCTAATTCCACTTTATGCACAGAAGGCCTAATCGGGACTGGACTTACTCTTACAGTTTAAACTGAGATCCGAACCACTCTGCAATGTGCCTCCACCAATTTAGGTGTGTAAAAATGTGTAATTAGGTCAACAGGATATAATTGAAAAATATATCAGTTATTATTATAATGTTTGAAGGTATATCTAATATGCCGTATTTATGCATGTATAAGCTGCACATTTTTACCCACAATGGGACGGAAAAATGGGGCGCCGTATATATATTAAACAAGACTAAACTTCGTACCTATTTTTATAGTGGAACCACAAGCAAACAAAGCCTGCGCAGACTCGCGACTCCTGTGCATCGTACTCCCGCGTGGAGGGGAGGGGCAGAGTGGAGCATGCTTCCTTATGGCCCGAGCTGAACGGAAGAAGGGTCAGGTGCGCGGAGACTTTTCGCCGAAGGTTCTTTTGTTTGTGTTCGCTCTATAAAACCATTTATTCTTAATTAACACTAAATTGTAAAATCGACCATGCCTTTGTGTATTAAAAATACTGATTCATAACTTTATTGTACATAACAAACTGCTTGTAACTTAAATTTCGAGGTTTTCGCTGAGGCTCGATCCATACTCCATTGATCAGTCAACTGAAGTGATTGATTGACTTAGTTTATTCAACATCGGATTTCTGCCACTTTTGGCTAATCCCGTGACGAATGAAAAAATAATTCTAACCACCTCTTCAACCCCTATGTTCCATACAGTACCCGGATCTTGGCATAGACGAGATAAGGAATTAGCTAGTTGTTATATTTCTCAATACATCTGTTTTTGATCTCATCTCGTCTCAGCGCAATTTAAAAGGAAACAAACCAAAAGAAAGAAAAACAACTAATTTTTCCTAATGTTACTCTCTCAAAACAATGGTTCGGCCCAGTGATGCAACCACCGGGGGAGTAGGGGCATTGCCCCCCAACCTTGGAGTGAAATAAGTGTTAGGTGGGGACAAGCATTGACGGCCAAGGGTACCTGCAGGAGGCAATTACTGCCTCAAATTTCAAATTTTATGGTAATTAAAAATACTTTTCGTAAAATTTTCTTGCTCGCTTCGCTCGCAATTCCTTGGTTTTATCAAATTTAAAACTGTAGCTACGGGGCGGTGGGAGTCGGCCCTGGGCGCCCCGTGAAATTATTTGCGCCATATTAAATCAATATTGATTTCAGTCTGCAAAAAAAAAATTGAATCTAAAAGTTTTCTTCCACGTTTGGCTCGCAATATATGTTTGTTTTCTCTAATGCATTGTAAATTACCAGAGAGGGACAGAACTGAAATTAATTGATTTTTTCTTAAATGCATGAACAATTGTTTTGAGGAGAGGGAGTGTGCACATTTGTGTAATTTTTGCTGTTGGTTTATTATGAGGTGGATGAATTGATTGTGTAATGTATTTAAATAATATATGTTGTGTGTATATATATATATTAAAGAAACCTTGAATACGTACACAATTTAGTATTGGCACGTTGCATATGTATTTTCTTATTTTACGTCGCTCCATGTTGCATATGTGCGAAACGTATACTATCGTGCATGGAAGTTATACATGTTAATTAAAAATAATAATTATATTCGGAATGCATGTATCAAACATTTTCTGTCTTTCAAAAATAGTTTGTGTGATTATTTTCCATTATTAATGTGAAATTGAACGTGTTGAAAAAATAATCCAAATCGTTTCTTCGAATACAAATGCTTTAGCACCGACTTCTACCCCTTTTTTTGCGTAATTTACGAGGATAATAACGTCTTTGATACTACTACTACTAATAATAATAATAACAATAACAATATAATAATATAAATAATCATCATAACAATACTAATAAAATAATAATATAATAATAATTATTATTACCATTATTATTATTATTATTATTGACACGGTTATCCTGGTACTTGCCAACCCAGACATTCGTGGTTGCGTCTCTGGTGAGTCCCATACACGTGTAAATACGGTATTTTGAAGAAGGATATTTTTCTTTACTCTACACTGTCTAATTACAAAAGTATTTATTTATCTTTAGATTTTGTTCTTGTGTTTCAAGTTTAGGGAGGTCCGTTATGAAATATTGCTCCTGTATAGACGGAATTTATGAGGAAAAAGACACCAGACAGCGGCAACACTGCGCCAAAATAACATCGAAACCAGGGGAAAAAAAGCCCCTCGCGACCGCCCCTGCGCCTTACACAAATATGGATCCGTCCATCCACTCGCGAGTTTGCAGTTGCCGTGAGCTTTTGTTGCTGCAACCCTACACGCGGGCGGGACCCCACTCCCATGCGCTATCAGGCAAAAATCGATGCCAGGGAAAGAGGGACCAGGTACGGCAGATAGCGCCGCGACGCCTAAACGGAAGGTGCACGTCGCGAGCTTTGCACCCTCTACCGTGCAACCCACCCTCGTGGCACGAGTGATCCTGGCGATGCTTGTCTCCCTGTTGTCTTTCGCCCACCCTTGCTGCAGTGCTCGAGTCGCAAGGTGTCAACGGCGCGTCTTCTTCCATGCTTTGTGCAACGCGAGTGTCCAGGGCAGCTGCTGCAGACATAGGGGACATCCGCTTAGCCTTGACACTGATTCTCGCCTCTAGACAGGTAACGTAACCTTCACGTTATTACCCCACTTTCTCATTTTTCACCGTGTAGCTATGGCAACGTAGCAAAGAAAACATGCCAAGAGTTACATCAGAAAAATGTAGAAGGGATTTTGTGTACAAAAATTCTCAACATTCGCGGTTTCAGTTCATTTCATGCACAGATAGTTTGCCGACGACAAGAAGAGTCTCCCTGATGTGGTACAGTCAACGGCAAAGAAAATGGTAGGCGAATTGTCCACCGCTATTTTCATTCCTTCTTTATTCTACATCCTGTGTTGTTTTAAAGAATGAAACTATGTTGGTTCGAAGCAGGCATTGTTCTCTGCTTATTGACGTCTTTATTTCAATTCATTGTCATCACATTATGTAATACAGACCGAATGAAAATGGTGGTGGACAACTCGTCTACTGTTTCTTTCGCCGTTGGGTGTACTAATAAAGTTGATCCCTTGAAATCAAGGGGTCCCGGGTTCGAAATCCGTTGGAGGAAGGTAGTGGTCCGTACTCCAATTTAAACTGTAGGTATAGCCCCGATTAGACTATCTGTGCATAAAGTGAACTTAAAGGAAAAACTTCATAAAAAACACCAGTTAAAATTCGCTTCCGAACCACTATACTCTGTCCACGGAATATTTGGAGCAAGACAGAAAAGGGGAGGAAATCGAGTGGGCAGAACGAAGCAGTACACGCTGCTGAGAAGGCTGGTAACTGCAGTCGTTCCCCCTCAACGCAATCCCGTTCCTTCTCACGTGTTCATTGGTAGAGCTACTTGCACTTGTTTTCGTTCGCTTGCTCCAGTGATATCCGGGACAGAGTAGATACGCCTCCGCCCGGTATCGAACCCGGGTCCTCTCGATTACAAGGCTACGAAGTTACTGCTAGGCCATCGAGGAAGCTCAATAGGTATTACAATTGCATATTGTACTAATGATGCTACTAAAGGTCAAAATATTGTTTTCGAGAAACTTGGGGACCAAGGTGCGGCAAGGCATTTCTGGAGGGCGCCGCCTGTCCTGACCCAGTGGCGTCGGTATTAAATCATGCGCTCTTCATAATTATTATATTGTTTGGTTTTAATTGTAGTTTGTTACTTTACGTCGCTTTTCTGTCACTTTTGGATAATCACGGAAATAAGGATGAAATTTATTTATTTATTTATTGCAATTTCCAGTACAGCAGAAGCCATTCTAAACCGAAAAGACACAACAGTAAAACAGTACCCTAGTGTTAAAAAGAACACACGAAACAAGATAAAATAAAATAAACAAAATCTAAACATAAGCAAGCCAAGACAGTACCAAGATAAACAGATTACTTTCACAATGCATTACTTATGTACATTTTTTCTAAGTTGGTGATAAAAGACGAATATGAACTGAAAATATCTACTTGGTTTGAGATGATATTGAATTGGTTAGGTAGCCTATGGAATAATGAACGTTGTATGAGTGATAGTCTGGGAGTTGCAGTGTGGAAAGTCTCCTTGCTCCGTGTAGATAAGGCTGAGGGAGAGTTCATTAATGGTCTTATGTAGTAGTTTTATATCTGCAACGTATCTGCAATTGATAAGAACCTCCATATCCAGACAAGGAATCTAAACCGGAAGCTTCGGTCGACGCTTAACGCGCTCGGCCATCGATCCGGCATTTCATTCAAATGAAATGAATTTTAACCAGTGGCGGCAATTAGGGGAGGGGGCATTGCCCCCCACTTGCATACCAAGACTAAGTAGACTGTCCTTGTCCTCTAGTTTTGGCACCCAATCCCCGTTACAGATTTCAACTTTTCTTATTCAACTTTCGCCCGCCGCACACCGGATCCGACACGACGCAACGCGACGGGTCATTTTTGTTGCAAACCGACTCGGGGAACGTTTAACATGGGGCTCTTATGGGCAGTCGCACACCGGACGAAACATTTGACTCGAGTCACGTTGCGACGGTTTGCGACAAAACACTCGGGGAATTCGGTCTCGCAGGAGCACGATGCGACAAAGCGCTCTGCGCATGTGCGAGTTATTTCTTCTCAGCGCAACCAGCATGTGACTCATCACTGTATCGTTTAACAGCACATGTAAATGTAAGTTTGACAGTGCGGTCAAGGTTAACAATAGAGCTTGATACAGAGGAGCTAATAGCTCACTCTCGTAGCTAGATATTTTGACGCCCTAGGCAGGATTGTGGTTTCGTCCCCCCCCCCCCACACCCCTGCACTACCAAGCACCGACATATTATGTGCGTCCTTCTTGATAAGCGTTATTAATTTTTACCATATGGAATGATTCATTTGTTATTTTCACAGTAATATATTCGATTTATTTGCTTTCATATTGCTAGTGTTGTTATTAAAGTTGTAATTTTGGCTGTAGCTTGATTACACGCACTATCGGAAGCGTGTATATAATTATTTTAATGTAAACATTATTATTATTATTATTATTATTATTATTATTATTATTAAACACTTCGGACCCCTTCGAACCCCTTACCCGAAATATATTTCTAGATACGTGCCTGCTGCGAGGGCCTCTACTTTTTTTAGTTAGAAGAGGGACGCAAGCCCGCTTGTACCGTACGGCCTTGTGCCGGAGAGACAACTTAACATATCAGTTGCAGATAAATTCGATACAAATGTCGATTTGTACAAGATCCACATTTTAATTATTGTAACACATCTTATAATACCACTGCATTTTGAGTCTTCAATATAAAATTCTAAGCCAATAATAAAAAGAAAAGTAAAGTGCTCCCCTGTGCATAGCACCACGCCATGAAGGCGTATAGGGGGTGTGGGGGTAACGCCCCACACTTTCTTGATCCGGTCGTGAGTGGGGGTGATGTGATCAGCATCACCCCCCTGACCGCCTTTACCCCCCCAGAGTTTCCCCCCAGGTACCCATGTTATTCGACGCTGGGTGGGCGTCAATAATACCATAGTAAAATCACTTAACCTAACCTATAAGCCAAGTTCCTTGACAGACCCAAAATTAAGAATTGTGCGCTTGCATTTAAGAAATTGTACATGCAGAGCATACAGCTAGTTATGTCTTGAGTAGACAGATGGCGTGGGAATACACAAAACCTGATTCGAGGAGTAAATAGATAAAAATGACAACATGATGGAACTCGGGGACAAGAAAAGGGAAACCGAGAGGTGTTGATTGATTGGTTTTATTATACTTCGCTCTTCTGCCTCTTTTGGCTAATCACGAAAAGAAGCCAGAGGAGAAAGTAAATGGCCGTTCACTTCAGTTCACTCATTTACAGGGATTGTTCTCATCTTTTAATTTGCAACAGTAAATTTCGTTCCCTCCACAATAATGTAGTGAATAACACTGAAATCAAATGCAGAGAGCCTCCCGGATGGCACAGCGGTAGCGCCGTCGCCTTATAATCAAGGAGTCCCGGGTTCGATACCCGGTGGAGGCACATGGTGGTTCGGATCCCACTTTAAACTGTACGTCCAGTCCCGATTAGCTTCACTGTGCATAAAGTGGACTTAAAACACCAACTCAACTCAAATGCAGAGTTAGATTCCTGGAGGAACAAAAGTTTCTTTGATCTCACTGTAACTGTATGTCTGAGCCTCACCGACGGAGGAGTGGTAACATTTTCGCCTTGTGAAGGCACTCGGTTCCAATTAACATATCTGTGCATAAAATAGACTTTTAAACTCGAACTCAAAACTCAAATTGTAGGTCTAGTTGCGATTAGCATATTTGCGCTTAGAAGCAAACAAAAAATGTATATTACGAAGTACAAACTGTTCCTTGACAGCGGCATTGTTCACTGCAGTAATACCTTCGCGAAGGGTAGTATTGAAGAGCTCACTACCTACGGACAACGCCTACTATCCCACCATGGAGGCGAGGGCGGTGGAACTTCCCCGCAAACGAGAAGGGTAGGTGTTACTCTAACAGCTCCTTTTCCTCTCCCCATTTAGTCTGCGAATTAGAGAGCTCGTCAATTCAAGGTGTAGAAGCTATACGGCCTAAAAATATGGCCAAATTAGTCTGATTTTACGCCCCCGTGCTTCCAGTTCTATTGTTTTACTCCTGTACGAACCACATGAACTTCACCATCTCCTGCAGGAATCGAACTCATGAACTGTCGTCTAAATAGCCACAGCGTACCTGTAAGTTTAACGTGAATATTTCAACTTAAACACTTAGCACGGCAAATACAGGGAGGTTATTTCAGTCGTTCACCGCCAGAGTGACGGCCGTTCGGCGGGCTCTTCATGCAACAGGTCCCGGCAAATTGCGTTCATGAAGTCCATAACAGAAACCGCTTGTTTTGTAATGTTTCCACTTTTCACAAATACAGTTACAATTACAATTGAAATAAGCACGTACCTTGTCGCAAGGATGCTGGAAAAGGTGTCCTCCCAAATACAAATATTTCTGGCACCTTATTTCTGACATATAATCTTACATTAGACATCGCTACTTTATCGTCATTTGACAGAAATGGAAGACAGCATCCCGGCGCATAAAGCAAACCGAAAGCGTAAAATGATATTTAAAAGTAATAATAATGATCACTAACCTCCTGTGTTATAAGAGATGTTGAAAATGACCTCCTTCAACAGCAATACAACACGTTTCTTAGGTTCAAGAGATCCTGTCTCTCGTAATTCGCTGAACACTTTTCTGCAAGAATTCGTTTTCACTTAATTATCGTACATAAAAACTCTCTGTTCAAGACTATATTTGTTTAACGGCATAAGTAATGAATGAATAACAATTAACACACAATAAAGCACTGGCCATGAGTAGCACATTATAATAACACGGTATAAACAACACGCGTACTGATAAACGCAAACAGAACGTACACTGACTAAGTCTGGTAGCCGACAGTGTTGCTAACCATTTTTCGGGAATGTCCCTACAGACGTAGTCAAAATGTCCCTACAACTGACCAAATGTCCCTACGCCAAGTAAAGTGACTAAAAAAAAACAACACCTCATGAGCATGGAAAACAGAAGATAAAATACACACATTTACTTACCAAATCTTTCTGCTCGGTGCTTTCACAATTAATGAAGGAGCCACTTTACAATACATGACCCCTCCCGGATTTTTGTAATATTTGGCATACTCATTAATTGAGGCCTCTTAATCACGAATTTGAAGTTAAAATTTGGGGGTCACGTGTAGAAATTGCAAAATAAATGAAATTGAGTGGTCCGCGATCGGCGTGATTGCTCATTATTTACCGGAAGATTTTGTGTTTCCAATACTTAAAAAACGAAATATACATTCCTGATATTACTACGACCCCAAATTTTAACTGTGTTTGCCTATCCTAACCTAACCTAACCGTACCTGAATGGTTCGTGGGGCTATCCGTCAATGGTTTGTAGGGCTAACCGTGCATGTTTTTTTCGAGCCCAAATTTTAACTATGTTTGCCTTGCCTAACCTAACTTAACCTAACCTTACCGAGAATGGTCAGTGGGGCTATTCCTGAATGGTTTTGCGGTAATTGTGATTACGAACCGATAAAAAAATCTTATTTTCGTAGCACTTTAACGGCAAACGTTCATCATCGAAGACGCCATTTTCGTATCCTGCAATTTTGTGATTGATGTACTGTTGCCTAATTTACCTGTAATCAAATCAGTTCTTCTACATCGTGATTGTCGCTGTCACATGTAAGCATGTTCTTTGGGCAATATACTGAAATCCATAAGTTTATTAATTAGCCCACTCCACCTAACAATCTGTGCAACATTAACAATCTTTTTACTGTTCTCTTCCGCCATTCTTACACAATCCATACTCTCCAAGTATGAAATCAACAGTGTGGCAACGCTGTAGACAGCGTAACTAATTGTAATTTGTTCATATCAACAAATATGGCTGCCATACTTGTATACGGAGAATCATTGCGAGAATTGAAATGCTTATTTTACAACTTCTACAGTTAATGAACAATTTTTTCACCTCACTCCAACATGTTAACTTGAGATAAATCATCACGACTAATTATTTCGTGAGTATAAGACGTAGCATAGAAATTACAGAAGGGTCCGTTATTGTAAATTCTTGTCTTAATGAATAATAGGGGTGTGCTGGACAGAATTTTTTGGGTCGGGACGGGATCGGGACGGTAATGTTTTTTAAAATCCCGACATTCGGGACTGAAAAATTTGCAATTTCCCGACCAAGTCGGAAAATTTTCGGGACGGGAAATGTTCGAAATTTCCCGAAGCACTGGAAATCTCGAATTCTACAAGTCATTTTCACTTAAGTGATTGTTTTTGCATTTCCAAAATAAAAACTTACAATTTTCGATAAATTCCAGAAACTTACAATGCAGAAAACGCCGAGAATTAACGACTTCTTAAAGTGACCATTCGGTATTTCCCGACTATTCGGGATCCCGAAAAGTCGGGAAGTCATTTCCCGAAGTCGGGATTGGGACAGGATTTTTTTCCCGATCCCGGTCCTGACCTTTCGGGATCCCGCACACCCCTAATGAATAACGTTGAGTCGTTTACTGTTGATTATTTTATTTGAAGTCATACATGTTGCTGCTGTGAAGAGATAGATGTTGGTTGGTGATATATGCTGTATTTCCTGCAGTCTTTAACAATTTTGGTCCCATTTTATTTCCCTTTTTTGTTTTTGTATCACTTAACATTGAAAATATTCTTTTCGTTTCCGTGTTAGAATGTGGCAATGTTAGCACTATTTTCGCGAGAGTGGAAATGTTTTCAAAAAAGAACTTGCCTTGAAAGTTTTTTGTAACCGATAACATGTTCCAAAATTCTGATGGAGATTTGTTAGTTAGTTCTTTTTTCTCCTCCTCGCTAAAGTATCCAGATAAACTAATTCATAAAATGTCATTTTTCAAGATTTAAAAAAGTACCTACGTTTTCTCTCATTTGGCAAATTCTGTCCCTACGTCCCTACGCGGGCGAAATTTAGTGAAAAGTCCCTATGCGTAGGGACATGTCCCTACGGCTGGCATCACTGCCGACACGTGCAGTATGAAGCACCCTCTCGCGGCTGACAACTCCCCCAACCCCCGATAAGCTGCCGGCGCTGTCGCGGCAACTGAGGATAAAGTAGCGATGTCTAATCTAAGATTAGATGTCAGAAATAAGGTGCCAGAAATATTTGTATTTGGGAGGGCACCTTTTCCAGCATCCTTGCGACAAGTTACGTGCTTATTTCAATTGTAATTGTAACTGTAATTGTGAAAAGTGGAAACATTAGAAAACAAGCGGTTTCTGTTACGGACTTCCTGTAATGCAATTTGCCGGGACCTGTTGCATGAAGAGTCCGCCGAACGGCCGTCACTCTGGCGGTGAACGACTGAAATAACCTCATCGTGGCTAGACTGCACAATCGACCCTTGTGTTTTACCATTTCGGCGTAAAAGAAAAATATGTTCACTCCTAGTACTTAATTTGTGCATCGATTTGGAATTGTGCATTTTTCAATTAGAAGTTCTTGTTCTGTGAAATAATATAAACTTTCTTACATTACTTACCATAGGAGCTTTCCTTTATCGAAATCCATGATCGAAATGCACAGTATTGCCAGGTCGAACTTTGGTTTTTAATCTGGTTTGTTTGCGAATTTCCACTAGGATTCAACTTTCTTTATTTCGTTTCTTCATCGATATTTATGATTTTCATTTTATTTTTGGATATTGAGGTTTCTATTTTTTTGTAGCTGTAAATTATTTTCGTTATTTTAAATTGTTTTACTTCAATTGTTTTGGGAAATAAGTGGTTTTTGGTGATTTTATTGTTCAAAGTTTTTCTAGCGTCGTGCGATAAGGGAGACCATAACTTCACTTGTCTCCCTTATCGCACAAAGTAAGGACATTCTTGAATTGTGACGTCACTCGAGGAATGCCTACGTTGTTAGGTTTGGTTCTCTTAGCATAAATACACTGTAAATGTATTATTTGTGCTAAGATAAGTAAACCCAACAAGCCTAAAATAACAAATTATACATGTAGCCTTACATCTGCACGTAAATTAGGCTCATTATGTTTAATTTATAATGGAGGTTCTTCAAACTTAATACTACTTTTTTCCACTTCCAATTGTTTCCTCACCTTAAATCCTAATTTCTGGAATCCTAGATTCATACCCTTTCCAACGATGTATGATACATATTTATATTAAGAAGGGTCGATTCGACATCCTTACTAACTATTTAATAATAACATAATTACAGCCTGCTCTTAATTTAGTAGGTTCTTAATTATACAAGCATTGGTATATTGGTATGTCAGCTCAAACGCGATACAAACTAGTAGCCATAATTAAGAATGAAAGCTATCGGTGGAAGGAAACTCAATTCTATGTATGAAAGAGCAAAAGCTTAAAGACTAGACGTACGTATATTATCTTGCACCTGTCACAGTTTAATCATAAACGTACCACCACTTACATGTTAGCCGTTCCTGGGGTAGAATTAAAATCAAATCAAATAAGGTTGCTTTACCAGAAAGCAGAATGGAAATCTTTCCCCTCTATCGCGGTGGGTTGTGAATTAATTGTGGTTCCATAGATACTGTTACGTATTATTGAACATTTGAATATTGTTGCTAACCAATAATCTAAAAATAGCATGGGTAGCTATATCAAACTTTTTCTTTTGGAAAAATGTTTTTGGTGAAGGATCTAGATATCTGCATAGTACTTACACTCGCTTTAGGGGGAGATGGAGATACTCTTTATCGTGTTTGGAATATATGAAACAAAAGCGCTTAATTACAACTACCTTCTCACATGCACTCTTCTCTATCTTTGAAAGTATATCTATAATCGTTTGGAAGGCAAAACAGAATTTTGATACGGCAAAAGCAAGTCTATGGAGATAGAAATGCAAAAACCGAAAGGGTGGAATACTTTCAAATGAACATGGATATACAAGAACTAAACAGAACGGTAAGAATGTTTGTTATTGAAAAAGTCAATATATGAAACTTAGCTAAGTTTATCCTTAGATTTAAGCGCTCAAAAACCACCATGCACATCAACATTACAGTAAGAGTGTACATAGAATGAACTTTAATAATTTATATTATAATCTGCCGAATAATACGTATGTATGTACGTATGTATGTCTCTTTTCCTTTGTTTGGTAAGAATGCAAAGGCCACTGGATAGATGTTTGTTTCACTCTTTGAGCTTCCAAAGCCTGCATGGATCGTGTATATTTGAGAAAATTGCTTGCTACAGATTTTAAAGGTCCCATCACCATCACTCTACCGTAACAATGGAGATGCAGGAGATAGGCTAGTTGCTGTTGAATTCCAGGAGGAAGTCAGGAGTACGTATAAAGGGTGAAAAGAAGATTGCCAAAATGTAAACAAGGAGAAACAGCCACGAAGACGACTGAACTTACGAACTTTCTAATACCGACCCAGAACAAATTAGTAAGCACAAGATGTGGACATGTTGTCTATTCGTCCGCCCGTCCATCTTGGCTCCGAATTCTCTACACTGTTCATCACGCTGGTATTCGTTTGTGTTCCAGTTCCGGTGCATTGCGTACGACTCCAGTCGCGGGTCTGTATGTCGAGGCATCGGAGCCGTCGCTGTCTCTATGCAGGCAGCAACTTATCCTGAATTACCACCTCCATCTTCGCTCGATGCCCTCGCATCCCTCGTTTCAGACAGTCTTCGATGAGAGACGGACGGCTACATCTCGTGCCACAAGACCGTTCGGTGTTCGTGCAGACGATATATTGTCAGCACTAGGTGTTGACAGTGATCTTCCTGGCGTCTCTCCACTCCTACCGCCTCTCTAAACTTGGGATTTCCTGCACTTTTAATTGACATGTCCTTAACTTCCCTCGCAAAGGCGGAAGCACCAATGATCCAATACCAGCAGAGGTTTTTAGAGTTTCGCGCGCAGTACCGCAATTTTAACGTGTTTTATACGAATGGGTCTAAGACAGTTGAATCAGTTGGTTGCGCCTTCGTCCTAGACTCTCAAAAGTTCCAGTTACTCGCTACATCCTGCTTGTTCCATTGTTACGGTAGAGTTGTACGCCATCCTCAAGACTCTGGACTTTGCTGACGTCAATATTCTGAAGAAAGTCCTCGTCTACAGTGATTCGACCAGCGTGCTGCAGACTCTGGAATCGCCGATTTCCCGGCATGCAGTAGTGCAACGCATCTTCCGACGGTTCGTGTCCTTATCTGCCAGTGCAAAAGCCCGCTTCTGCTTGGTTCCTAGTCACGTGGGCATCAAGAGAAACGAAGCTGCAGATCAAAGAGAATAAGATTAGGGGAGAGAAATAACTCCCTATCCCTACAATGGAAACATTTTAGCAGACGGCTTGAGATGACGTCAGAAATTTTGAAACAAACTGGCCAATGAGGAACAGGCAGGTGGACTGGTGCTGCCGCCGCCGTCTAGGTACCGAACTACGTTGGTTGCCATAGCAACGCAGCAAGCACGCTATATGCAGACGTATTTCAGATTCAACACTACAGTCAATTGGATATTGAATTTAGTAGTTTCGTGTTGCGCAAAACATTAAAGGACTGAAATATGTTGTTCGATTATTAAAATCAATTAATTGTCTATACTTTAAGAAGGATATACTTATCTATTTTGATAATAGTTATCACTAGGGCTAGGATCATTTTCATGACAGCATATTTTTTTAGGGTAAGGGTGATATGTTCCCTAAACATGTAGACATTCAAATTATGAAGAAACTAATTAAATTAAGGTGCTTTTTAAGGTCATATTTGGCCATTTCTACGTGATAAACATATTTTGATGAATTTTCGGTCATATTCAGCATATTTTTACATTTTCAACAAATATAGTCATTTTTGAAGTGGATTCGCTTTTACTCCCATTTTCACTCGAGTTTTTTTCCACTGTAGTAAGATCTTTTGCATTTTTCTTTGAAAATTTAGAGAAAGTATTCATTGTGTATTGCAACTCAGGGCCCATAAAGTGAACTAAAATTAGTACATATGTGCAAAGATGTCTGCATTTAGATGTTGATGTTTGAAACAGTCCAGTTATAAGGGCATATTTTGGGTCATAAGAGCATATTTTATTTTTTATATTTTGGTGATTTTTAGGTCATAAAAATCCTAGCCCTAGTTATCACTATGATATGAGTAAATTAATTTGTACCCATGAGATCAGTTTTATTATGTATTTTTTTTGTTGCTCCCCGAAAAATTGTCTTTTCATAATTTTAGGCACAATTTCGGGCACTTCATGCAGCTGCAATAAAATTGTAAACCTATATAAATTCAAAGTCGAGAATGTTCTTGAGAGTGGGGAAAAAGCACAATTAGTGCATGAAACCATGCTCTCCTATCGCTCCTACAAACTAAAACCAGTATTTCCTTATTTATTTGTTTAACAGTAGAAAAGCACAAGTAAATAAACAAATAAAACATATAAATGACAACCATTCAGTACATAGGAGGATTGTCCAAAATGCAGCCTGAGAGTTGCTTCTGGCTTGCTAAAGTTTCTTTAGTACTTATGAAACCTCATTATTTTTATTCTGAGGTATTATCTTCGCTGAAAGTAAAATGCAATGAGACCTGCAACCAACTGTTCCATTGGCCTCATTGGCAGTACGCATGAAAATCTTGAAGTACCCTGGTGTATACAGGGGGAAAAAGGGTTGTTTCTTCACAGTTGTAAATATTTTTTAAAGTAATAATAGTATGCACAATGTCTTCAAGACACTGAAAATTGCAGTGGCAAAATGTCCATTTTTGGTAACAAGAAATGGAAATTTTTAGCCTGCTACTCATCCTATATGAAGAAAATCTAGTACTCTGGATAATTAATTTGAGCTATAATCATAATTCAGATAGTTACTTATCAACTTCATAGTGTCATTATGAATCAAATTTATTTTTAAAACTTTCCTACTTACCGACTTTTACGTAAAAAATCCCCCTTATTTTGTATTTTGAAAATATTTACGTAGTTAACAAACATTGTTTGGAACATACTGGAACCAAGTTGTAAAACGGTCCCATGCACTTCCATCTTTGAATGTCAGTTAATCATGTCTGCTGCTGGTCGGGAGGGAAGAGGAGATGCAGCAACACAGGGTGCTCTCTTTCTAACAACACACACAAAAACCGATGGTTGACTACGATATGCATGCAGGAGTAGCGCAGGTAAAGAATGCATGAATTTTTCATACATCTTAAAAACATACCTGGTGCTAAATCTCTCTCCCATCCTCACAACCTAAAAGTGTAATCAAGGCCAAACCTGTGCATTAGACCTGACTTCAATACCTGGTTGAAGCAGTGGTTCAAATCCTACTAAACTGTAGTTTCAGTCCTGATTAGCATAAGTGAAATTAAAAACACACAAACCATCAATTCAGTTCGCTTACAGGTGTTTCTACTGTTCAATGAAAAAAAATCATCAAAGGAGTATGTGCCCAAAGCAGTCAAGCAGTCCAAATACATAGACTGGCCATTTTCATTTACATGCTAACCTATATTTGCCCACAAGGAGGAGGCTCCCTTTGTTTTAAAAAAGTTTACTTTGGTGGTCCCTTCATTACATAAATGAACATAAGAAATTAAATAAATAGCTATGAAAACGTATCGAATGTTATATATTCCTCAGTAAGATTCTGCTAATTCTTACTAAAAGTATGCACGTATTCTACTTGAACATATGCATTGCAGAGACTGCACAAATAATGATTTTGTTATCTTATTTGCATTACATGAACAGTGTACTTACTGTATTATGTCCCCATATTGTGTTACTTTGTATATTCATTAAACAAGTGAAAGGTGTAACAATTCTTTTGTGTAACAAAAAAATCACTAGATTTTTTAATGCAAAAATGATTTTTTTTTAGATTATACCATGGTAATGAACATGGGAGTGTCTATATAATACCTAAATAAAAGCACTCATTCCTTCTTCTCCTTTCATTAAGTGAAACAAGTGTAATTCACTAAAAATCATGTAAATTCCGAGTAAAAAAGAGGCCACATGTGAAGTACATGTAGGTTCAAATCTGATGACACCACCATCAAAATGCCAACTTACGGAAGGTCCCCTGCTCACTTTATTAAAACTTATTTTCACATTTCCACATTTATTTCCAGGACATTCTGTAATGGTTCTATTTCTTTTACTTACATTTCAGTAAGTTTTTAATGATACCAACCTTGCGTTCTGAAGTCACTGCGGGATGGTTTCATTGTTAGGCTAAATGCATAAGTTGTTAGGTTAGGCTTATTAGTATTAGCTCTCTGAGCATAAATAATACATTTGCAGTGTATTTATGCTAAGAGAACCAAACTTAACAACGTAGGCATATCACGTCTGACGTCATAACACAAGGTTGGTATTGCCATCTGCGAGAAGGAAGACCTCTCGGAAATACTTAATCGTTGGCTATTTTGTAAGAAAAAAATCTTACATGCAACTACCTGTTGTAGCAAATTGGTGGCTAAGAATATGGAAAAATCCAAATAAATATAAGTAGACACTGGAACTCACTTTTCACAATAGCTCTTGGATGAGCACTTTGCATTATGTGCCACTCCTGTTAAAACTTGCTGAAACACATGGAGGTACTTACCCTGAAGCTGTTTTAGTTAGTTTTCACCCCCACCCCCAAATGTAAGTTTTCTATGGAATATCTTGGTAAAGTCAGAAGTGTCTTCACCACAACATGTGAACTATACTGCTAAAAAAAAAAAAAAGTCTTCAATATTCGATATGGAGAATTATTTCCACCACCGAGGCGAGCATGTAGGGCTATTTTCACCAGGTGTTGAAGATCAGAAATTACACAATCAGGTATTGAAAGTATTTATGGAAGAAATTTGGGCTGCTTAGGAGGAACGTGGTTCATAATTTTTTGGTAATGTTTTGTAGTTAGTAATTGGGAAAAGTAAGTTTGAAGGTACGGAAAATTTTATTTCTTTGAAAAAACTAGAAATACCCATGCAGGTTGGGTGCTCTTGGAAGGAAAAAGTGACATGGTGGTGCACATTCCTGCACAAATTTAGTGAAAGCAAAAAATTCCTACGTTGTTAGGTAGCTAGGTTTAGTTCTCTTAGCCTTAATAACAATTTGTCATTGCATTTATGCTAATAAAACCTAACCTTGTAGGCATTCCTCATCGAAATAATTAAAGTAGCTGTGCGTAAACAATATGGACGCGAACGAATAGAGAAATGCATTATTTTAGTAGCAGGAAAAACATTTTTCATTGTGTTTATGCTATTGGAACCCAACCTACCAGGCCTCACCTAACCTTGTAGGCATTCCTCGTCGAAATAATTAAAGTAGCTGTTCGTAAACAATATGGACGCGAACGAATAGAGAAATGCATTATTTTAGAAGCAGGAAAAACATTTTTCATTGTATTTATGCTATTGGGTTGCTGTTTTAAGTCCACTTTATGCACAGTAAGGCTAATCGGGACTGGACCTACAGTTTAAAGTGGGATCCGAACCACTTGTGCCTCCACCGGTATCGAACCCGGGACCCCTTGATTACAAGGCAAAGACGCTACCACTGCGCCATGGGGGAGGCCCTATTTATGCTATTGGAAACCAACCTAACCTGTAGGCATTCCTCATCGAAATAATTAAAGTAGCTGTGCATAAACAATATGGACGCGAACGAAAAGAGAAATGCATCATTTTAGTAGCAGGAAAAACATTTTTCATTGTGTTTATGCTATTGGAACCGAACCTAACCTTGTAGGCATTCCTCGTCGAAATAATTAAAGTAGCTGTGCGTAAACAATATGGACACGAACGAATAGAGAAATGCATTATTTTAGTAGCAGGAAAAACATTTTTCATTGTGTTTATGCTATTGGAACCCAACCTAACAGACCTAACCTTGTAGGCATTCCTCGTCGAAATAAAGTAACTGCGAAAATAATACGGACGCGAACAAATAAGAGAAATGCAATATTTTAGTAGCAGGAAAAACAAAACGACGCGAACGAATGGAGAAATGCATTGCTTTTAGCAGAAGTAAAAACAATTTTTACGTGCAATAATATAATAGTAATCGGAAAAGTAACACCGGAAAATGGAAGTAGAAGGTACGTAATTTTGTTAATCTATTTAGAGGCAAAAAGCAGCCCATGTTCTGCAGTGAGACCCTGAGCTGCCTAACCTAACAACATTAGCATTCACTGACATAGCAGCAGCAGTCCATATCAGAATACCTGGTGATATTTTTTCAAACTCCATGAATATAAATGCACACTAACGTAAGTTTGATTCACATCAACAATTATATCCATGTAAAAGACCAAGCCAGGTCATAGATCATACACATGCAGAGTTTTAAAACCGGGTGAAAATAGCCCAAAAGCTAGCTTCACAGCGATGAAGCAAGTCCCTCCATTATAATATATCGTTGTGCTTTTAAATATATTTCCTGTGTTATTTCCACCTCAATATATTCTCCTGTTTCATGCCTACACCTTAGTAAGGAAAAAGAACAAACCAAATAGAATTACTCTCTTAGAATTCATTATTCCATCCATGTATACACTAGAACCACGTATCTTATCACACTACATGAAACCACAAAGCAGCCACAAATAAACACTAATCAAAACAGATCATCACCATGCTCCCTGCATTTGTGTAGATTCACAGAACCACCATAAAAAGTATGCTATTGTCTTCACTCCCTTTTGATGTATATACTATTACTACTAACACTATACACTGTCTGGAAACACAATCTTCAATGAAAATATAAAAATTTCTTGATTCACTAACACTGTACGGTACGTAGAAACAGAATTGACCCCTTTCACCTTAATGGAGATTCACTAACAAGATAAAAATCGACCACACTGAAACATTTTTTCAGTATTATTGTTGCAGAAAACAGGCAGGGTAGGGTATTCTTTTCACAGATAAAGTGAAATGTGTCCTTGCAGTCCAGACTTTCCATTCCATTCAACACCTGTGAATATCTGTAATAAAAAAAAAACGAAATTTTAGTATTTTTATAAAAAGAAAAATACATTTACAATCACAGTATATACTATAATATAAATTAAATAACATTTTATATCTCTATGTATTTAGTGAATGATCATCAAACCACTCTTTCACAAGCTTAAACTTTAAAAAAATAATAATTTGGGCAATAAATGCAAAACAAAAATTAAAGATATAGAAATATTCAAAATAATACCAGCACTTTTAATTTTAGTATGAATATGTGGTCAATTTATCTAAATACCACGTGTGCGTTGTAATGTTTATTTGGTTTCCCATTTCTTTCAATGATAAATTTGGTCTCGCTTGTCTGTGCACACACCAAAGCATAGCATCATTTTATTTTCCACCCATGAAAGTATATATATCCCCATTTCATATATTTGCTTAATTTGTTGTTACATAGGAACTAAAATACACTTGAAGTAAGCAACTACACACACAAATACGTACCTCTCTCTTATATAGTATGTATATCCATTGCTTTTTTCCAGCATATTCGGTCAAACATCATTACAAACTGCTTCAAATAATTATCTATCTTCATAGTTTCAATTTTTGACAACATTAACCCGAACTAGAACAAACTATGATACTCTAGTTCGACGTCAACGGTAGCAGCTCAACGAAACCAGACCGGACCAACCGGACAATCGTTATTTCAAATTCGAATACACTCACGCGATGCTGCATTCATTTGTTAACAGTAGAGCGCATGTTAGTTCACTGTACCTAAGGTGCGACGTCGCTAGTGTCGCAGACCTCGAGAGATGAAGTGCGCATGCGCTGCGTAATTTCCATTTTTAGGTGGACTCGGCGCTCTTTCCGTGTATACTTTTTGCTGCAGATGCTGCTGCCAGTCTGCTGATGCAGATGGTGAGGTTCTCGTCCACCTTCTTCCAGCTAGAGACCTGCAGAATGTGTTCCATGGTTGCCTGCTTGACACTTGGCAGGAAGAGAGGGATGCGGTAACGGGGAACAAGATTCACGCTATTAAGCCCACCATAGGTGCATGGAGTTCCTCGTCACACTCCTCCCTCGAGAAGAGGTTGTTCTTACCCGACTGCGTATTGGACACAGCCGTGTAACGCATGGCCAATTGCTGCAAGTGCTGAACCCTCCGATGTGTCGTGTGTAACGAACCTGAATGTTTGCTTAATATTTGTTTAGATATTAAGCTTTTTGAATGTTTGTTATTTCAAATTATGTGCAAGATGTCACAGACCACTTTAGTGAGATTGGTACAGTTGTGGCTGGAATTTGTTTATATGTTTTGGAAATACGTCATAATCTGTTCGCATTGACGTCACTTTTCTATCTCGGCTGAGTAAGTGTATGAACCCGCCTGAATGTTTTCTCCTGACGACGGACTGATTTGGAAAACAGGCGAAGGTAGGGGTATAATAAGCATGTGGTAACGGAAAAAATGGAGTGGAAGAATAGTGTTATTGGTTTGCATTAATTGTGTTTCTTTAATTATTACGTGCAGAAAGATTCGTGTATTTTGGTTTGTTTTGTCTAACGTTGTGTGTTAGTGATTTTGATGTGAAATGCTGTAACAAATGTTTCTTTTCGCATACTCAGGCATCAAATGACAAAACTAAGGTAAACAAACGTGTGTAAATCTGTACATTGCTTGTAAGTCCGCATACGATAAGTAATTATAAAATTGCGTCTAACTTTGTATTTCTTGTTACCCAGCAAGCCCTAGTGAATATAAGAAAGTCTCATGTTCCTGACACAAGGGGCAGCGGAATAACTTTGTAACGACTAGTGTCCAACTGGAGGACGTTGCACGTGTTTGAACGTCGTTTTAAATATTCGGCATATTCTTGTTGAATGTGCCGATTTTGCTTTCGTCAGACAGACTTTTTAATCTTCCCAGCTGTTTGTCATTCCTGTTGGGCGATGACAACAGTGTTTTATCAAATGTTTTTAGTTCTTTTGCGAAGAACTGATCTCTTCCACTGTCTGTGAGAAAGCTTTTAGTATATTCGGACATTTTAATGTCTTGCGTTTGTCTCGTTGTCTTGTAAAGGTCTCTTTACAACCTTGCACTTTCATTTTTTTCCCAAGCGGCCGTTTACAACCCTTGTTTTAACTTTTTAAAGTCAGAATTTTGGGTAAGGGGATATTTCCTCGCATACTTTGAAGAGCCTAAAGTGCCGAATTAGCCAAAACTTGTAATTCAATCAATCGATCAATGAAATATATGAATTAGTTTGCAATAAGTCAATTGCATCTAATTTGCAAACATAAAAGTCAGTAGTTCCAGCTGGAACTTTACGTAATGCACGGTCCTATCAATTCTGGTGAGGACACTAGCATGGGAGTCCTGAAGGGAGGGGCAGGGGATGGCCACACCCAACCAAGGGGATAAATATATTTTTAAAATTACATGTTACCTTTGACTCGAAGAAACCCTTAGTGCGTGTGTGGAAACTAGTACTTCTATCTCACATAAAACTGTAGGTTTGTGCATAAAAGAAAGTAAGATGCTATTTTCAATTACAAGGTACAAAATAATTAAATATGAACTCTTACTATCCTGGTATTCCTCAGTAAAAGTAGTGCCTTTCGCGCAGGGTATTGTTGGAGAGCTCATTAATTCTAGCAGCCTACGGACAACCTTTCGCCGACTATCACATCATGGAGGTGGAGGTTCGACTAGGATCCCGCTTAAACGAGAAGGGTAGGTGTTAGTCGAACGAATGTATGAAAATCGCGCCCATACAAAAATCTGTGTAAATCGCGACCAGTTTAAGTATTCATCCCTAGCGACTACCTTGTCACCATGAGTCACGAACCAACCTGCTCCCCATGAGTCACATTCTACCGCGGTAAACAATACTTTTTTTTATGGATGGGACCTTTAAAATCTGTAGCAAGCAATTTTCTCAAATATACACGATCCATGCAGGCTTTGGAAGCCAAAGAGTGAAACAAACATCTATCCAGTGGCCTTTGCATTCTTACCAAACAAAGGAAAAGAGACATACATACGTCTTTTTCGTAATGTACTTGAACATATGAAAGAATGGAATCGTAAAAATATGACCGCTGATTTTGAACCAGCAGCGATTTCTGCTCTAAAAGTTGCGTTCCCATCAGTTGAAGTGCACGGATGCCATTTCCACATGAGAAAATGTCTGTGGAGAAAAGTGCAAGAATTGGGACTTACTCGCGAATACAGGGAAAATGAAGAAGTAAGATTGCATATCCGCACGTGTGCTGCGCTGGCGTTCCTTCGGCCTGAAGATGTCTTCCATGGCTGGCTCGAGATACATTCCCAAGCACCTACGGTCGCCAAGCTTTCTGAGTTTTTCGACTATTTTGTGGAGAGGTGGTTAGAAAATTGTGAAGTCCCGGTCAGTCTTTGGAGTTCCTACACACGGCGCCATCGAACCACCAACGCAGTAGAAGGCTGGCACAACAAAATTAATAACATGCTGGGAAAGCCGAATCCTAAAAAATTAAAGACGTGATCGAATGTATGAAGACAGAAGCAGAAAATTCAGTGTGTGCGTTAATAAGGACAGAGTTAAGTATGGAAGGCAAACGAAGGAAAGTGTGGATAAAGTGTGATGGGAGTCAGTTTTATTTGAAAAATATGATTAATTGACAGGTAGGGACCGTACTGAGCGCTATTTTCGCTGGGCGCAATTTTCACTGGGCGCGTTTTACAGGACACCTAGTCGAACAACACTCCTTCCTCTCCTGTGGATTCTAGGAGTAGAAGTTACTGACCTACTTTTATGCATGCTACCCGGGCGATCCGACAATTTCCTCTTGCTCTTCAAACCACCAGAATTGCAACTTCGCAATCTGGTATCGAACGAACCCACGACTTGCAGTCTATAAGGCCATAGCAGTTGCAGCCAAGCTAACGCCGGTCCTCGACTTAGAATCTAAACCTGATACCAAAATGTGAGTAAATGAAAGATCAGTACTAAATGAAATTCAACCTACAGTAATTTCGTTCGACAAATAGCACGATGATGGTATAGTTGTAGACTTCAGTGAGGTGAATCGGACTTTAGGTGAGTGTTCATTTCGAAGGACTGATGTCAGTTAAGATGCCTTTCTGGTTAACTGCAGTACCTATATCATATACTTTTACAATTAAAATTCACAAAAGCAACACATTAAAAAAGATCATAAGAAATATTAAGAAAGTGGTAAAATATAGCCCTTGGTACTCAAAGAAAGAACCCTCCTGTCTACAGTTAATTTTTCCGTTATCAAGTTTCTGGGCAGTGGGCAGGGCACTGGAAAAGAATATGCTGGCTGAGAGAGAACTATTCAATCATATCATTAACACATAATAACATGATAAGGTCGCAATTAAACAACTGTTGACATTTGTGTCTCATCTGTAACGTTATATTAAATATTAGCCATATTCAGGAAAACATATTGTACAGTGCGTTCGAAAAGTTCCCGCACTCATTTTTTTAAAAAAAAAAAAAAAAAAAAAAACAACAACAACACATCCGGATGAGTTGGCAAGCCTGCCATGAGGGATTGGTATGACCTTGAAGAACGAGTTTATGTTATATTTAGAGCAGAGCCGCTGTTACAGTCCTCGGTGTGAGACCTACAGAGTACAATCACAGTTTGTCAACAATGCATTTTAAGCGCATCGCCCACTGAGACGTGGAGAAACACGGCTAGAAAAAGCAAGAGAACTTCTGTTGTCTGATTCTATAAAAATCAAATGGTGGAACGCCCACTACAGGGAAACGCGTGGAACCAAAGCGCGGAATTTCCGTGCCAGAAGTCTGCACGTTATCTTAAAGGTTATTATCGCCCACTAAGACGCCGGAAGCAGATCTATTGCGTTCTGTTGCTTTGTTGCTCCGCGTCTCAGTAGGCGTTAATATTTACACGCACACAGCGAATCACTATGTTGAGTATGTCACTTGAGAGGTGTGTGGAGAAATGGAGAAGTCTCTTTCCGATCTTGGTCTGATTTTTGACGAAATTTTTGATTGGACAGAACATGTAAAGACGCAATGTAGGAAAGCTTATGGAACACTTAGGAATCTGAATCGTTCCCGTGACTTCCTCCCTGCGGAATGCAAGCTAAGACTCATCCAAGCATTAATCTACCCTTTGTTCGACTATTGTGATAATGTTTACGGCCCTCAACTCTCGCAAAAGCTCAGTAAAAAAATACAAATGGTGCAAAATGCCTGCTTCCGATACATTTTTCAAGCAAAAAGATCCGATCATATTCTTCCATTCTTAAATAATAATCAGGTTCTTACCATGGCAAACAGAAGGAAGTTGCACTATCTCTGTTTCATACGCCGCATACTGACAGAAGGTAAACCGCAGTACCTGTTTGAGAAGATGCATTCCCGTAGGGAAATCCATCAGTATGTTACCCGTAAGCGGAACAACTTCGATTTACCCCATCACTCTACCACGGCCTATAAATCATCTTTCTCCTTTTCAGCTCCCAAAGCATGGAATGCATTGCCTGCAAATATCGCTAGTGTAAACAACCCATTATATTTCAAAGGTAAAATAAAAGATCTGCTGTTAATGGAACAATGGCAGAGTCGGGGCAGATACTGAAGGCAGAGCGTATAGAAGAGGAAGTGTGCGCACTTCGTTTTCTTCCCGTAAGAGTCATTCCATGCCAAATCAACACAGATATGTGCAATTTTTAACCTGACCATCTCCGATTTTCATGAAATTTGGGGAGTTGAAACTATGCATAGAACTTAGTAACTATGAAAATTTTTAGTCTCGTGCGTCTTGTAATTGTTAAATTATTCAAGGTCAAAGTTTGCAGAAATTGCCTTTTTTGAGCCCGCTTAGCTATACTAAATCTGCTGTAACTCCGCCCCTATTTCGCCTAGGAAGCTCAAATAAAGCTTATTGTACAGGGAATTGAAAAAGCTTTCCAGTGATATATAACAAGCCTACCTTTGGATAAAAATATAATTTTGTCACGTGACCTTGACTTTTGACCTTGAATATCTCAAAACATGTCATCACCAAAAATCGTGAAAAAAATATATTTGGTCCCTCATACCGTACTCTAAAACACACCAAAAAAATCATTCTGGGACTGCAATGGAATCAGAAGATACAAAATAATATGTGTAACTATGTGACTGATAAAAGCCCCATTACATGAACTATGAAGAGTCAAATGTCCCTTAACACTCCCTACAAAATGTGAAGGAGTTATCCTGGGTATAATTGGTCATGAAAGAAATAGGTTAGGCACAGGGAGATTTCTAGCCGTGTGTGTCAAGCGCAGGTCCGGCATATTGTTGACCGCCATATTGAATTTAACGCAAACATTTCAAAGGAAAGGGGGTGATGTGATACGCGTATATCAAATCAGGCTAGAATTTCACGAGAAATGCAGTGGCAAAGATTTCTCTAACGTATCTTTAACCAGCAAAAATTTATTACTGCATGCTTGTAACCATTTTCTCCTTTTCGAGGTGTTAGAAACAAAGCATTGGAATGCTCCTAACGTGTTAGGAACTCATCGAGATCACGCTGACATCTTGGGAGAGAAAGAAGTATACGCACCATTGCATATGATTTTAATCAGCTACATTCACCAAATAGTTGAATAGTGAAGAATATTGGGAAAAGTATCTCAAACAATTACGTGACACTTCCTTTGGAATGAAAAATTCTTCAGTGACGAGGCAAATTTTTATGTTCACGGTGAAGTTAATAAAAATAGTATGCAATACCTGTGATTTGCTCAGTCGAATGGTTGTTGCTGGTAAGCTAATTATGTGGTATAATGTATGGCGAACGGAAATGGTTGGTCCATATTCAACAACGGAACCTTAAATGGTGAGGGCTTCTTGGATTTGTTAAGTGAACAGGTTTTTTCACCCTTGCTTACGGGATATGGCACTTTTCGAGAGTTTTGAAACAGGACAGAGTGTGATCACACTATGTTGGACATTGTAGCAATTTCTTCATGGTAAATTTCTAGGTAGATTGATGGGCAGACGGGGATCTATTAAAAGGCCTGCACATTCCCCAGATCTAACATCTTAGGAGGACTTTTACCTTCAGAAACATTTGAAGAGAATGGTGCATGCACTAAAAGTCCCTGATATTGACCATCTGAGAGAAGGCATAGTTGCTGCTTGCGATGTTGTTGCACATGCTACATTACCAAATGTTCTATGCGAGTGTGACAGACGTCAACGAGTGTGCTCACAGGAACATTGACAACATTATAATGTGCATATATCGTAAGTGAAAGATATGTGTATAACTTTTTGATGGCGTAAGATACGTTGGAAAATCCTTCGTCACTTCATTTCTCGTGAAATTCTAGCCTGATTTGATATACGCGAATCACATCACCCCCTTTCCTTTGAAATGTTTGCGTTAAATTCAATATGGCGGTCAACAATATGCCGAACCTGCTCTTGACACACACGGCTAGAAATCTCCCTGTGCCTAACCTATTTCTTTCATGACCAATTATACCCAGGATAACTCCTTCACATTTTGTAGGGAGTGTTAAGGGACATTTGACTCTTCATAGTTCATGTAATGGGACTTTTATCAGTCACATAGTTACACATATTATTTTGTATCTTCTGATCCCATTGCAGTCCCAGAATGATTTTTTGGTGTGTTTTAGAGTACGGTATGAGGGACCAAATATATTTTTTTCACGATTTTTGGTGATGACATGTTTTGAGATATTCAAGGTCAAAAGTCAAGGTCACGTGACAAAATTATATTTTTATCCAAAGGTAGGCTTGTTATATATCACTGGAAAGCTTTTTCAATTCCCTGTACAATAAGCTTTATTTGAGCTTCCTAGGCGAAATAGGGGCGGAGTTACAGCAGATTTAGTATAGCTAAGCGGGCTCAAAAAAGGCAATTTCTGCAAACTTTGACCTTGAATAATTTAACAATTACAAGACGCACGAAACTAAAAAATGTTATACTTACTAAGTTCCATGCATAGTTTCAATTCCCCAAATTTCATGAAAATCGGAGATGGTCAGGTCAAAGGCTGTGTTGATTTCGCATGGAATGACTCGTAAGCGAAGTGAACAGAGCGGTGCCCCACCGAAACACTGGCAGCACCTTCGCTTGCGAGCGTCTTCTGCTTGCAGTGCGGCCGCGCATTACGTAGAGCGTTGTGTTTTGTTGTGCTAGAATAACATTGTGTACTTTTATTAATGACAACGTTGTTACGTTATTGAGTTTAGTGTCGTTAGATTTGTGATTGATACGTTGTGACTAGTTTGTGTTGTGTTCAACGCATTATTATTGTGCTTGAGACAGCAGCGAGCGAAAACTACAAGATGCCTACGTGTTTCGTACCCAGCTGTAGATCTGGATATGACTCCTGCACAGGCAATATATAAAGGATCAGAAGCACATATAACTTTAATAAAATGGAATGCTGTCCTTACAGATAATCGAAATTCCTTCGCTTCAGAAAAAAAAAAACGCTAGAGTTCTTAAGAGTGACTTTAGAAAGTATGTACTTTAGAAGTGTCCGAATATTTGTGGAAGAACAATTACAAGTACGTTTTGACAGGAAAATGTAATCAAGATCCTATAGAACGCCATTTTGGTATATTACGGTCATTCACTTGTGATGATCATCCCTCCAGTGTGGATTTTCTGCACTTACATATGTGCAAGCAATTTACGTACCAGCAAAACTTGCTTTATTTTCGGAACTGTGAATACGGGACTGAATCTCCTCTGACGTCTTTTGTTAATGAAATGCGAACTCTGGCAACAGCAACCGAAAATAAAAATCTTTCGGTGAAGAAGCAAGCTGAAAATAAAATAAGAGAAAAAATTTCTATTGTTGAAGATGAAATTCAAATACCGGACTGGGAAAACAACATACCGTACTTAAATGAACAAAGTGTTGGTAAATAATACTTGGTGTATCATTTGGCAGGATACACAGTGCGGTATATTTCAAAAGTGACGCATTGTAAACTGTGTACAACTTTTCTGCACGGGAAACCAACTAACGTACCTGCCTCACTTACGCTAATCCAAGACTATGGTTCGGGCGACGGCTGTAAATACCTTACCTATGCATCGGAAAGTGTTTATGATGAGCTGTTACGAGTGGAAGATGATGTTGCAGAGAAATTATCATGTGCTAATAGTTTATGGGGTGATATATTTTTTGAGTGTTTGGACAATTTAAATATAATTGCTGTAAAAACTTCGCAATTAGTAAGCTGTGAAGATCATGTGCTACGTACGCTACCTAAACTCGTATTCCACTATCTGAAATGTCGATTTTTCTTCCGCACCAATGAGATAAGAAAGGAATTAAGTGCCTCGAAGACAGCAAAATCATCTCGGAAATTCTTCAAACTATCCTGCTGCTGAGCTCTTCTCCAAACGTAAGTAACGTGAATTTTTGTTTCTTATGTAGTTAGCTATGTAAGCAACGCGAGCATCTTCCGCGCAGTCTCAAACGTCACCACTGCCATCTAGGCGGTGGACCACGGCAACTCAGGGAGTGCACACACTATTCCTTCTATACGCTCTGCTGAAGGTATGAAGTCACTCACTAAAAGGAATTGTATTATTGTATTATTATTACTATTGTCTTTTGTATTTCTAGTTACACTTTTTTTTTGTATGCAACTAATTCCTATGTATTTTTTTCATTCTTCATTTTTTAATTTTTTTAATTTTTTTTGTATTATTACACTGGGGAACAAAAAAAAGATTTTATTTTGCGGCATAAAGTTTAATAACAGTTTCAGCACACAAAACAGCTGTTATTGACAATTGTATGATTGGTTCAGTTGAATTGACTCCAGTTATAAAAATAAACACACCATGGTAAATATAGGAGGTAAAATTACTCTACGCTTTTCTCGGTAATATCAAAATTTGATAATGGGCTAAAATTCCCATAATAAACTTATTTATTTATTTGTAAATTGTTGCTAGGCAACTTATGAAGCATTGCTAGGCAATATATCGGACACTCAACAAACCTTAAGGAAGAATACCAAAACATAAAAATGGTTTTAGAAAAAAAAATTGAATATGCTGAACATAAGTGGCTCGTGTGTGTGGATTTGAAGATGGTGATTTTTTTACTAGGACAGCAAAGTGGGTACACAAAGTATCCCTGTTTCCTATGTTTGTGGGATAGTCGTGCTAGAGAAAAGCATTGGACGATAAAAGTTTGGCCCCCAAGGGAAAATATTAGTGGGAAAAGCTAATATCATTCATGAACCGCTGATAGATAGGGACAAAATCATCCTTCCGCCACTGCATATTAAACTTGAGTTGATAAAACAGTTTGTCAAGGCCTTAGATACAAGTGGTGATTGTTTCAAATATATATGCCACACTTTTCCAGGACTAAGTATTGAAAAATTGAAGGCAGAAATCTTTGACGGACCACCACAAACTCGTACACTCATAAATGATGCCAATTTTACAACTTACATGTCTTACATCGAATCTGAGGCCTGGCTGAGGTTTGTGTCCGTCGTCAAAAACTTTTTGGGGAATCACAGAGCAGAAAAGTACCCCGATATAGTTGGAAATATGTTGAAATTTTTTTTGAGAAATTGGTAGCTAATTTGAGTGTAAAGATACATTTTCTACATAGCCACATTGACAGATTCCCTGAGAACCTTGGTGATTTTAGTGAAGAACGGGGAGAAAGGTTCCATCAGGATATAAGGATAATGGAAGAAGGGTACCAGGGACGGTGGGATCGCCACGTGATGGCCGACTACTGTTGGAGCGTACAGAGGGATTGTCCTCAAAAGCAATACAGCAGGAAATCGTATAGAAAACGTTTCACATAGTTTGTTACTTCATTGTGTACATATTTTCTTAATTATTTTGATCATAGGCCTATATAAATTTATTTTTATAATAATGATTGTAATCACAAAAAGAAATATTAAATTGTTGTTGGAAGTCCATTTATATGTATGTCTTATGTTTCCGCCATTTTGGTTTAGTTGCATTTATTTCATAAATTAGAGCCAATTCAGGAAATATATTATTATATCATTATTCAGCAGCATGAAATTGCCCTAAATTAGCTCTCAAACACTGTGCCGCAATTTCACTGTTCCCCAGTGTTATTATTATTATTTTTACGTTTAGCTTACTGCTCCATAAGTTTATAATAATCTCATATGTATTATCATATTGACAAGGGTTAGGTGGCAGAGCAGCCCTTGGCTGAACCTCGCCCGCTGAATAAAGAAAATTTATTATTATTATTATTATTATTATTATTATTATTATTATTATTATTATGATCCGGCACCAGCTAAAACCGCAATGGATGATTGCTTCAAATTTAGTTTCAATATTATTTTTAATTATTTCAACGTGCGAAAAGTGGTTTACTGTCTTGTCAGTGTGTTACCGACCTCAGATAATTACAGTATTACTCACATTTAGCTTACAAATTATTTTTTGTGTATTTCAAGACATATTTAACAAATGCATGTATTCATTACGTTAACAAGTTCAATAAATTATAAGCCAAAATTTCTCAAACTTTCGGCGACTTTTCGAACGCTCTGTATTAGGAAACTCGAAAGTTATTTCACAAGTGAAAGCAGTTTTTTACCCGAAAGAAAGCTCAAATCTGTGATTGTGCAAGAACCTGATAAAGGACAATAATTATGAGCCGAAGAATTGGAAGGAAATGTTCTGATGGAGAAGCGTGTTGGGTCTTGGACTCACGAAAGCGTCACCGACATCCAAGTTCGAGTCATCGCATTTCGATAGTTACGATTTGAATTTAAAAAAATGAAATGGACATAAAAATAAGAAGAGTACCAAAATCAGTTGTGGTGGAGTTTGAAAAGGTAGTAAATGAACACAAGATTATATCCAAATCTAAGCTAAACATTTCAACTCTTTATCTCAAAGCCAGTTCTTGCAACAGAAAAGTCATAAATGTCAACAGTCATGCTCAAGGACAATGTAAAATGGCTCAGAGTTTTAATCATACTCATTACTACTTACATGTTAGCCATTCCTGAAGACTTTTCACTGAGCTCGAAATAAAATTAAATCTAGAATGGTTACTTTATCTGAAAGCAAAATGGAACTCTCTCGCACGGTCGCGATGAACAAGGAATTAATTGCAGTTCCATAGATACGTCACGTAGCTATTTTTCAACAGTTGAATATTTTTGCTCTTCAATAATGCAAGAATGCGCAAATCAAACTTAGCGGTGCATTCCATTCTTTACTGGATCTATGTGTCTGCATATACGAGGCTCATTTCAAATCTAGGTGTTTGCATATACCGCATTTAAGAAATAAGGGCCGAATATTTATAAAAAGTGACTTGCAAGACTGAACGTATCGTGCCTGAGCAGTAACATCAACTAGTCCATTGGCGACCCAGCAATCATAATTTCGCTAGCCAGCTGTTGGTTATCCTGTGAGTTAGAGCGTGTTAAAATGGCTGCGCGATTACACAACCCCGCCAATTGAGAAGAACGGTCCGCGATTTGATTGATTACTGCCAAAGGTCATAGAGCTGCCGAAATTCACAGAGAATTGTGCGAAGGGTATGGTCCGAGTGTAATGAGTGAAGGAAAAGTACGGCAATGGTGTGCGTTCACACCCAAGAAAGGCGAAAATGTTCAAGGAAACTCCATCTGCACGAAAAGTCTTGGCAGCTGTTTTCTGGGACCAACAAGGTATGCTTTGGTGGATTTCATGGAGCCGGGAAAACAATCACGTCGCAAAGTGTACTGTGGAACACTATCAATACAAGACGTGCCATACAAAACCGACGACGTTAATTGCTACGCTTATCCATGACAACGCTAGTCCAAACACTGTTGCCTTCGCTCTCTAGACGTTTCAGAGATTCGGATAGGGAATTTTTGATCACTCCTCGAATAGTTCGGACCTTTCGCCTAGTGACTATCATGTCTTCTTGCACCTCAAAAGGTGGCTTTCGTCTCAACGATTCCAAGAAACTGAGGCGTTGAAAGCTGTTGAGTTGAATTGGCTGAATTCCCAGGCGGCGAACTTCTCTGCAGAGAGTAGTTACACAGTACCAAATGTGCTTGAATAGTAATGTTGACTTAATCAATCGGCCCTTTCTCTTGAAATGCGTCTCGTATATGCACTCTCTTTAGGGAAAGCTAAAGATCCTGATCAATATATTTGTACATAAAATATCAGCATATATGTTAATGGTAGCGTCGTCGCCTTGTAATCAAGGGGTCCCGGGTTCGATACCCGGTGGAGGCACATGGCACAGTAGTTCGGATCCCACTTTAAACCGTAGGTCCAGTCCCGATTAGCCTTAATGTGCGTAAAGTGGACTTCAAACACCAACACTTGTTTCTACAAGTATGTTGAGTACAGAGGATAGAAGTCAGAATTGTTAAGACAATAAATACAAAGGGTTTTCTTTCTTCAGTCAAACTTCATGTTTTCACAATCATCATGTAGACATTCGGACTGCCGAAGTCACAAAAACAAGTAACATTTTAAATTTCAAGCTATTCAACTACATCGACATAATTTCAAATTTCATCCACTTTACAAATATTTTCCACTTCATTTAAAAATGCATTTTTAGTTCTTAGTGTATATTGAATATCCGTTAAAACTTTTTAAATTTGCTACTCAATAAAATAATTAAGAAATAATGGAGAATTAGCAATAGTATATTTTCTGAGTTATTACGCACGTAAAAACATGGAAGAAAAACTCAATTCATTTCTGTGTCGTCAAGAACATAATAAGTATGTTGATTAAATGATTGATTTGATTTATTTTACTTCGCTTTTCTGCCACTTTTGGCTAAAATAGGTTCTGAAAAAGTTCTGCCCTCTCTATCTCTAGCACAGAGCGCTAAAATGCCAGGGGTCCCGGGTTTATGTTTGAGAATTGAGTAAAATGCGCAGCACGTGAAAACAGAGAAAACTACCCCTTAGGAGTTTTCTTTTATATATACAGGGTGGCGCATAATGTATCTACCAACTTCAAACGACAACGAAAAGACAGTGAGTGCTTGTAGTAACTTATGTGATTATGAAATAAAAATATACACATAGGCATTTAATACAGTGTATAATATGGACAATGCAGACATCTGTCAACCTGAAAAATGTCCTCCTTCTGCTTGAATGTACTATTCGAGGCGATGCGGGAAGGCTTTCATGATGTAGATCTATTTGGATGAAGGCTCCAACCGCTGCAATCCATGTCTGCACTGGCCAACGCTCCATGGTATACTAATTGCCTGACTCCCAACTATCCACGGATGTAGGTGTGCCACATATTTGCAGGTATATTCTGTCAGTGTTGCCAACTCAAATTGGTAGATACAATATGCGCCACTCTGTATACGAGCCGTGTTCCTGTACTAAAAGAGATAAAATAATCACGTTTGGTGCCAACACTGTCCGGAATGTATTCTCCCCATACCCAAAGCAGCCATGCTCCAGCTGATTTAATATGAAAGTAGTCACCGTATGAGTATGGCGCATCGTATTGAGGTGGCGTCCAAAATTAAGGTGCGCTCTGTTGCCCGACTTTTGTTGACACGAAGGCATAATGAGAGTGAAATCCATCGCCAAATTGTCAAGGTGTATAGTGAGAATGCAATGTCACACCCCATGATCAGATTTTCGAAGAGGAAAGAACAAACGTGAAAGACGAACAGTGTGTTGGACAGCCTGCAACTGTGAACACTATCGAGAAAACGGAGCTTGTGAATGCAATCATCCTTGCCACCCGCCACGTGAAAATTAAAATAGATTGCAAGTGAACTGAACATATCCTACGATAGTGTGTCTATGCTGATTCATCACCAGTTGGGTGTATCGTAAATTGTGCTCTCACTGGGTGCCGCGATTGTTAACCGATGAGCGTAAAAGTCAACTCAATTGAAATTGGACGGAATTTTTACACACAAGAAATAAAAAAAAAACTGGTCACACGATTCAAAAAGTGCTTGGAATACTTTGGTGACAGTCGAAAAAAAGTTAAATGTTCATACATTTTTGTACAATAATTATTTTCTTTCTAATGTGTTTTCTTTGTTTTACACGGGAGGGGTGTAACTTACTTTTTGATTGGCCCTAGTATAATGAAGCGTGGTTGACACGTTGTGCTACGACGCCAGGGATCCCGGGTCCGAATCCTGGCCTGAGCATGGGTGTTCTTTGTAAGTGTACGGTGATCAATTTCATCATATCATCGCTCAACCTCGCTTTCGCGATTAGCCAAAAATAGCGGAATGCGAAATAAAATAAACTAAATCAATGTGTTTCATTCAGTCACATACAAATTGAGTATGCCTCCTCTTCCACACATACACACACACACACACACACACACACACACACACACACACACAAAATATTCTTTACTCCTCACTCTCGTCTTGCACCACTACCACGCCTCTACTATTGTGTTGAATTGTGTGAAATAAAGATATCACACCAAAAGGCATAACGAATGGAACAGGGGCAGCAGCATATCATCCCGTCCAATCTCTTTGAATTTCTTAATGCGCAAATGTAGCATTACTTAATGAGTTACTATCACTTACATGAAGGGGGAATGTTTCGGTATCTTGTGTTTGGAACAAAGATAATAGCATAAATCAGATAATGGTAAGTCTATCTTATCGTCGACATCGATATGAGTCCATTGTCGTCAACTTGGTTCACATTGTTGCACAATTTGTCCCTTGGTAGCGGACTATGAACTTCAAGATCTCACGTTTTTCTTATCAAGTTTAAGGTGAGAGCTTGAGAAACTCCTGAAAGAATCTAGGGCTTCCACACATAGTGTTGCCAAGTCAAAAAAATATCGGAATTCCCAATTCCCTGTAAAAGTTTTCGTAATTACCTAAAAACATTCGTTATTACATTTATACCTTTGTTTTGAAAGTTGTTGGAAGACAAGAATTGTAATGGGGACCATATAAAGGGGTTTGCGTTTATATACTCGGTGTTTTCCCACTTTTTGACTATTTTAATTTGAAAATTTAGATTTTTCTAAAAATTTCGGAGGGAGATGTAGCTACATCAGCTCCCTCTGCGTACGCCAGTGTCTATCCCAATCTTAACATACAACACATTTTCACTTGAGGCGAACACATTTTTTTTTTTTTTTACTCTGGTAGAGATCTGTGATATATTTGCAAATCTGGTGCGCTGACGAATGACCACCCCTTGGCCTAAAACGCATTAAGGGCAGGAGGAACAGTTTTTGTCCAGCCGGACGCGAGAACCTTGAACTGTTCCTCCCCCACCGACATTTCTCCGCTGCAAGCTGGAGAAAGAAAGGTCTGTGCGCTGGATGGTCCTAGGAGGAGGAGAAAACTAAACATTACGCTTATGGGAGTATTATTGTTTACTTATTGTCCTCGGAATATCAAACTTCGGATGGCACAGAAAAACGGACGGAAGGAGGACAGATTAAAGATTTGATTGGCAGGCGGAAAAGTCGAAATTTTCATTTGATTAACCGTAATTTGAAGTTGAAGTTGTTGTTTGTTTTTTTTTCTCCATAAGGAATACATGGTATTCTGAAAATTCTTAATCATCACATTTTTCAAACATTGTGTCTAGCTTATAACTGCAGGAGACCTTAGAAAGAGCACTTCGCGGGCTAACAGCAGACTTCGCTCGAACACTGTTGCCGATACTCTCGTGTCGTATGTTCCTCAGCAGTGTTGCCACAATTTGTAAGCACAATTTCCCTTTCCAAGGGGTAAAATTTCCCTTTTTCGCCCATTTTTTCCCTTCATCTAAAGAATTATTATTATTATAATTATTATTAATAATAATAATTAAATATTATCGTTGACCCATGTTCGTATGTATGTATAAAATGTTAATCAATTTAATTTTTAAATGCTACGATGCCAGGGGTACCGGGTTCGAATCCCGGCCTGGACATGGCTGTTTGTGAGTGTCCATTCATAAATGTCATCATATCATTACTCATCCCCATCTTTGCAATTAGCCAAAAGTGGCAGAAAAGCGAAGTAAAATAAACCAAATCAATAAACAATAAAATCAATAACTTGTAAATGTTTTTTTTTGAAAGATTTATATTTATTTCTAAACCAAGCTCATTTTTTGTTTTGAGATGAAAGCTAAAACTATGTTATAGTTGGGAACTGAAGATTTTCATCAGTAAAAAGCAAAACACACAAACAGAGATTGGATTTAGGGAGACCAATGCCCCTTGTCTTCATCACACCATCAGAAGAAAATTAAAAATATTCTACACAAAATGCTGTTCTAGTAAGGCGCACATATGAAGAGTTTGTGTGGAAAATCACATTTTTGCCTCCCCATAAAAATATTAAGTTCGGCGCATGGATATACGCGTTTTATTAAAAAAAGATATATAGTACATACCTGAGCAAATGTTCTATTCTGGTAAATTTCACATATTAGGTGGAAGAAACTTCTAAAACACAGCAAGTTTTTTATTAAAATTTAATCTATTGTTTGTCACTTCTTGCCACTGTGCACGGAATTTTTTAAATTTGTTTCCGCGGTATTTTTTCATCTTCCGATAATTCTCCACGACGTTTTCTAATATATTCTGGAGTTGCAGATAGTTTACTTCGCTTCCCTTGTTCTCCCGTCGTCCAAGACGGGCACAGCCTTCCACCAAACACTCCCACAGGACGAATAACCCACCCAGTGTCCAATGAAGACTGAAGTAAAGATAGGTTTGCGACAAAGATAACTTTATGGTTTGCACGTGTAGTGTTTGAGGCAAAATTCAGAGAACCGGGGAAAGCTTAAATAAACAATACCCTCGGACTCCCACTCCCATAAGGGTGAATGGCCAAAGACCTCCGGCCACTAACGGTAGCCAGATGTGGGTCAACCCAAATTCCACCTTTCCTCTCAGAATAAAGTATACGACAAAATAAAAAAAAATAATAAGTTCTCATTTTCAAAACTGGAATCTGTTATAATGTTTAATATAATTAATGTTTAGTCTGTCTTAAAATTTCCCTGAAAATTCGCTATTTTTCATCGAATTTCCCTTTTCCCTTTTCACTTAAAATTAGCTCCAAATTTCCCTTCAAAAAGGGAAATTTCCCTTCATGTGGCAACACTGTTCCTCAGCCGAACAAACAGGCCGAGGTAGCAAGAGGCTGAGGTCACTCACCCTTCCAGAAGGGTGCAGCGAGCTAGCTGTGGCCACCGGGCTCGCTCATTCGCGGACCTGATTGGTTCTCAAAGACACACCCCATATTGTCGTCTGCTACAAGCCCGCGAAGCGATCTTTTTAAGGTCTCATGGAGTATAATAATAATAATAAAAAATTCGCTTCCACTTGCAACATGGGGAGAAATTCATACTCTCTTGTTCGCTGTGGATTTTTCAGTAGCAGTGCCCATTCTGACGATATTTAAATAAATGCATAACTGGTGCGAAACCGTTACTCTTCGCCTTACGCCATACCTGTATAGAATTAAGAAAAATATAGCCCCCACTCATAAAATAGAGATACTAATATAAATGTAGCAAAAACTACAGTATGGAATTCCAGAGGTGCTCGGAGGTAGCAAAATATAACAATAGATATATATCCAATTAAGATTGCACGCTAGCAATTTCTTTCACATTCAATAATGTACATCGTATTTATAAATAATCAGACACAAGTTTATATGAGCAGGACCCTGTGGCCAAGTGGTAGTGTGAATGGTTGGGGATACCTCCGTGTAGGGGGTGTTTCCCTTTATATATAAAAAAAAGTGGTTAGCGCATCGCGCTGCGACGCCAAGGGTCCCGGGTTCGAATCCCGCTCGGCCTTGGTTCTTTGTGAATGTCCATTCATCAATTTCATCACTTATCCCCATCTTCGCAAATTAGCCAAGAGGCAGAAAACGTGAAGTAAAATAAACTAAATCAATCAATCAATAAGTTCATATGAATAAGTCGTATGTGTAGTAACAACATTTTTATTCAGGCGAAATTTTCATATTTATCTATATTTTGTATTTCCCTTTGTATTTTTCTTATTTCCTGTCTGTCTTGTGCATTTAGGCTAATCGCGATGATGGAGATTAATGGACATGCGTGAAATGGAAAGAGAAACCAATGCCAGGGCTGGGGTTCGAACCCGGAATCTTCGATGGCGTGGTCGATCACTCAAAAGGGTACGTCCGTCTCGTTCCAGGTTTCGTCTTGAAAAGTTTCGAAGAGCCCTAACGGTGATGGTATTACGCGAACGACAATCTCTATTTAGAATAAAACCCTCTAAGCTTTAAATGTTTTTATCTTCTCGTACAACGAAGAAACAATTACTTAAAAAGTTATTTACAGGGACTGCAATCCAATTAAGAGATTACACTGGGGAACAAAAAAAAGATTTTATTTTGCGGCATAAAGTTTAATAACAGTTTCAGCACACAAAACAGCTGTGATTGACAATTGTATGATTGGTTCAGTTGAATTGACTCTAGTTATAAAAATAAACACACCATGGAAAATGTAGGAGGTAAAATTACTCTACGCTTTTCTAGGTAATATCAAAATTTGATAATGGGCTGAAATTCCCATAAGAAACTTATTTATTTATTTGTAAATTGTTGCTAGGCAACTTATGAAGCATTGCTAGGCAATATATCGGACACTCAACAAACCTTAAGGAAGAATACCAAAACATAAAAATGGTTTTAGAAAAAAATTGAATATGCTGAACATAAGTGGCTCGTGTGTGTGGATTTTGAAGATGGTGATTTTTTTACTAGGACAGCAAAGTGGGTACACAAAGAATCCCTGTTTCCTATGTTTGTGGGATAGTCGTGCTAGAGAAAAGCATTGGACGATAAAAGTTTGGCCCCCAAGGGAAAATATTACAGTGGGAAAAGCTAATATCATTCATGAACCGCTGATAGATAGGGGCAAAATCATCCTTCCGCCACTGCATATTAAACTTGGGTTGATAAAACAGTTTGTCAAGGCCTTAGATACAAGTGGTGATTGTTTCAAATATATATGCCACACTTTTCCAGGACTAAGTATTGAAAAATTGAAGGCCGGAATCTTGGACGGACCACCACAAATTCGTACACTCATAAATGATGCTAATTTTACAACTTACATGTCTTACATCGAATATGATGCCTGACTGAGCTTTGTGTCCGTCGTCAAAAACTTTTTGGGGAATCACAGAGCAGAAAAGTACCCCGATATAGTTGGAAATATGTTGAAAAATTGAAATTGGGAGCTAATATGAGTGTGAAGATACATTTTCTACATAGCCACATTGACAGATTCCTTGAGAACCTTGGTGATTTTAGTGAAGAACGGGGAGAAAGGTTCCATCAGGATATAAGGATAATGGAAGAAAGGTACCAGGACGGTGGGATCGCCACGTGATGGCCGACTACTGTTGGAGCTTACAGAGCTTACATCCTAAAAAGCAATACAGCAGGAAATCGTATAGAAAACGTTTCACATAGTTTGTTACTTCATTGTATACATATTTTCTTAATTATTATGATCAT
The DNA here is from genome assembly GCF_977018435.1 of Lepisma saccharinum. Taxonomy (NCBI): domain Eukaryota; kingdom Metazoa; phylum Arthropoda; class Insecta; order Zygentoma; family Lepismatidae; genus Lepisma; species Lepisma saccharinum. The sequence goes on along the minus strand of NC_139231.1, from coordinate 2,747,806 downwards.
AGGCCTATATAAATTTATTTTTATAATAATGATTGTAATCACAAAAAGAAATATTAAATTGTTGTTGGAAGTTCATTTATATGTATGTCTTATGTTTCCGCCATTTTGGTTTAGTTGCATTTATTTCATAAATTAGAGCCAATTCAGGAAATATATTATTATATAATTATTCAGCAGCATGAAATTGCCCTAAATTAGCTCTCAAACACTGTGCCGCAATTTCACTGTTCCCCAGTGTTATCTATCCAGCTCTTATTCCTCATTGTTATTTCTGGATCTTCATCCTTTGTACGTTCGCACACTAAACGTTTAATATTCTGCACTTTGAAATGTTAATTTAATTTTCACATTTCTCGAAAACAGTGATTAAATAAAATAAAAATCGTGATTTTTAAAAATTGGGTCTAGCAACACTGCTCAGAGATAGTATACGTCACGAGAATTGAAAGAAAATAACCCAACAGCACTTGAAATGTAGAGATATCCAGAAATAACAGGACAAACTTATCAAAACTCGTAACACGTCAAGCACGAAGAAATTCCTGAAGTACATATTTTGCATGACTTTCTGTCCTTCACTCCTTTCATTCCCGAATGCATTTGGTTGGTAATATTTTAGTATTTTTATTGTATGCTGACTAAAAGGGCTGCGTTCGCTATTTTAAAAAGTAACGCGTTACACTTACCGTTACGTTACGTTAGTTTGCTATGAAGGCAATTAACTGTTTACACAAGTATCGCATTTGTTATCCGTAGTAGAGGTTTTCCCAGAGTAACTTCCAAGGCAAAAGTTTAAAACAATACGACAAAGCATGCTTCGCTCTGCAAATCAATCCTACAGTACTGAATTTATCAAGATAATGCAAAGTTACAAAGTACCACTACAATTACTAACTAACTAACTAACTCTCTAGCCTCCATAAACCTGAAGGTTTATGGCTGCAGCAACACAAGCCTTCAATCTGTCCTTATCCTGGGCAAGATCAATCCAATCTTTTCCCTCTTTAGGTCCATCTCAACGTTATCCTTCCATCTTCTTGGCCTTCCTACAGGTCTCTTACCATCAGGTTTCCCAACAAGAATCCTGTAAACTCTTCTTTCCTCGCCCATTCGTGAAACATGGCCTGCCCAAATAAGTCATCTCGATTTAATCATTCTAATAATATCTCGAGATGAATACAAATTATGAAGTTCTAAATTCTCCTGTCTCCTCATTCCTTTTAGGTCCAAATATTTTTCTTAAGATTTTTTTTTTAAATAAATTTTCAAACCACTAGAATTACTTTTCTAATTTCGGTAACATATTACAAACCAAAGTCAGACAAAGTAACACTTTACGTTATTCCATGTGAGACTAAAGGAATATTTAAATAAATTCAGATTGCATTAATTTTACATTTTCCTGTGTGATTATAAAAACGTCTAGGTACATTTTCTCCGTATCACACTAGTTTAGGAATCTAACCGTTTGATGTTAAATCGCTTTAGCGACTAAGTCGTGAATTTTGGCGGCTAATGTTATGCATTCATTACCAAATGTCGACTAAATATCGAGGTATAGTTTCGAATCCTCTTTACCCGTTGGTGGTATCATATCATAAAAAGTTGGTACTGTTATGCAAACGTGCTGTATAAACGAATCTGTGAGTCACGGCTCTAGCTTCAATGCCAAACATGCTTTTGAAGGCCGTTTTTCACTCTGGATAACATATCAATGTTTCCGCCAAGCAAATCCGATAATGCTAACAATTTCTTCACGTGCGCTCCACTACTGCGAAAACTAAAATCCCGTTAAAGTGAGATTGTCAATCGCACAACCTTGTAAACATTGTTGCCAACTCATCTTTTTTTCTTGAGCCACATCTAGACCTTTTGTGCTCCTTTTAAAGAGGAACTTTTTCTCAGTTCCGCAAACCATATTTAGTGTACAGGATGGCCACGAATTAATGGGGCACCTTTTGATCATCAATTACGTTTAACATTGAGCAACTTCTTTTCCTGTAGATTGTAACTTAGGCATCACAATGACAATTTTAGGTATCTGTTTTCCACATAATTATCAATTTGATATCCATTTAAATCAATGCAAGCTTAGGGACGTAATTGACTTTCCTTTTATCTGTTCGTAGCATACGACATTTTTAAGGTCTGAAACCCTTCTGGTTGCATCAAATAACTTGTTGATTCTTGAAATAGCGTCACTTCGAGTGCTAGAGGTCACTTTTAAGTGCTAGAGGTCCACGTTCAGCTACACGTTGTTGGTAATGGAAAATACAAGTACACATTTGACACGCTGCTCAATATTTACGCGACTTGCTACCATTCTAAACAACATCCACTTCTTCCGTCACGTCGGTCAGATTTTACATACGTGTAAAGAAAGATGAAAAGGAAAGAAAAATACTAGCTCAATTAATACAAAAGTTACAGTGACGTGCCCCTAAATTCGTTGGCACCCTGTATAGTGTTGCTTGTACGATTGACAAGATATACAAGTTACAGGGATTGCACTGGTTTGCCATTTCACATTTTACTCAGATTTTTACGCTACGTATTTTCACTGCTGGGTTGAAATGACCGAAGTATAAAACATTATTTATGACTCAGGATTTTCTTCAATAGCGGCTCATATTGCTTAACTCACGATATCTTTGCCGCCGGTTCCAGGTTCGAACCTGGTGTGGGTATGGTTGTTACTTTATCAGTTTCATCTAATAATAATTTCATCACCAAATGATTGGCCCAAAATAGCGGAAAACGGACGTAAAATAATAATAAAAAATTAAAAATAACGGTACTAAGTATTTATTTACATAAAAACTTAATTTTTAAAAAATGTTTCTGCATTCCTAAGTGGTCTCTTCCACTGTATTGTGACATTGGCCCCTATTTTAGTAGAATGCTACAACCACTGCTATAACACAGAACGTAGAAAGTCCTTGGTTCCAGTCGCTACAGGAGTGTGGTCACCGTCGGTTTGAAATGTCCGACAATAGCCCAGCTGTTAGTCGAGATTGTGGAAAGTCGATAATCTCTCAGTATAGTTGTTTTAAACTCAAAAGAGCATGGATTCAAACTTAATTTTTTTAAAAAAAATCGAGTTCCTTGAAAGTGGATTCAAGATACATTTTAGCTCTTTTCAAGAAATCTGATTTGGCAACACTGCGTGTAAGTTTCCACATGAATCTTGTTTCTATGTCGACTGACAGAGGTGACCGAACGACTTAACGGAAATCCGAGCAATAAACGACATGAATCGCAATCTGAAAATGTGATCTTATATTGTTGTCAGGAAATACATTATCAGCTGCATTCCTGGTTTATTGAGTGGATTTTTCATGCTCGTGTCTTTCTTTATCTGTGAATGGAGAACTTCTCTGAGATAGCTTGTTTAAAAACATCAGTATAGGGTTAGGGATACTGTCGAGATCAATTTTGCTTCCTCACAATCGATACCAGACCGAGACCTGGCCCTTCGAGACGAAAATTTAGGCGTGCGCAGACCCTCTGATTACGGAGGGGGGGGGGGGGGGGCAAAATCTTTAGTGAAAGTTGAATTGGAGAAAGAAAAACTTCATTTCATAATTTTCATCTCAGTTTTATTGTATTAATAGGTACGAAACGGGCGTGTAGCTATAGTGTGCGTCCGGACCCGCTGAAAATCACTAAGAATTCAAACTTCCGTGGCACCAATGCTCTTTGCCCGCTCTTTTATTTCCCCTCTCTGTGGTTCAGAGACTAATTTACGCATAAACATGGTTTCGTACAGGAGATTCAAAACAACTACACATAATTTATTCATTGCCAAAAGTGACTGTTATTAGGGATGTGTGAGTGGTTAACCCCTCACTTATCACCACTTATTGAATTGTTGTTGAATTGAATTGTTATTTTTAAGTCCACTTTATGCACTGAAAGGATAATCGGGACTAAACCTACAGTTTAAAGTGGGATCCGAACCACTAGGTGCCTCCACCGGACATCGAACCCGGTACCCCTTGATTACAAGGCGACGATGCTACCACTGCGCCACTTTTTACTACTAAATGCTAAGCCTTGTTTACCAAGAAAAAGTAAACCGTCCTTGCCCCCACCGCCCCGTAATTTTAGCACCCAGTTGCCGCTACAGATTTCCAAAGTATGGGCATTTTTCTCTGCAAACACATAGAGGTAACATATTCTAACGAATAAAGTATGTGGGATTGTTAATAACAAGAAATTTGCTAGAGAACGAATTTGGATAGTTAAATTGCATAGGAAATTTTGCACCCCCTCCGTAGTTGTTAGGGAATTTCGTCGGCTTGAAAATACTTAAAGACCATAATATTGTTTGATAACGGCAGTGGCGTGCGGTGACATTTTCTGTTGGGGAAGCAGATCCAGAAAATAATTAAAAAAACAACAACATTTCATTGCTCCTACATGACACGTTATATTGAAAAAATGAGAGGGGTGCAGTTGTTCACTTTTTCGAATTTCAGTTGGTCTGTTGTCAAAAGCATTTGATGCAACAGACGATCGCGGATAAGAAACAATTTTCCAGGTTTTCACACACTGCAATATTCACCAATCTACTTTGGCGCTACGTAGTTCTTTCCGTAGTAAAGAGTAAACAACGCCAACACTAAAGTTTTTGAAGCACATGGGAATTCAGCCGCCCGTAAAATAGTAACTTTTAACCTCGCAAAGCGCTTGGAAAAAGTGTGACCGCGGCCAGCGAGTTTTACCAACTCTATTTGGCGGATGCACCCATGGACATGTTAGCTGTCTTACTAGACTGAATGCTCTGAAACGTTTATCTTCACATAGAATATGTCAGCAATCATAGTTTTGTGTTTCTCCTGTGTTTTGAAATTATATTTATGAATATAAATTTAACTAGCTTGGTGGATATGCTACAACGCTGAAAGTATACAGTACACATGGACTCTTAATCGTGTAGATCGCAACTCTGAGGACGTCAGCAGACTACACCGATGGCATCCGACTTCTTGTCATCCAATACCGATTGTAAAACAAACTTTCCCTCCACATAAGCTAGTCTCCTATTGGGTAATTCAAGGTCGCCTGTTTTAAAGCCTTGATGGCTTTGGCAACACGCTGGCCGGGGTGATGTGTCGCTGATGTTTTGTCAACACGCCACAAGAGGGTGTTCAAGGCCTTATGTCGGAAAAGGACGAACCTTGGAGGTTTGCAGGTTGATTCTGTTGAGGCAACACGGAAGAAATAATGAAAAACCAAAAGTTAAAGAAGTAATTTTGTAACAGTTATGCTGTGGGCCAGCTCTGCTGGCCTTGCTCTAACGGAGTGCACGCGCATGAATCTACAGTAAATTTCAGAGAGTATTAGGCGAGAATCTGCCCCTTCTTCCCCCCCGTGCCACGCCTATGAACGAAAGCGCGAACCAAGAATATAAAACAGAGACGATCCACGTCCAATCAATCATATAACATTTGAAGAGTTCAGGGGAAAAACCTGATAAGTCCAGTTTTATTGATTAGCTTTTGTCAATAAAATTAAATAGCTCCGTCAGTGTAGTTTTGTATGTTCTAAATGTACAGACGAAAACCTCGGTAAGCCATGAGAAATGTGAAAGTTTAAAAATGGTATACAGTGAAATAGTAGGAGTCTTGAAAATTTGGAATAGTTCTCTTCAGAAGACAGGAAGATGTGACTTACCATGATGTTTCTCTGGATTCTTCAGTTGACACTTGACCTCTCGGATTTCGACCATTTTATGACAATTCCACATCGTGATCTTTTAATAAAAATCAAATTTGTCCTGTTTATGAGTATTTATATCAAGAACTATTCGAACAAGAAAGAGTGAGCAAGATCTTATATTAAATTTAGAATTAGACATTATCGTTCCAAAATGGTATCATGAACACCTTTTGAACGCATGTTTGAAGTGTTCAATGTTCGCTCAATTTCTGATGTGAGCGTCCATGTGCCCTCTTCGTAGAGGGACAATTTGATGGAGTTTTCCCAGGTAATGAAAAAATATACTTTGAAATTTGTGCGTAGCGCTCCGGTGAGGTTCTTCTCTTTGTAGGACGGCTCGAGTGGGCCGGATTTGCTCACCGAGAAAGCGGGGCAAAATTCCAAAAATGGAGGGGCAACCGCTCCCCACGCCCCTACTAATCACCGCCACTGCATGTAAGTTTTAGATTCTTTTTCCCTTTAAACGAGGGTCTGAAAAGCCTAGGGCGCCATTAAGTGTTTTTCTTTTAAATTTATTTATTTATTTTTTAACGATAAATACAACAAAGAATTACACTTGTCAGAATAAGAGTAGAAGAAAAACATGCAAGGTGTTACTCGACCCTTGTTCCCACTGAAGATTTTCAATTGATGAAGTGACACCTTGGTACTTCCTTTGGGGGTCACCACGTGAAAATAGATATCGCCATTCAAAAATAAGATATTTGTAAACTATGCGTTACACATGATTCTAAATAAAATTTACAAAAAAAAAACAAAAAAAAAACAACAACTCGGTACATAAAGTTCCCAGTTGGACCACTCACGATATCTCAGAAAGAAAATACTTGGAGCTGAAGTTTTCTTGCTTTCAATGCAGTAAAATCGTCCATTTTTTCTCCCTTTACGTGTAGGCTTATGTTCTGACAACACACTGCTGGAATTTTCTGTTTCCCACAGCAGTAGTAATCGGACGTTTCTTCAGACACTTAAGGCAAAACGAAAATACTCTTAAATACGCTAGCCTTTTTTATAAAATTATAAATGCGAACTACCTATGTTACTTTCTAGTAAGTTTATCTTTGTTTCCTCATTTCAAAATTTGTTGGATGAAAATATCACAAACCATGTCAAGAAGAAAATATCGAAGGGCGTATATAAAATGTTGGTGGTTGGTAGTGAGCGAGGGTTGGGGGTGAGGGGCGGGGAGCCTAACTACAATTAGGTATACCTAAACCCCCAAAATATCTAGCTACGTAGCTGGCACAAGTCCATTAATATTTATTACCCCTAGAAATTATGCAAACCTAAAAAGTTGAACATTATTCTGTGTCACGGTAGTCGATTTCTAAAAGACGCAAGAGAAACACACTGAGTGATTAAATCAGTAATAACAATTTGCAATTTAAATCATATCTTCTACATGAATTCCCACGAATTAATAAGGAAAGTTCTATCATTGTTAAGTATCTGAGGAGTAGGGTAGACCAATAGGTAGGATTCATGTTACATCAGGATGTGCACAGCCGTCATGATTGCGGCCAACTTTATTATTTTTTTCAAGAAAATATCCATCACGTAGCGTTCGTTACATCTGTACAATATGAAATCACGAATTTCTGTGTTCGTATCTCCCGCTTGAATTCCGTATGTTTACAAGAACTGGCCTCAATCATGGCTGCTCGAAACCACAATGCAACAGTCTGTGACGTAGGTGAAACACACCTATAGTAATCTTATTCATACCTTGCTCTCTTTCAAAAGGATCACTAGGAACGTGCCATTGCTCAGAATTAATGGCTAATAATAGAAATGAAATAATGTATTTTCCATATCCAGGTATTTTTTGTACGGTCTTGAGTGTGGTATTTACTCAAGGCGCACAACTAATGAAATTCCACAGCTCTATTGACGCTTCCAGTTTGGAACTGCCTGATTTGATTTTTTCTTTGTTATTTAGCTCCACTTTTCTGCCACTTTTGGCTAATAGCGACGATGAAATTGATGAACGGACATTCACAAAGACACCCCCCCCCCCATCCCCGGACCGGGATTCGAACTCGGGAGTCTCATTGAGTCACATTCTACATGCAGCAATTCGCGGATGCATCGGAATATCCCCTTCCTAATTTTTACTTTACCAATTATATTTTCGTAAACAGTTCACAGAATCTCCAAACTTTGTTTTTAGCCCCCTTTATCAGCGGATAAATTAATCGGTACCGGACTTGTATCCCAGTCGCTCGGATCCATCCAAATTGAATCGAACATTTTATAAAAAACTCAATATGCTGACCAAGACAGTAATTTATTCATTCTAGTTTTTGGACTTTTAACCACTGTTATTTTTTAAAAGAGATTTACCTACGTTTCGGAGGCTGAATCTGCCTCCGTCTTCAGGCAATCCGGGGCGCTCCAGTCCCCGGGGATCAAGGTGGAAACGTAACGGTGCCACACGAAGCCTTGATCGTGACCTTTACGTGGTCATGTGACGAAGTGGAGCCTGGGCCACTGATAATCCTACCTCGAAACTTTATGTATATAGAGGTCCTTGTGACTGACAGACGAGGTGGAGCCTAGGTCACCAAGAATATTCCTCCAAGGCAACCATTTATCCAACAGACTACACGCTACCCTGAAGACGGAGGCAGATTCAGCCTCCGAAACGTAGGCAAATCTCTTTTAAAAAATAACAGTGGTTAAAGTCCAAAAACTAGAGTGAATAAATCACCACTGATTAGCTACAAAGAAGTAATTTATTTTATTATAAAACATAAACTAAACGTAACGTTTCAACCTTCTAGCAAGGTGTTCTTCAGACTCTGCACCACGTACAAATGTAACAAGGTACAAAAACAGGACGATATATATAAACAAACATTACTTCCCTCCAGACGATTAGAAAGTCGTTCTGGAACATTCTAGCAGGTGGCTTTCCCTTGTCGATTGTACTTTCTAATAGTCTGGAGGGGAGTAATGTTTGTTTATATATATCGTCCTGATTTTTGTACCTTGTTACATTTGTACTTGGTGCAGAGGCTGAAGATGACCTTGCTAGAAGGTTGAAACGTTACGTTTAGTTTATGTTTTATAATAAAATAAATTACTGCCTTGGTCAGCATATTGAGTTTTTCATATCTTGGAAACAAGGCTTAATGGTGTTATAATCGAACATTTTACTCCAAGGCATCAGTGTCCTCGGGGAACGTATTTTTAGAAGATTCTGAGGCTAGCTTGACGTTGTTGAATTATGCGCCAAACTTATTGCTTTCTATTTACTGTGCAAATATATCATGGCGTTGTGGATTTTAAATCAAGTGTTACATAAAAGCTGACGCTTACAGTGGAAGACAATACGTTGGACGCTGTTATCACATGTCGAAGAACAATCGTTGTGGCAATGGAAAGGAGAGACAGAAATGACTCCGTTAAATTACATATAAGTATAAAAAAGGCAAGAAGTGATTTTGCAAGGCCATCCTATAGTACATATTTTTCTTATCTGCCACCATTACGTGGATGCCATTTATTATCTTCTTAATCAAGTTTAGATTAAGTTTCATATATACTTATTCGTCATCAATTAATGCGAGTTCAGTCCCAATTACTCATTTGATAACTTCATTAGCAGGAGTAAAAGGTCTTGCTTTGCAACATTGGTGCCATTTGGCTCAGTAAAAATATAATTGATTCAATTTCCTTGTTTCAGCAACTGCAAAATGATGTGTATCTTATCTCATTGTGATTATTCCACATGGAGAAAATTCACACCGTGAAAGATAACAGGTAGAGCGCTTTCTGTAGAGTTCTATATATTTCGTTTGTCGCATTACGAATGAGAAATGTAATAGGTCGTAATTATTACTAGCGCTGTTGAATTGATTTGACGCTTTCGGTATTCAAGAAATCAGTTTGATAACTGAGAATCAGTGTTGAAACCAAATCTGGAAAATGGTACTGATTACCAGAAAAATCGTTTTGAAAATTAATCTCGAAAAACAAAGGTATAAAAATCTTCTTTCTTTAAAAAAAAAAAAGTCTTCACAGCAATAGTTATTACTAAGGTTAGAATTTTTATGACAACATATTTTTTTTAGTAAGAGTGATGTGTTCCCTAAATATATAGAAATTCATATTATGAAGAAACTAATTGAATGAAGGTGCTTTTTAAGGGCATATTTTGGCATATTTGGCTATTTCTACGTGAAAAAGCATATTTTGATGGATTTTCGGTTATATTCAGCATATTTTCGCTTTTTCAAGAAATATACAGTCATTTTCCAAGTGGATTTGTTCTTACTCCCATGTTCACTCGAGGGTTTTCTTTTTGGACTGCAGAAAAATCTTTTTCATTTTTAATTGAAAATTTACAGAAAGTATTCATTGTGCATTTCAACTCATCAGGGCCCATAAAGCGAACTAAAAGCAGTATGTATATGAAAATATTTCAGCATAAGTTAGATATTGATGTTTGAAACAGGCTAGTTATAAGGGCATATTTTTCAAATTACAGTGCATATTTTGTAAAATTTTGTCAGAAGAGCATATTTTATTTTGCATATTTTGGTGATTTAAAAATCCTAACTCTAGTTATTACATTGTCAAATGCATGGGCGGAGTTTGAACTTTTGCTTTGGGAGGTGCAGACTCTGGGAGAAGCATATGATGTACTTGAGGGTTATTCAATATCCCCTAGTTTATAAGTGGTTCGGAGGCCTTCCCCCGGAAATTAAGAAAACAGCAACTTAAAAACACTTAGTTTTAGGCCTTTTAGATTTGAAAATGTTAAATTTCCTCGCTTAAGTAAACAAATATTAGTTAGTGCATTGGTTGTCAGTTTTAAAAGCAGCAAAACAGTACGATTATTGCATTTTGCTTTTCATTAAATTTTTATTGATACAATACTCGTATTACTTTAAAAAAGTTACGGTACAATAGTAACCTTCAGAAATTTTAGAAAAATTAAATTGAAAAGTTCTTTTGATGCCCCAGCAGTAAGCGTTGACTTAACACAAAGTCATTTTACGTTTTTCTATCTTCAAACTGTACACATCAATCAAATCGTCTAAGACCCGCTATTGCGGTGCAATTACCGCACATGCCAACATGCCAAACGTCAAGATTTGCAGTATGGCTTCATAAGAAAAATGTAGTAACTGAAGTTAATCATGTGTTATTCTTTTAGTCTTTTTTTAAGTTGCGGGGGCCAGGCCCCCCTGGTCCCTCCAGAATTCCTCCTCAAATGCCTGAAAGAGGTAGAAATACGAAAGAAATCGCACCTAAGGTTAAACGAAGAGGTTGTAATATTTGATTTTTATTATTTAGCCTCGCTTTTCTGTCATTCACGACGATGAATGAATGATTTATTTTACTTCGCGTTTCTGACACTTTTGGCTAATTACGAAGATGAGGATGAATGGTTATAAAATGAAGTTGTGACGAGACAAACACAAACAACACAATTCCTTCACTGGCTGCAGATCCAGGCGCCAGAGCAACAATACAGAGTGTTCTACAGTACATCTGTACATGGAAGTGAGATTGGCATTTGTGTCTTCTGAAAGAGTCACCATTTATACCTCTCTCGACGATGAGTGATGATATGATGAAATTGATGAAGGGACACTCACAAAGAACACCCATGCCCAGGCCGAGATTCGAATCCAGAACCCCTGTTGTCGCACCACTATGTGCTAATCACTAACTAGCCACAGAGATCGGCAAAAATAAATTTTTAAATGAAAACCGAAAATAAAGTTTAAAAACTGAAAACGGATATTTTTTTCAAATACCCATTTCAGTTTTTCAAATCAAACAAGTCTTCACAGCAATAGTTATTACGTTGTGAAATGCTTCGGAGAGGTAACAAAAATTATGCATAAAGACAGTGGCGTGTCCAAGGGGGAGGGGTCATACCCCCCTTTTTGGCCTCCTAAAAAAAGAACGTCAATCGTAAGAAAAGAAGGAAAAATTAGGGCTGACTACTCAAAAAAGTGTAACCCCCCAACCCTTTTGAAAATCCTGAGCACGCCACTGGCATATGGTTAAACGAAGAGGTTGCAATACGGATTCTTTTACATTTTTCTCAATATTCTTAAAGAATCTAAATAATGGATCATATTGTTCTGCTCGATTGGAATTAACGGTTAAATCCGAACATATTCTTCGATTCTTCTCTTGATTGTCATGTTAACGGGTAGTTACAAGGCGATGCGTGAAAGGAAATTACCCCTCTTTCTCCCGACATCGTAACAAGAAATTTCAATTACTTCTCCCATAATTACCGCAACGCCATCTCGTAATCACTTCCGTGCCCCTGTGCCCTTCTGTGCCGGTACAGAAAAAAAACCTTCATTCTTTACATTCGCCATCTGAAGAATTCCTTAGTCGCATCAATACGTGTGTGTGCGTGTCCATTGCTAAAGTGTTGCCAGCCTCAGTGTAATTTCACTACTGCTGGGAAAACCGAATGAATTTGAGACAAATATAAAAATCTTTAAAATTTAAGTCAAATTGTAAGAAAGGCAGAGGGGTTACGGGGGATGGCATCTTCCTTCATCGCTTCCTAAAAACCTCAGAGAATTTTAATCAACACCTGCGTTGCAACAATAACAGCAAAAGAGTTGTGAAAAGAAAATTAAAACGTGGGGTGTATGTAGTAAAAATATCAACAACAAGATATTTTCCGACTTGAGAAACAGGGATTCAATTAACCAACATTTTTTCTAGTGTATGCAGCAAAACGGATGTGCAGTTAACAAAATTCCAGAGTTCTTTGATCGTAACAAATTTAACGAATGCGCTAAACCTTTCCACGTGCAAGAAATAAACGAAACCGAAACAATGAAAGCGATAAACGAAATATCATCCAATGCCTCTGGTAATGATGGAATATCCATAAAAATGATTAAACTATTATTACCACATAGGCTATCTTATGTCCCCTGACGCACATCGTAAATTTCTCATTCCAGACTGGACAATACCTGGCCAGCTGGAAAACAGCACGTGTTGTTCCGATACCAAAGAAAAAAGTAATAATGTCCCTGAATGACCTTCGACCAATAAGTCTCTTACCTATATTTTCCAAAATCACAGAAAAAAAATTGTTTCCGAAATGCCAATCTGGTTTCCGTCTTGCAAACAGCACAGCAACGACGTTACTTAAAATCACCGACGATTTATTACGATCAGTAGACAAGAGAATGTCAGTAGCGTTAGTATTACTCGATCTCACTAAAGCCTTTGACAGAGTTCATCATGACCTGCTCTTAGGCAAATTAAAATACTACATACAATTTTTCACCTCCTGCACTCCGATGGTTCATATCGTATCTTAACAACAGACAGTATACGAGGTGTGTTCAAGAAAAGACCGAACTTGCGCTGTTCTTGCTTCATTGCTCATGATACACACTTTCAACCACTATCCCGTTCAAAGTACTCCCTCCCAGCGTCAATACAGCGTTGCCATTGTTTCTTCCAATTTTGGAACGCCTTCTGGAACCACTTTCTTCGATGGCGCGCAGTACTCTCGTCACATTTTCCTGTATTTCCTCGATGATCTGGAAAGCCGTCCTTTCAAAGTGGTTTTCAGTTTGAAAAAGAGAAAAAATCTCTGCAGGGGCCAAGTCCGGAGAATAGGGTGCGTGGGGCACATCAGAAGTACGATTTTTTTTTACCAGATAACTTGTGACAAGGTGAGATGTGTGAGGTGGAGCGTTGTCATGATGCAACATCCACGACTGATTCCCCCACAGTTCAGGCCTCTTCCTACGCACAGCATCTCTCAATCGTGTTAGAATTCTCTGCTAGACTTCCTTGTTTACCGTCTGACCAGGTGGTACAAATTTATGGTGCACAACGCTTTTCTAATCAAAAAACACAACCATCATCACCTTGATTTTTGACCAACTCGTCTTTGGTCGAGGAGACCGTTTCCCCACCCATTGCGAAGACTGCCTCTTCGTTTCCACATCGTAACCGTAAACCCATGTATCATCTCCTGTTACGATTTTCTTGAGAAAGTTTTCATCCGCATTTCCATTTGCAAGTAGTTTCTGGCAGATTTGAACTCAATTCTGCTTCTGGTCATTGTCAACAAACGCGGAACGAATTTTGCACTGACGCGATGCATGTCAAATTTTTCACTCAGGATTTTATGGTAGGATCCTACACTTATGCCAACTTCTTCAGCAACCTCACGGACAGTTGAACGACGATTTTCACGAATTACAGTGCGACCAATCTCAACATTTTGGTCGTCTGTTGACGTGGAAGGTCATCCAGCCCTTGGATCTTCGGCAATCGAACGCCTGCATTCCTTAAAGCGCTTAAACCTATCATAGCACTTCGTTCGGCTCATGCAGTCATCCCAGTATGCTTGGTTAAACATTTTGAATGTTTCCGTAAATGTTTTCCCAAGTTTTACGCAAAATGTCACACACACGCGTTGTTCCTCCAACTCCTTCATTGTTGCTTTGTCACTAATTCGACGAGCTCACTCAATCGTCTGCTACTCGACAACTAATGCATAGATCGGAACCCAGTAAAAGGCAATCTCTTACCAAGATATGCCGCTAGGTGCGCACGATAGCCGGATCACGCCATCTGCAACCCTTGGCGGGCTATTAGAAAAGTTCGGTGTTTTTTTTTAACAAACCTCGTACATAAACGCTGCCACGCCCCCTCTCTCTAGCACCATGCCATTGAAAACTGGTGTCCCACTGGGATCCATTCTAGCCCCTCTCCTCTATACCATTTTTACAGCCGACGTACCTACAGTAATCAATCACAGCAAAGCTAATTTTTACGCAGATGACACTCAACTACAAATTCCTTTTCCACCGAAATCACAGGATGCAACCTTAGCTTTGCTCAATGATGATTTATCCATCATAAATAGCCTACTTGGTGTAATATGGTCAGCATATTGAGGATTTTTTCATAAAAACTTGCTGTAAAAGTAACGGTCTAAAAATAAACCCACAAAAATCAACTCTATCTGTTATGGGTTCCCGAAATAATCTCTCTCTGATAAATCCTAACGAGATATGCATCAAACTAAACACATCTATTTACTTTAATCAACAGGTGTAAAAAATCTAGGCGTCATTTTCCATGAACGCCTTAACTGGGATATTCATGTCCAAGAACAAATTTTAAAAAGCTTACGCTATGCTAAGATCGCTACACAGTTTCAAAGAATGCCTAAAAACAGGGATTAAAATTAGATTAATACAATCACTGATCTTTCCTATACTAGACTACTGCGACGTAATTTGGACCAGATCTATCCGTTCGAAACAAAACAAAAATTCAGAAAGTCCAAAACTCATGTTTCCGTTTCGTGTACCACGTAAGAAAATATGATCATATCCTCCCAACCCCAAACGCAAACGAAATGTTCAACATGGCCAGACACCGAAAATTACACCTGTGTTGCTTTATTCTTAATGTTTTACAAACCAAAACACCTGAAAACCTGTTCCAGAAATTAAAATTCAGAAGGGAAATACATCATTATAAAACAAGGTGAAAAATCAAAACTTGAGCTTCCAAAACACACACTAGCGCTTTTCAAATCATCATTTACATATTCAGCTGCAAGAGCGTGGAATGAACTTTGTCATTCCATGACGTCCCTCACTAATCGCAACAACTTCAAAGACAAACTCAAAAACCTATTGTTAAATGAATAATATCTGTTCCAGCACTCATGAATAGTAGCTCTCACTTCTGAACTGACTTCCTAAAAACAAGTATTCTCATTTTGCTTCTTTACTTTCTCGCTAACATGTTGTCAACCCTTTGTCCTTTCTCGTGTATTCAAAATATTTATATATTTTAGCTTCATCTTAATTTGTGCAACGCAATGCAATGCCCCACGTTGGGGCGTCACAAAATGCCATGCCCCACGTTGCGGTGCCACAAAATGCAATGCAACGTGCCACCACTCGCAACTCCAGGTTATGGAGATCCGAATTGGCAACACACCGCTCCTTGCTCCGGCTGGTCAGTTGGGAGCACCAGTTCTCACCCAGGGATCGGGATTAAGACGATCCACACTTCCTCCAGGAAGGAAACCGCCGAATTGCGACACGTGACAGTAAATAAAATTTCAAATACTTTATAATTAAAATGTCCAAAATCTTTAATCACGAATCGCGCGCGTACATACTGATTCGCACAAGTTAAAAGTTTTAATTTGTTGGGTCATGCACGCTCGCAGGCAGTGATGAACAACTTATTTAACACGAGAGTCCGCGCACCGCCTTCACAGTTAATAGCAATACCTCAACTCCTACCTCAAGCGCGAGGCGCAGCATAACAGATTGTTCTAACTTACAATACAAACTCATAACATAAAATAACACAAGAAAAACTGGTAATTTATATGACACATCAATGTTAATTAGCGATAGTAAGCTAAAGTTCAGGTTGGCAACAATTAAAAATGCCAACGTGGAAGTTTTTACATCGCCAAGAACACGAAGCGTGGTTCCCCCACTCCTGACATAAACAGCCAATAGGAATACGATATTTTATTGAAAACGAGGGAGAAATACTTTACTATAATATTACAATATTAAACGACATAGAAATAACTAAACTGATTTTATCAATAAATCATATTTGCTCTTGTACATAAAAAAAATGCTTAAATAAAGATTTAGTTTATAACGAAGACAAATTACTTCAATCTTGTACATTGTTGAACAAAAATAGATATTAAGAAGAGATGTATTTAACTTGTGCTTAAACAATGAAAACGTTGCATATATTATTTGGGATAATTATTAGCCTATAAATTCTGAATAAATGTTGCAAAAATACGCGAATAATATTATAACATAAGATAAATCGTGAATATATATATGAATTATGAAAACAATTAAGTATAAATAATTTAATCCAAGTTCTTAACTTGAAAGTATACGAATAAGGTAAATGCCAATATACAACTTAAATCTGCCTAACATGGCGGTCGTTACATTTGTATTAGTCTTACACCAAACACAATCGTGTGTATTAATTTGTATATCCTTGTGTATGTTTTTACTTTTGTGTGTGTGTAAGCGAGCCTTTGTTCTCACTTTGTATTTGTTCCTTTTGTGTGTCATCTTTTTTCCCCCTTTCTTTATGGTTTCTTATTTGTATTTAGTATCTCGCCCTTCAATAAAGGATAATTCAATTGAAATGAATGCCACGTGATACATCTGTTATCTCATTATCCCAGTGATATATTAGTGACATGTCCTAAAATTGTTCCCAACAATCAAATTTATGGTCATTTTGTCACTAAATTTAATTTACTTTCTCTCTCTCTCTCTAAATAGCCTTATATTGCATCCTGCACCAGATTGAATATTCTGGATCTTCCTCACATCTGAAAGGTAATTTCTTTTCTATAAATGTCATACCGTTTCTTTTAGAAAGAGATTTTTCTTAGTAAAGTTTCTGTTTAGTCTCCCGGCCTCCCTGATGGCGCAGTGGTAGCGTCGTTATCTTGTAATCAAGGGTCCCGGGTTCGATACCCGGTGGAAGCACATAGTGGTTTGGATCCCACTTTAAACTGTGGTCCAGTCCCGTTTAGCCTTACTGTGCATAAAGTGATTGAGTTTGTGTTTTACACAAACTCAATCAATCAGTCAATATTTAGTCTTTCTCTCTGTCTTTTTCTCTCTCGTTCTATCTATCTCTCACTTTCTGTATTCTCTCTTTGGCCTTTAACTATCTTTCTCTCTCTCTCTCTCTCTTTCTCAATCGCGCTGTTCTCTCTCTCTCTCTCTCATGTGTCAAGGAAGTTGAGCAAAATGCTTCGCTGTAACCCATATGCAAACGAGCACCATATAAAGAGGGACGGAGGGCGATGAAAAGGGGTCAAGGAACATTCTTTTGAACCCTCCTGCGCGACGCACTCGGGAGAGGCGCGACGCCAAATGCATCTTCTCGCCCACCTGTGCATGGCGCTCGCCACACCTGAGATGCAATCCGCGCTGCACAGCGGCTATTTCGGGAACCCTTTCATCTCAGACGAGCCTCTTTGATGCTGCCGCGCTTGGTGACATGGAGAAGCTCATGACTTGAGAAGCGTTTGTTAACATTTCAAGGTTCCCATTCATTTTTATCAAAAACAAACTCCTCCACCTTTCTATTCTGTAATGTTCTTACTTATTTTAACCCCGTTTACAGAACACTTTTGGTGGAAATATGAAAGCGGAGTTCGAAAGGCGTTACTTTTCCGTGTTTGCGTTAGTATTGTGCTACCAATCTTACATCCAGATGAGCAGTGGCGTGCCTAAGATTTTCGAAAGTGATTTTTTAGTAATGAGTCATCATTTTGCCATGTTTTCCTGCCAACGTTCTTTTTTTACAAACACTGGGCCATGACTCCACCAATCGCTTCTTGGTCACGCCACTGAAGATGAGTGATTATTTGATTAACTGTCATCAAAATCTTTTTCAGAACTGGCGTGCTCGTTACCTGAAGATGATAACGGCATTAGCTCTAGACCAGGATTCTCAAACCCTTCAAGTCGTTCATGTATGTATCCCTGGGGGTACGCGATCATCTGGGAAGAGAAATGTGGAGAATATCCACACGACAACATCTTTGTTTCATATGTTTTGAAATTAAATATTCGTTGGAAATCAATAATAGACTAAATTTGGACCCGAATATCCGCTTGAAAGTTTCAAGTGCACAGCCGGACATCAAGAAACTGTCAGGCTATGCAGGCACATCCTTCTCACTAGAGTGCGCGTCAAATCTCCTGCTTATGGCCTTGAACGGCTGAACAGCACCAGCGAATCACAGACGTGCGGCGTTGCCTAGTTCCGTGACAAGGCGTTTCACTCAACCACGCTGTCTCTTTTCCGTGTGAGATTTCGACATGGCACCGCTGCAGTGCGCTGCTATTGGCTATTGCCATATGCAGGAGATTTGACGCGTACTCTAGAAACTCTGAGGATTTACAATAAAAACTCCAGAATTGTGCTTGACAGTTTGTTTACAAACTTATTTATGTTCTTTACTTTTTTTTCAACAACTCTGGAAAAAATATACGAAACTTAAAATTTTTTGTACACTTGTTAGCATACATGTGTTTCACGTTTTTATTCTTGTAACTGATGATAAAGGAACACCCATTAAAATAATGCACGTGGGATTCTAATGTTTATTTATTTACCGTCTTTTCACATACAGCTTGAATGCCATTTTGCTCCATTGCAGATACACGCCTCCAACATATCCAATTCGTCCCACCAATCGGGCAGTCAAAAACCTATGGTGGGGTTACATTAGACGTAACGACTAAAGGGTACAATGCAGGGTCGGATTAAGACGAAATTGGGCCTGATGCGTAAAATTGATAGCATTAACTTCAAATCCTCGGTGAACAATAAACACAACGACGTTATAGTTACGTCACAGTGCAAAGAATAATAGTAACTGTATAATAAGTAGGGCTCAGAAGTTGAGGAAAATCCTTTTTTTTTCTTAGTATCCGAAGACGAGACCCAACATAATATAATTACGTCGTTCGGAAAGTAAGTTCCATCATGCCACAAAATGAAAAATATAAATAGTAATATCATGATCTTTATAGGGGTGAGAATATATACATGGTACAACATTCACACATAATCGCTATAAGAATTCAAGCACGCATCACAGCGAGATACCAAGTTCGTTATACCCCTATCATAGAACGTTTCCGCCTGAATGGAGAACCATTGGGAAACTGTAAGTTTCAGTTCTTCGTCAGTACCATAATGTATTCCAGCAAGGAATGCCTTAAGGGTGGAGGAACAAATGAAAATCAGATGGGGAAAGATCAGGACTGTAAGGGGGTGTGGTAGTTTTTCCCAAGGAAGGTTGTCAGGAGTTCCTGAGTTGCGTTTGCCACATGCGGACGAGCATTGTCGTGGAGGAAAATGACACCCCGACTGAGCATGCCACGTTGTTTGTTTTGTATTGCACGACGCAGGTTTTGAAGTGTCACACAATAGGTTTCGGCATTGATGTGCTGTCCACGCTCCATAAATTCCACAAGCAATACTCCATGCCTATCCCAAAACACAGTGCACGATGCACATGCTTTTTTTGTTCGTAAGCTTTGGTTTTGGTTGCGTTTTCCCGCGGTGACGCGGAGTGCCTCCACTCCATGGTGCTTCGTTTCTGTTCTGGGGTTTCATGCAAAACCCATGTCTAGTCTCCAGTCACAATCCGATCCAACAACTCTTCCCCCTCCTCACTATACCGTTTCAAAAACTAATGCACTTCCCATTGTTTCCTTTTTGGCATTTTCGGAGAGCTGGTGAGGGACCCAACGGTTACACAATTTGCGAAATTTCAAATTTACTATTACAATTTCATACAGCACAGTTCTGGAGATTTGTGGAAACTCTAATGACAGCTCAGACAAAGTGAATCGTCTGTTCTCCCTAATCTGCTCTTCCACTAAACGAACCAAATTGGGATTCACAACAGACGGTCGACCACTTCGTTCTTCATCATGAACACTAACCCGTCCACCTCGAAACCGTCTCACCCATCTTCTTACTATTGAAGCACTCATTATTCCTTCTCCATACACCTCACAAATCTGACGGTGGATATCCGTAGCTGGAACATTACGTGCATCCAGAAAACGGATCACGGACCGCACCTCACACGTGGCGGGAGTTTGGATTGTCCGAAACATAACAACAACGCACTACGCACTACTCTCCTGACCAACTTGCCTCAGACTGACGTCTGGACTTCATCAAGGTTGTGGCTACACAAGGCGCATGCGCATTCACACTGCCCCGCTTGCAGCGCCACGGTATTCATCAGTGGAACTTACTTTCCGAACGACGTATATATGTTCATTTTGGGTCATTGTAGGCCAGAAAAAGGTGGGTTTTATTTGTCCTTTTTTTTGCCTTTTTCGGCGTTTTTTGGCGTATTGGTCCTTTTTTAGCTTTCTTTTAGGTCTTAACGGCATTTTTTGCAACTTCACCTTCTTTCGACTACGTTTTTACTGCCCATTCTCAATTCGAATCATCATCAGTACATCACCTCTTAAACATCCTTTCTGTAGTAAAGAAATAACAAAAAGAGGAAAGAAAGAAATATATTTGAACCATCCCTGAAAGGAGAGAAAAACACTTTTGGACGACTGAAATAGGATCCGAAGTCCTATTTCTGTAACCCTAGTGTGGTTAGGCCAAATATGATTCTTCAAATATGATTTATCAAATTATGTTAATCTAAAAAATATATTATGTCTGAAAAAAGATGCATTTCATTCATATAGGTTTTTCGCACTGTGTGTTCCATACCACCAGAATTTTGAATTTTTTTTTATTCATTCAATATGTAATTAAAACTGAAGTTATTAATTAATTTGGATCACATTTATACGTCCTTTTTCCGTTTGTAGGTCTTTTTATAGGTCTTTTTTTGCCAATTTATAGGTCTTCAACTTCCGAGCCTAATAATAAGTAAGGTTGTGTCTAGGCGTCCGAAATTGGGTCTCCAAATTTCATTCTAAGATTTATTTTCAGGTTAATATAGCAAAAGAAAACTGTTCAGCTTTCGGAAAATTTTCGTCTGTTTTCATCTGGGCCTATTTCAGGAATGGGCCTAATGCTGCAGCATCAATAGCACCCACCTTAATCCGTGACTAGTACAATGCGAAAAAGGGTTGAGAACCACCGCTCTAGACAACTTACACCAGTATTTTCAGAACTCGCGTGTCCGGTCCCTGAAGATGAGAGAAGAGATTACCCAGTCGTTTGTTAACCCCGAAGCTCTCTTTCGTTAGCGACAACGGTTTCCGTCTTCCAAGAGTCTGTGTAACCTTCATCGAAAAAGCTCGTATATTAATAGCCAGTAACGTACTGAGCGTTTTGCGACCGGTGTTCCATGTAGCGCTTGCACGCTCAGTCACAGCCGAGACACATGAGATCGCCTTCTCAGTGAAAACAAACGAACTTCCCTGCTGTGGCGTCCAATAACAACAATCGTGTTCCGGCGTTTTGGAGACGTTCCAGAACACCAGCTGTATATTTACCTTTAATTACTCTGGGGTTGCGCGCGTCACTCTCTAATGTTGAGCTTATCTCGTTCGCGTAACGCATGAGGGGACTCGACCTGCGGTATTTTGGATATCGATCTGTGTCCGCCCATAGCGACCCACTTCCAAATAAATTGTGCCGTTCAAGGTTGCAGTGCATTGGAATGTCTGACGGACGGACGGAGCTATCAACTTTTATGTTTCAGTCGCAAGGTGACATAAGTTGCACTTAATTATTGTTAAGTCCACAGATAGGCTATACCCTGTTCCAGGTATCTCTGTAGCAAGGCCGCGCATAGCGGCAGAGAAGAGGGGACATCGAGTGGGCAGAGGGAAGCAGTACACGCTGCTGGGAAGGCTGGTAACTGCAGTCAGTAGTATAAGTGGCCCGGTTCTACGCCCGAAAATGAGGCTCGGTGAGGCTCGCAGTGTTGCCAACCCCTTATTCGAAAAAATCACCAAGGTTTTTATCTCGGTCTAACCTAATTTAAAGCAAAAAGCTGGCAATACTGCGAATCTCACCGAGCCTCATTTTCTTGCAGTGTTGCCAGCTCGAGCGAGGCGTAGCCTTTTATGGTGTATGTTAACGGTTTGCTCTCGTAAGGCATGAGCCTTATTTTCTCGCAGTGTTGCTAGCTCACCCCAAGAATATTTCACCATGTGATATTTTACAGGCGAAGCTAACCTACAAATGGGAGTTGGCAACACTGGCAACATCAATTGCGGTTTAGTGTTGCTAACTCACCTCAAGAATATTTTACCATGTGATATTTTACAGGCGAAGCTAACTTACAGAGTAGTAGGATCAAGCCGGTTGACCAACCGAAAATGGCGCTCGGTGGCGCTCGCAGTGTTACCAACTCCTCACTTGAAAAAATCACCAAGGTTTGTTTTTGGGTCTAACCTAACCTCAAGCAAGGAGCTGGCAACACTGCTTGAGGCTTTTCTCGCAGTGTGGCCAACTCACCCCAAGAAAATTTCACCATGTGATATTTTACAAGCGAAGCTAACCTACAAATGGGAGTTGCCAACACTGATTAGTGGAGGTGCACGGGTTGAGTGCCATCAATTGGCGATCAGTGTTGGCAACTCACCCCAAGAATATTTCACCACATATTATTTTACAGGCGAAGCTAACCTACAAATGGGAATTGGCAACTCTGGCAACATCAATTGCGATTCAATATTGCCAACTCACCTCAAAAATATTTCACCATGTGATATTTTACAGGCGAAGCTAACCTACAAATAGAAGTTGACAACACTGGTAACATCAATTGCGATTCAATGTTGCCAACTCACCTGAAGAATATTTCACCATGTGATATTTTGCAGGCGAAGCTAACCTACAAATAGAAGTTGACAACACTGGTAACATCAATTGCGGTTCAATGTTGCCAACTTACCTGAAGAATATTTCATCATGTGATATTTTACAGGCGAAGCTAACCTACGAATGGGCAACACTGACTAATAGAAGTGGCCGGGGTTGCGTCCGAATCAGCAGCAGATGTCACCTAGAGCGCTGTTCCATCCGGGACTCAGCCAATCTCTGTTGTCTGAATTTGCGGTAGACGTGGAGTCGGAGGGAGGCGCGACAGATGCACGCTTGAACTCGCTGTGACGCTGCGCTTGGCAGCCATATTCTAACTTTCATTTTGTACAGACAATATTTACTGATTAGAGGATGTAAAACTCAGTTATATTTTAATATTTTATCGATAATGAATGCAGAAAACGTAAATGATGAAATAGCGTGTTATATTTTTTAATGTGAGTAGTTAGGTGGAAATCATTGTCATGTTTGTTTGCGCCCCAGAGCGCGGTGGGTGAAGTTCGGGCTGACACCTGGCGGGAAAAGTGACAGGCGTACTACAAGGGGACATGCAGATTCGGACGACTTGGACGCGACTTCGAGTGCACGCGAGAGCAACGGGGGAGAACGGGATGGAGCGCTTGCCAATCCGGACACGGCTTTTGTAAACCTCTCTCGGGAACGATGTGCCACACACGCGCGCGCGCGCCTATCGGTAGATTACGTTTCGCGTATTTATTCGTTGTGCTGGCACAGCGTGATGAGTAAATAATGCATTTTCTCATTTTTGAAGTACGAATGCACTTTATCGTAATCTTCCAAGTCCCGGGGACACTAATGTTTGTATATCGTGACTTTTGTAAACCTCTCTCGGGAACGATGTGCCACACACACACACACGTGCACGCGCTGGCGCCTCTTATTATTTCTGTATTATGGCGCAAACACATCTAGAAAAACTACAATTTTGCTCCCTCTCCTCTCTGCGTGTGCTATCAACAATACGTAAGCCTTGGGACGACGAAAATTACACAACGGTGAGCCTCGTCAATACACCTACCCCGCAACATCTGGAGCGTGCAAAATACATAAATAGCGGGTCGCTTGGGTGTATACAATTTGTTTTATTTATATTTTGTTTCAAAGCAAGCGAGATAACCGGAGCATGCAGGCACACAACAGCGAGCTGGGATGGAAGATCATCAGCATATCCGGAGCGTGCAGGTACATAATAGCGAGCTGCTTGGGCGTTAGCGTGGCTTCGCCGGATGCAATACACACGATGCTTAGATTACAACAGGTTGTTAACATTAGCTTTGGGGAAGAATATTCTAGAGAAGATTGTCTCAGAACATTTTCATAGTTTCACACTTCTATTAAATTGGTAGAAAAAATATATTAGTGGGCAATAAAATCTGAAGAAGATTTGTGTCTAGCAAAAATAAGCTAAATAGAATTACACATGCATACAATATTTATTTTTTTTCTATCTACAATCATATTTTTCTTATATATTTTTTCAATTTTTTTATAGGGTTGATTAAAGCACATATTTGAAGAAGACAATGCTCCACCACCAACCGATCACATATAAATAAACATACCCAAAAAAAAATGCGCTCCATGAAAAGTTGCCCTGTGTGCAAAACAGCCATATCAAGCAAAAATTTTGCAAGACATTGTCGCACCTGCGTGCCAAGCAAGCATTTGGCTGCCACCGAATTGTGTTCCGGATGCAATAAATACATTACAATTGCGTATGTCAAGAAGCATAAGCTTACTTGTCTAAGCAAAAATACATCTGGGGCTCAACCGTCGACCAGCTCAACCAAGAGGAAGGCAGAAGCAGCCTCCATCAATGCACCACCTGCTAAACGCGTCAAGCCTGCGATAAAAGCAGACCGGTCTGCTTTTGGGGGAATATTAGGAGATTACATTCAATTGTCGGATGGCTCATGCGACGTGCGTAGCTTTTTAGAGGAGAAGCAAGCAGAAATAGTTTCTATTTTTAGTAATGCACTGGCTACGCACTCCTCCACTAAATTCTACGCATCGCTTTGTTGCTGGTACAAGAAGCCGTCTGATGAAATTTACAGCTTCTGCCACAACACCAAGGCGAAGACGCTGCATTTGGCGGATGTCGACAACCTCGAGGACATCTACAACAAGTTTGTCGAGGAGCTGCTGGCAAAGCAAGAAGAACATGAAGCTAAGGGCTCGGGGGGTTCGCTGTGTGGTGAGCCTCACGAGCTGCGCGTCAAACTTTCCAAGTTTGTGCCTCTCTCCGCCTCCAGCTACGTCCGCTTACCAGAAGCGATTGAGGATAAAAAGGCCGTCCTGAACATTCAAAACAGTGACGCCAAGTGCTTTCTCTGGTCTGTGCTTGCAGCATTGCACCCTGTCGACTGGAAAAACCATCCATACCGAGTTAACCACTACCTACCCTACGAGCCTGAGCTGGAAGATGCCATTGCTGGGATTGACTATCCGGTGGCGCTTTCGGACATTCGCAAGTTTGAGGCCCGTACACACAACCCTCGGTTGGCCATCAACGTTTATGGCCTCATCGACGAAAATGTGGTGTACCCCATTCGGGTGAGCGACGTAGACGACGACGGTGCGCAGGAAATTCACCTTCTGCTCATCAAGAATGAAACTCACCATCACTACACCCTCATCCGTTCTCTCTCTAGACTTGTTTCGAGCCAGCTGAGCAAAGACGAACACCACATAGAAGTTTGTCCCAGGTGCTTGTCTAAATTTCGTAATCGAGAATGGCAGGATTACCAGCGCATCAGAGGCCGCAACATCGCTGCCGAGAAGCTTGCTAACCACAAGCTCTACTGCAATGCCAACGAACCTGGGCTGGCAGACTTGCCCGAACCTGGCACCGTGGAACGTTTCCACATGCACGGTGCCATGGTAGAGCACCCCGCCATCATCATCACGGATTTCGAGGCCTTCCTCAAACCCCTGTCCACTTGCGATCCCGATCCTGAAGTTTCTTCCACCACCCCTTACCAACTCCACGAGGCATCCAGTTTCGCATACGTTGTCGTGCGACGAGACCAACACATCGCCCCCGAGCCCTACGTGTACCGTGGTCCCGACGCTGCCAAACACTTCCTCGAGAGGATGGTTGTCGAGGCTATCGAGATAGGGAAGGTGCTGTTGACCCCCAAGTCTATGCTCCCACTGACCCCCGACGATCAACGTAGACACGACGAGGCCATCGCTTGCCCTGTCTGCGTCGAGGAGTACACCGCCAACAACTGTAAAGTCCGACACCACGATCACTTTAACGGTAGGTACGTTGGTTCTTGGTGCAACGACTGCAACCGCTTGGCTCGGGACCCGCGCTTCATCCCTGTGTTTTTTCACAATGGCTCGGGGTACGACTTTCACCACCTGATCAAGCATCTTGGGTACGACAACGAGCGAATCAACGTCCTGGCGCAGAACGAGGAGTGTTACATCAGTGTGAGCAAATGGGTTCGAATCCCAGAATCCGACTCTACCGTCGAACTTCGCTTCCTCGACTCCCTGAGGTTCCTCCCGGCCAGCCTCGATGCTCTTGCGGGGAAGCTTAGCGACGAGAAAATGCTCATCACCTCTGCGAATTTTCCGAACTTGGACGCCGGTCTCTTCAGGCGTAAGGGGGTCTACCCCTACGAATACATCACAGACCCTACCAAGTTTGCGGAGACGTCGCTTCCTCCTCGAGCAAACTTCTATAGCAAACTGCAAGGCTCGGGCATCTCTGAGGATGACTATAACCATGCTCAGTCCATGTGGTGTGAGCTGGATTGCCAAAATCTCGGAGACTACCACGACGCCTACCTCAGACTTGATGTGACGCTCCTCGCCGACGTGATCCAGGCGTTTCGTGCAACTGCGAAGACCATCTACCACCTGGATCCCGCCTACTTCTATAGTCTCCCCGGACTGGCATGGTCAGCCATGTTTCTGGTGACGAAAATTGAGCTGGAGCTTCTTTCGGACGTGGACATGATGCTGTTTGTGGAACGTGCCGTGCGGGGTGGAATGGTCCAGGTGTCGCAGCGACACTCGCACGCCAACAACCATCACATGGCTACTGGCTACGACTCCACCCAACCGTCCAGCTACATCATGCACACGGACGTGAATAACTTGTATGGGCACTCCATGATGCAGCCACTCCCCTTTAGAGGGTTCGAGTGGGCTGACCCTTCCAACTTCAACATTAAAGGTTTCGACGATTCGAAACATGGGTTCTTCGCCGAGGTGGACCTTGAGTTCTCCGAGAAGCTGCAGGATTCGTTCTGCGATCTTCCCCCTGCACCCGAGTTCAAGTGTCCACCCGATTGCAACCAGAAGAAGCTCGTCATGGATTTCGAACCCAAAAAGAATTACGTCCTTCACTACCAGAATCTCCGGTGGTTGATGCAGCAAGGGGTCACAGTCCACGCAGTTCACCGTATCCTCAAGTTCGAGCATTCTCCGTGGTTGCGTCCATATATCGAAGTCAACACTAAACACCGCATCGCAGCCACGTCCGAGCTTGATAAGGATTTCTTCAAGCTCATGAATAATGCGGTGTTTGGCAAGACCATGGAGAATGTGCGAAATCATGTAGATGTGAGGCTAATATCAAACAAAGCACAATGTCGCAGGCTCGTAGCAAACCCGTTATTCAAATCGAGGACTATTTATAATGAGCAGCTTGCTCTGGTGCATATGAGGAAGAACAAGGTGATGCTCAACAAGCCAATTTATGTTGGTGCCTCAGTATTAGACCTGAGCAAACTGCACATGTTTCAAATATATTATGGGATACTACGCCAGCACTATAACGACAATATCAACCTACTCTACACGGACACAGATAGTTTGATGTACCACGTTCACACAACCGACGCATACGGGGATATAGCCACAGTTCCATCTTTGGTTAACCTCTTTGACACGTCAGGCTATCCCCAACCGAACCAGAGCGGTATCCTGGCCCGCAACAAGAAGGTGCCTGGCAAACTCAAAGATGAGAAGGACGGAGATGTGATTCTTGAGTTTGCAGGTCTTCGCGCCAAGGCCTATACCATCAAAGCCGAGGGTAGCGTTACCAAGAAGGCCAAGGGTGTCGGCAGACAGGTGGTTCGGCAGCATCTCACATTCGAGGACTTCGTGGATTGCCTCAAGACCAGGTCGTCGGTTCTAAGAGCAGAACAGCGCATCCAGAGCGTCGACCACGTGTTGACCACCAACAAAGTGAGGAAGATTGCCCTGGATCCCAACGACGACAAGAGGTGTGTTCTCCAATGTGGAATCCACACACTGCCGTGGGGGCACTATCGCTTAGCAGAAAGCAAAACCTGCAACATATGTCCATCTTCAACAGAAGATTCATAAAACAAAAAAAACAAAAAAAAAAACAAAAAAAACAACACTGACTGTTATTACAAAAAACTTTGACTGTATTTTAAATAACCAGCATAATATGAATCTTTTTGGTTTCCGAAAACAAACCAACATGGAGACTGTACACCGCGCGACGACAGATCATGAATTTCTACCTTCCATGTTAACTAAACTCAACGGTCTACTGATTGTTCACCTTAACAGCATTTGGACGAAATTGGATGACGATGTGGGCAAGATGTTTTACGTCTTCAACAACAATTTACATTTCTACGAAATTCCGATCGATGGAAAACTTCAAATCGTCGTGAATCCGGAAAACGTAGGCGAAATCAAAATATCTACCGGCAAGAACATTTTTCGAATCAAGCACGACAAGATGCTTTCTAACATTACGTACGATGTTTCCGCAGGAGATTACCTGTACGTCGAACTCCTAGGAGATTACGACAAACTTATTCCTCTCTTCGTAGAATTACGAATCGTCTATCCTATTATAAATAACCGTTAACCAAAATGCCTAACGATATTTTCGGCAACACCAAGCGTGTAGACCACGCAGAAGAGATTCTCATGTTGGACGTCCGAATTAAAAAGTTGAGGAGCGATTTGATCGCTTTGCAGGAGACCTTAAACAAAAGTTTAGAGTCGGAAATCGCTACGCTCCAAACGCAATGTCTCGACCCCATTCTGAAAATCGATTCCGAACTGAAAACGCTCATAAAAAATTATGTCGACGTACCTTCTTACGACAACGTTCAAAATATACAGTTGAGCGTGGATAAGCTTCAAAATGATTTGGCCAAATTGCAGCAATTTCAATCGAAAAATGAAGATTTGGAAAAATTGAAACTCGAAATCGAAGAACGAACTTCTGCAATCGAAAAGAATTTCTCTGAACTTCAAACCGTCGTGAAAGATATTGATGTAGAACGCTTGCACGTTGTTGTTTCCAAATTACAAGAAGAATTCGCCAGCACGTTGGAAGAAATTAAATCCAAGTTACAGACTTTGGAAGATACCATGACCAACCTACCATCGTCAGACGAACTGCAAGTCATCAGCAAAAGCGTCGCGAACATAAAAATTCAATTGGAGGCTTATTAAGATTTCGAACACATTCAAACCACCATCGCTACGCTTCAGGCATCTCTGGAGTTGATCAACGAAGAAATTAAAAATATTCACGCTGAAGCAAGTGCGTTGACGAGCATACAAGACACGTTGAGCACGGTTCAGCAGAAGATCGAATATTTAGAAAATTTGAACGTCGAAACGAACCTTGCTCATTTTCATCACGTACTGGACAACATACAGGGTGACTTGGAATCGTTACGGACGAGCGTACCTTCGAGCGAAGATTTGGAAAAATTGAAAACGGCGGTGACGGCACTATCCGATTCGAGCGACATCAAAAATTCATTGAGCGATCTCGAGAGTAGGGTGGCCAATCTCCCCACCTCCAAAGAATTACACGCTTTGAAAAGGAGCATATCACGTATGCTGAAACGACTGGAAACGGAAACGGCGAACGTGGAACAGATTCGAGACGAACTTACTTCGCTGGTGTCGACGCTGCCCACTTCGCAGAGCGTCGCCGACCTTCACACACAGTTTACCGAGATGCGAAGCATCGTGAACGATCTTACCGAGAAGAGCTCGAAATTGAATCAAGTCGAGAACCTTCAGAATATCGTCGTCAACATCAGAGATCAAGTTGGAGTGCTGGAATCCACGCAGGAATCGACGCTGGCCTCTTTCGGTGCCAAATTACAAGAACTCAACGAAAACTTCAAGCAGTTGAACGTGGAAGTGAAAATCAAACCGTCATTTTCTACAGTAACGGATACCATCGTCGAACATTTGTTGCCCGTACAAAATACACTGGGACAGCTTCACAGCAACCTCGTTAGCGTCGATACTAAATTCGCTAAACTGCATTCTCTGCAAGCCATCGAAATCAACAGCGTACCCAATCAACAGAGAATCTCCACGTTCGTTGAAGGTAACAAACTGTACATGTTGCATCCTTATCATCCGTACTACAAGTTTCTTCTCGATGGCACGATTCAGATAAACGAATTTTCGTACTGGTCTCACGGCAGAAAAGCTAGCGTTCCCACCATGACCTTGATATCGAATCGTGGTGTCCAGAAAGCAGGAAACATTCCTCTGGCACGTTGGAACGAAACGCGCAACATATATGAAATACACGAAGACGAAGATCTCACCGTTTTTGACGTGAGTGCCGGCGATAAGCTGATCATTCAAAACACTGGTGAGGTGCCACCCTCTTTGAATCCCATCACGCTGGTGCTTCTCTTCAAACGTAATCTCTAAAAAATGTCTAGGCAAGCCATCGTCGAAGAATTGCATAAACCTGCACGTCGCAACTACGAACGTTTGGCGGTGGTGACCAAGGGAATCGACGACCTCTGGCAAAGTGACCTCGTGGAGATGAGTAGCGGCAATCTAAAAAATGTGCATAAATTGAACAAGGGCAACAAGTACCTCCTCACCGTCATAGACACGTTTTCGAAATTCGCATGGGCTCTACCTTTGAAAGCCAAAACGGGGACATGCGTCACGGAAGCATTCAAGACAATTTTTCGCGAAAGCGACAGACGGCCTCGGTTTTTGCAAACAGACAACGGTAAAGAATTTTACAATGCCGTATTCCAAAAGTTTATTCAAAAACATGACATTCGACATTATTCAACCTTCAGTCACATCAAAGCCAGCATCGTGGAAAGATTTAATCGAACCTTGAAAACACACATGTGGAAACGATTCACGCTTCGAGGAAATTACAAATGGGTCGACATACTGCCGGAACTCGTCGACACCTATAATGATGCGGTACACAGAACCATAGGCATGAAGCCAGCTGACGTTACGAAATCCGACGAGCAGCGTTTAATTTCTACAGTTTACTGTCCAAAGTACACTCCCACGACTACCAAGAAATCAAAATTCAAAATTGGAGACCAGGTGAGGATCAGCAAATTCAAACGCACCTTCGAGAAGGGATTCACAAAAAATTGGAGCACGGAACTTTTTACGGTGGTTCGAGTTTTACCCGGAAACCGACACACGTATATAATAAAAGATAGTAGCGGCGAGATTTTGAAAGGAAGATTTTACGAAGAGGAACTCTCTAAAACAAAACATCCCGACACGTACCTCATCGAGAAAGTATTGCGTAGGAAAGGCGACAAACTGTTTGTCAAATGGCTGGGACTTCCGGAAAAAAGTTGGATCGACGCGAACGAAGTGATCTTGTAAGTACATGGAATGTCGTGAAACGTCTACCGGATTCGGAAAGTCAAACGAGAAAAAAGAACGGCGAGTTGCTTCCCGACAGCATCCGTTGTCTAATCGTAGGCCCTTCAGGGTGTGGGAAAACAACACTGCTCGTGGACAATTTTCTCCTCGCACCGAATTGGTTAGATTGGAAGAACAGGCACCTCTACGTATTTTCGAAAAGTCTCGAACAAGCGAAATACCAGCAACTGATAAAACTGTACGATGGTCTGGACATTGCAACGTTCGCTTCGGAAATAAAACCACTCGACGATTGTCGTGAAAATTCAGTTGTTGTGTTCGACGATGTTATTCTGGAAAATCAAAATGAAATTCGCAATTTTTTCACGCAAGGTCGTCACAAAGGAATAGATTGCTTCTTCCTAGCTCAAACGTTTTCCAAAATTCCAAAACAGTTAGTACGTGACAACGCTAATTTCATATGTTTGTTTCGTCAAGATCACACCAACCTGAAGCACGCGTACGATGACTACGTAGGCGGAGACATGAACTACAATCAATTTTCGGAACGCTGCTGCTCCCACTGTTGGAACAGTGACGATTTCGGATTCGCGACGATCGACATGACGAGGAAACCCAACGATGGAAAATACAGAAACAAAATCAACAACTTTCTAAACGTTGCAACGTTGTGAGCAACAACGTGTATAAATAACGTTATGGCGAAACGAAAAATCGAAGACGAAAATCTCAAGTTGCGAAACTACCTCGCAAAACGCTTCAAAGGTTGGAAATCCGAGAATCGCGGATTCTACGAAGAGAAGAAACGTCAAGATCAACCTGTGATCGATGCCATCAGCGATCTAGGTAAAGAAATTAAAGGCGTCACAGAACAAAATAAAAATTTGATCAACGAACTCGTACCACTTGCAGCTAAAAGTTACACCGTACCCACGCCTATTTCGAGCATTCCTTCAACGCCGTTCGAACTGAAGGACGTACCGCCAGGACGTCGAGCCATAAGCAGCACGTCGTCGTCTTTGGATAAGATCGAGTTGGGACCTTTGGCACGAGACTACCTGAGCACGGCGAAATTCGACAAGGATGAAGTGTTCGGATTGTATCCCACCATGGAAACCAATGAAGGCGGCGGTGTGGTTTGGAAGATTGGAAAATCGAAAGTTACCTTCGAAGGCAACGACATTAAAGTCAATTTAGGCGATAAGAATAGCTGGAACAGGTATCCGGGTACGGTGGGACTGTGGGAACTTGTTGCCAAAAAGCAGCCGAAAGATTACACCGACGAAGATTACCAGAGTTACAAGGAAATTCTGATCATGACGGACGCCTTGTACCAGAACAACGACGCTACGCAGAATAGGGTGAAATCGAGCAGCGGCGAAAAATACAGGAATCTCATCAAGCCGATATGGAACCAGGTGAAAACAGGCAGCGGCGTCAAACTCTACAACACCCTGCCCAAAGAGTTTGTGTGGGTGGACGACGTGCGCAAGCTCATAGACAGGTTGTTGGTTATTGCAGGAGAGGAGAATGCAGGCAATCGTAATTTCTACAACGAGAAGGTTGGCATCGTGGACATGATCAGCACAAAACTTTCCAACTTCATCGTGAACGACGACAAGGGCATAGGGTACCTCATTAAAATCATCAACACGCTGCCTCCGAGATTCTGGAACGTGGCCGAAGGAAAGGGTCTCGTGAACGACATCATCAACAAGTTACCTTTCGAGATGCATTTACCTGGCTACCAGTACTGCGGACCAGGTACCAAACTCGAGAAAAGATTGGAGAGAGGAGACAAGGGTGTGAATCTGTTGGACGCCGCATGCAAAGATCACGACATCGCTTACAACACCACTCGCTCCGATCTGGATGCACGTCACGAAGCAGACAGAAAGTTAGAGCACGCAGCTTTCGAAAGATTCGTTAGCAGAGACGCTTCGCTGGGAGAAAGAGTTGCAGCACTGGGCACCACCATCGCCATGAACACGAAACAAAAACTTGGATGGGGTGTGTAGAAATAAAAAAGTTTCTCTACCGTGAAAAAAATTTCTTCGGTATATAAATAACACTACGTAAAAAAAAAAAAACTCCAATTGTGTTTGCCATTTATAAAATGAGTAAACAATCACTAGACGCCCAAGCATTAAAACAAATGCTAAATTCATCAGTCGAATATGTAAAAATTCAGGAATTAGAAGTGGACAAACCTTACACGATAACTTCCGGTTCAATTGTTTCTACCCAGTATGGCCCCAAGGCGCGTCTGTTGCTCAACGCACAATACAGTCTATTTTTACCAGATCGATACGCTAACATGTTATCCGACGAGAAGCTAGCTATTTTAATCGAGAACAAAACTCAAATCGTGTACAAGGGTACAAAGGAACTTCTTGGTAAGAAAACAAAGCACGTAATAGAATTTGTGTAAGGGCTCTGCGCGGAGTATATCCTTGAAAAAAAAAATTACACAAAAAAAATCTCAGAACATTTATATATAAATAACATACCGAAAAAAAATTACACAAAACAAAAAAAATCTCAGAACATATATATAAATAACATACCGTGAAGATAGCATATAGAGCATCATCATGAAGCCCAAGGGTGTCGTGTACCAGATACCATACTCCAATCTGAAAAATCTAGGTGCCCTCGATGGGTTACTCACCAAGAAACAACGCGAGAAGAAACGTTCTTGCTTGACGAAAGGACACGGAATGAAATTACTTCTCAGCACACCTCAATTGAAACGCTTGCAGCGTTCGCGAAAACAGCAAAAGATCGGAGGTTTCATATTCAGCATCCCAGCCATCCTGGCAGCATTGGGGGCCGTTGGAAGTTTGGCCGGCGGTAGCGCCGCCATCGCGAAAACCGTCATCGACTCGAAGAAAAACAAGGCAGAATTGGAAGAACAGAAACGTCACAACCTGGCTATGGAGAAGAAGGGGAAAGGTGTGACCAAAAAGCGAAAAAGCAACCTCGATGCTTTAAAGAAATATATAAAAAAGAAGAAGCCCTGTCCAACTTCGATATTGAATCTCTGATCGAACCGTTGGGAATAAAAAACTTCAGGGGTGTTTTCATGTCCGATTCTCTACCCTCTGCTGTGAAGAAAAAAGAGTATGGCGTGGTCAACCTGGACAGTTACAAAAATCCTGGTACACATTGGATATGCTACCTCAAAATTGACGATGACAAAGCATTTGTTTTCGATTCGTTTGGTGGCACACCACCTGCCAGGTTGGTGAAGTATCTCAGTGTTGCCAACCTCTACTACAATGACAAACGCATCCAGGGTTTCACCGATGTTAACTGTGGCCACCTATGTCTTTCCGTTCTCGCATACATGTCTAAAATAAATAACCCGTCGGTGGAACATTTTCAGAAAGTATTGTGGAATCTTAAACACGATGGGCGTGTTCCATCTCACGAGCGAATCTTCGATCTTGAAACTCACGCTGCACGACGACATCGTCTATCCTAAATCCGTAGCTCTGCGTGCATTCTACAGCATGTACCTCATACCTAACGTCACGCAGCACAACAACAAAATTAGCGTCGGAAACGAACACATCATCGTCACGCCAGGCCAATACAATCTTTCCACTTTGCAAGCTCAATTACCCAAAGGCACGTACTTTTCTCAAAATTCGGTCACGCACAGAGTGGAAATCCTATCGGCGACGGAGACCATAAACCTGGGCACCATGGGAGAACTTTTAGGTTTCGAGAACGACACCAAACTCGAAGCTGGCATCAAACATACGGCAACCAACATTCCTAAATTTCTAGCCATAGAAACTCTAAACGTTCACTGCAACGTGGCGGAAGGCATGATCACTAAATCTTCGGACGGATTACTGGGAAGTCACAAGCAGACAGGAATCATAGCCACATTCAAACCTAGTTCCGAATTCATGGAACCGATCATCTACACACCCTCTTCGCCGATCTATTTTCCAGTATGCCGCAACCGCATAGACGACATAGAGTTGGTGGTGACAAACGAGAAAGGAGACGTGGTGGATTTCGCAGGTGCAACGACCACTGCCATCGTGGAGATCAACGTATAATAAATAACACGCATAGTAAAAATGGAGCAAATCGAAAGTTACGAATTGCAATCTTTCCCTCCCAACCGTCGCACGTTCGCCAATCTCAACGAAGCGAACAGGGAGATCGAATACGACGTGGACGTAGGCGACGGGTTTGTTCATCCTCACAGAGCGGACCTCTATCTTCAATTCGACGTGGTGAAGAAGGAAAGCGGAGACGCGTTTCCCGCAACAGCAAATTTGATACTCGTGGACAACTTCGTGCCTCACCTGTTCTCGCAGGTGGAGGTGAGG
Source organism: Lepisma saccharinum (assembly GCF_977018435.1). Classification (NCBI taxonomy): domain Eukaryota; kingdom Metazoa; phylum Arthropoda; class Insecta; order Zygentoma; family Lepismatidae; genus Lepisma; species Lepisma saccharinum. The sequence goes on along the minus strand of NC_139231.1, from coordinate 2,711,684 downwards.
AAACACAACACCGTCATAGACAGAATAGATTATCCAGGCATCACGTCGACGGCAGTGGGAACATTGAAATTATCCAAAACAGACGCAGCATACTACCAGGCGGGAGGATTCGAAGCGGGGGCCAAAATATCGACTAGAAGTCACACGGTACTCTTTCCCATGCGTCTGCTACCGGGATTCTTCTCGGACTACAAGGAGATCATGTGGAAGGGGGGATTGCGCGTCACGTTTCGAAGAGCAGCCAACGACAACAACGCACTGATGCGATACACCAACTTGAACGCTGACGGCACGCCGATAGCCAACACATTACCCGAAGCGGCCAAGTGCGTCATCCGGAGCATGGAGTTGAGAATGCCGATCGTGGAATACGAAACAAACTACGCCCTCAAGTACAAAGCGGAGATCTTGAAGAGTCCGCAGGTGCCGATTCATTTTCACGGTTACCAGTGCGTGCAGAAGATGGCATCGGGAAGTCACATGGAATTCGACGTGACGACGCAGTTCAACAACATACAGTTCGACATGCCAGATTTCGTCGTAGTGTTCTTTCAAACCGGGCGCGATAACAATCAGGAAAAAGATTCCAGCAAATTCGACGACTGCAAGATCAAAAACATTTATCTCAAAAATGGACGCAACGAAGTGTTCCCGCGCGAGAATTACAACCTCGACATGACCAAAGACGATTATCTCAAACTTTACGAAGCTTACACGGCTTTCAAACGCGTGACCGAGGGAAGCATGGACATGTACTACACCCCCAGTGAATTCAAAACCCGCAGGCCGATGTTCGTCATCAACACATCTAAGAGGAAGCAGGTGGTGGTCAACGATCGAACCAACATCAAGATCGTCTGCGAGTTCAACAGTCCGTTGCCCGAGGACACCGTATGCAGTGTGATCCTGGTCGCCGAGAAGTCCTTCGTCCACGACGTGAAGAACGAGAGGGTCACAGAGCAGTTTTAACATGTTTAACATCTTTTTTCTTGCACAAATAATAAGAGGCGCCAGCGCGTGCACGTGTGTGTGTGTGTGGCACATCGTTCCCGAGAGAGGTTTACAAAAGTCACGATATACAAACATTAGTGTCCCCGGGACTTGGAAGATTACGATAAAGTGCATTCGTACTTCAAAAATGAGAAAATGCATTATTTACTCATCACGCTGTGCCAGCACAACGAATAAATACGCGAAACGTAATCTACCGATAGGCGCGCGCGCGCGTGTGTGGCACATCGTTCCCGAGAGAGGTTTACAAAAGCCGTGTCCGGATTGGCAAGCGCTCCATCCCGTTCTCCCCCGTTGCTCTCGCGTGCACTCGAAGTCGCGTCCAAGTCGTCCGAATCTGCATGTCCCCCTTGTAGTACGCCTGTCACTTTTCCCGCCAGGTGTCAGCCCAAACTTCACCCACCGCGTGGGGCGCAAACAAACATGACAATGATTTCCACCTAACTACTCACATTAAAAAATATAACACGCTATTTCATCATTTACGTTTTCTGCATTCATTATCGATAAAATATTAAAATATAACTGAGTTTTACATCCTCTAATCAGTAAATATTGTCTGTACAAAATGAAAGTTAGAATATGGCTGCCAAGCGCAGCGTCACAGCGAGTTCAAGCGTGCATCTGTCGCGCCTCCCTCCGACTCCACGTCTACCGCAAATTCAGACAACAGAGATTGGCTGAGTCCCGGATGGAACAGCGCTCTAGGTGACATCTGCTGCTGATTCGGACGCAACCCCGGCCACTTCTATTAGTCAGTGTTGCCCATTCGTAGGTTAGCTTCGCCTGTAAAATATCACATGATGAAATATTCTTCAGGTAAGTTGGCAACATTGAACCGCAATTGATGTTACCAGTGTTGTCAACTTCTATTTGTAGGTTAGCTTCGCCTGCAAAATATCACATGGTGAAATATTCTTCAGGTGAGTTGGCAACATTGAATCGCAATTGATGTTACCAGTGTTGTCAACTTCTATTTGTAGGTTAGCTTCGCCTGTAAAATATCACATGGTGAAATATTTTTGAGGTGAGTTGGCAATATTGAATCGCAATTGATGTTGCCAGAGTTGCCAATTCCCATTTGTAGGTTAGCTTCGCCTGTAAAATAATATGTGGTGAAATATTCTTGGGGTGAGTTGGCAACACTGATCGCCAATTGATGGCACTCAACCCGTGCACCTCCACTAATCAGTGTTGGCAACTCCCATTTGTAGGTTAGCTTCGCTTGTAAAATATCACATGGTGAAATTTTCTTGGGGTGAGTTGGCCACACTGCGAGAAAAGCCTCAAGCAGTGTTGCCAGCTCCTTGCTTGAGGTTAGGTTAGACCCAAAAACAAAAACCTTGGTGATTTTTTCAAGTGAGGAGTTGGTAACACTGCGAGCGCCACCGAGCGCCATTTTCGGTTGGTCAACCGGCTTGATCCTACTACTGCAGTCGCTTACCCCCTCCACGCAATCCCGTTCCTCACACGTGTTCATTGGTGGATCCGTCTTGCGTCACTACTTACGCCGACTTGTTTTAGTTCACCTGCTCCAGAGATAACTGAGACAGAGTGTAATCGGGACTGGACCTACAGTTTAAATGGGATCCAAACCAAGGTGCAATGTGCCTTGTGCGCACCACAATCCAAGGTAAAGCACCCGAAAATATAAATTTGTGTCTGATGTTTAGAAATTCCATTGAAACAATGGCCATGATTATGACAAAATTAAATTCATTATTTGCAGTAACAATATTAAAGATGTAGGAAATATCCTAAAACTGCTTTTCCTAGACCTATTTGAGATTACTTGAGAGTAGGTTATTTTACGTCGCTTTTCTGCCACTTTTGGCTAATCGAGTAAGCTAATTGAGTATGAGTGATGATATGATGAAATTGATGAAGACCGGGATTCGAACTCAGGCCCCCTTGCGTCTGAAAACCACTACGCCAGGAAGTCTGCTCCTGGGCCTACATGAATTGAAATTGGTTTATTTTGGGAATCTCGTACACAGCATGGTGTTACAAGTACAGACTTTTACAAGAAAGTTCTGCTTTTTTTTGGTACAACGATACAGTATTTTTTACAAACATACTCTCATCGCATGAATTGCAAAAATATATACAGGGGTGTGCCAAAATGGGGGCTGGAGGGGATCATAACCCTCCTTTGGCCCAGTAAAACGAATGCCAGATGAAGGAAAAGGGCGAAATGATGGCTCACTATTGTAAAAATGTATACCCCCGAAATTCGTAGGCCACTGTATGTAGAGTTTTGTCTTTAAACCCACTTTATGCACAAGATGACTAATCGGGACTGGGGATTGGCAGTTTAAAGTGGAATCCGAACAACTTGTTCTTCCACCTTGCATCAAACCCGGGACCTTTTGATTACAAGAAGCTGACATTACCACTACGCTATCCATCAAAGCCGGCCCCTGTGGTGGAGTGGTTAGGACATCGCGCTACGACGCCGGGGTTCTGGCCTGGGCATGGATATTTGTGAGTGTCCATTCATAAATTTCATCATATCATTACTCATCCCCATCTTCGCAAATTAGCCAAAAGTGGCACAAAAAGTGAAGTAAAATAAAACAAATCAAATCAAATCACAAATCCATCAAAGAAATAAAAGCTAAAACTATCCCATTTGGAACAAAGAATGGGATGAGAAATAGCTGTTCCACTTTCTGATAGGGGAGGAGGTGTGTTAATTTACATTGACATTTCTTAACATTTTGATTTTTTTTTTCTCGAAAATGGAACGAGGTTGTACAGGACGAAACTGCTTTGTAGGATTTAAAATATTAGTGCATCGTTTCTCTAGATAGTTGCAGAATCCTGGCAAAGCACCTTACTCTGGCATTGGTCGACTTGCAGATTCCTTTGAATCAACACTGTTAAACTTTAGTTTGGTGTCTACTCAACTAAAACTAACTATAACATCAACAAACGTTAGTTTTTTCCTCAGTGAACGAAAGCGAACAAATTTTGGTTTTCGTTTCTTTTAGTCTGTTGCATCAAAGAAAGACATAATCTTGGAAATGTACCAAATTTCTGTAAATCGTAAAATAAATTGCGTTTTTAACATCACAGCCATGATGTGTTTATTTTTTAAAAATGTTTAAAACAATCCAGTTGTTGTAAAATCGTAAAAATGTAATTTATTTCAAAATTAAAAAAAATATTTCGATATTGACAAACTTTAGATATACAATTGACTGAAGTGGCATAAATTACATGTTTTACCTAGCCCAATGGTTTTAACATAAATAAGCAATTGTTAGGTATTTTCTTAGATGCTCTGTGGGAGGGAGGAAGTTCTGATACATTAAGGGTGCCGCAAACAGAGGAAGTTTGGGGGCCAACGGTGGGAAACTGCACTTCCTGTCTCGTAAACATGCGCAAGCAGAAAGTCAAGGCCAAATAGAGATTACTGAAAGCGGACAGGCTTAAAGGGAGAGTGTTGATAAGATACATGATGCCTAGAGAGGAAAACAAGTGCTTGAGTTCTGTAAACGTCTCTGTGCTTGTGTCACAAAGCGACAGGAAATGAAGTTGTTTTGCAGAAAGATATTGTGTTACAAGGACTGGAATTATCTGCACTGAACTACAACCACTGTGCGAATTAAGCTATTTGCTTTGGGGGGGGGGGGGGGTGCCTCTCAGCGGGAGGTAGGTTCATTTGAGGACATACTAACTAAGTAACTCTCTACCTTCTGAAACCCGAAGGTTTATGGCTGCAGCAACACGAGCCTTCCATCTGTCCTTATCCTGAGCAAGATCAATCCAATCTTTTCCATCCTTACTGATTTCCTTCAGGTCCATCTCGACATTAGTATACCTCTATATTCGGCTAACCTTCCAACAGGTCTCTCATCATCAGGTTTCTTTTTGGGGATATAATAATAATAATAATAATAATAATAATAATTCATTTATTTAGCGGGCGAGGTTCAGTCGTAGGCTGCGGTTCTAAGTACTTTAGAAAATACCTTACAGTTCTAACCTAGTTTATTAAAAATTATAACACTTGCACGTAACTTAGAAACATTTACTATATTTACATTCTAAGGAAACCTAAACTCGTACACAAAAACAGCTATAGAACTATCGAACACCAAAAACTTGATGAAATTTCTATTGCCAAGTTCAAACTTCATGTCCATCTAACATACCTACATGGGCGCCCGCAGGAAGGGGGGCAGGGGCACTTGCCCAACCCTGAGATTTCTGGAAAGCGATAGTAATAATTATTATTATTATTAGAAATAGAGTTACATTCAAGCTTACAGTGTATTTTACACTGATTATCTAATCTATTAAAACAGCTTTTTGTTCTACATGAATTAATGTTAAGTATACAGCTTTGTAAATCGTATATAGATATACAGAATATGGAAATTACAAATGTATGTAATTTAAAAAAAAAATAAGTAGTAATAGTAATGTAATAATAATAATAATAATAATAATAACAACAATAAAAACAATAACTAACTAACTAACTCTCTAGCCTTCTGAGTGGAGAAGGTTACATAATTTAGAACTACATAATTTGTATTCATGTCCAGATATTATTAGAATAAAAACAATAATAACAATAATCGCACTTGAAAGATTATTCGTGCACTTTTTGTATAAAGATATAAGTAAACGTAGCGTAAGGAAAATCTACCAGAAAGTGTTAGATTTCATTGTTTTCATCTTATTGCAATTTTGTAACAGGTGAAGTACGTAAGTACTATGAATACTTCATGCATTTGTTGCAGCATAGAGCAGCAATCAGTAGGACTATACGATAGGAAATAATTGATAAATGTAAACAAGCAAGGAAATGTAAAGTAAGTGTTAGAACTTCCATTTCAATGCGTTGACCCATACCAAAGAAAAATGTATTGCACAAGACTTGCTTGACATAATGAGACAAGGTGAAAATATTCTTTCGGGCTATCGACAGGTGAGTTGTGGAAAAGATTCCAAGCTCACTACTTCTATGGTCTATCCTGACGATGGGAGTGACGTTCGCTCTAGAAAGCTTGGAATCTTTTCCACAACTCACCTGGTCGATAGCCCGAGAGAATATTTTCTTCATTCTTCGCCAGGAAAGCTTCAAGGGTTACTTCTAAAAAGGTGTCTCTAGATCAAGCCTCCCCCCTTTTCCTATATTAAATTTTCAATGAATCCTTTCCCCCGCGAGTTACCAGATATGTTCAAAATACCACCCGTTCTATGTGTTTATGTAAGGTGGTATTGGTTAAGTCTACTACAATGGGAATTTTCACTGTAAAATCTGGACTTGTTTTGAAAATTCAGCCCCCAAAATTATAAGAGATTATATATTAACGATATATAATAGAACAAGAAGTTACTTGCCCATTTCTGATTTATTCTAAGTAAAGAAACAATCAAATTGGAGTTCATGTTAATTTAACAAACTACAAATGTAGTTTCGCATATTTTCTATCAAATTTTAACTAATTAAATTTAGATTTGTTTTATTTAGTTCTATTTCTTCTTGTATGTGTTGATCAGGAATGGTTCTATAGTTGAAAATGAATCTGAACCACTACACATATATTTCTAACGTGAACCGAATCCATGAGTCCTTGATTAAGAGATTTTAATGTAATAAAACGTAAAGTAAAGTTAAAAAAGTAAAGTTCTCCCCTGTGCTTAGCACCACGCCATGAAGGCGTATAGGGGGTGTGGGGGTAACGCCCCACACTTTCTTGATCCGGTCATGAACGGGGGTGATGTGATCAGCATCACGCCCCTGACCGCCTTTACCCCCCAGGGTTTCCCCCAGGTACCCATGTTATTCGACGCTGGGTGGGCGCCGGGGCCGCTTCCTACGTTAGATTCCCCGGATTTGAACCGGCCGGGGATCGAACCCGGCACCTTGAGCATGGTAGTCAGACGCGTTACCGACTGAGCCACCGCGGCCACGTATCAGTTATTATTCATTCATTCATTCATTGTTTTCTGCCTAATTGGCAGGTTTTTCACTGCAATCTCCAGCTTTCCCTGTTCTCTGCCTTACGCTTCGTAATAGCATACGACCCAGTTAATTTAATATCATCCATAAGCTGATATCTCTTTCTTCCACGGACTTTTCTTCCTTCAACCATTCCCTCCAAGGCATCTCTTAGCAGGCAGTTTCTTCTTAGACAGTGTCCTAACCAGTTTCTTTTCCTCTTCTTGATGGTATGAGAGAATAATAGAAAATGCCTGAATGTGCACTAACAAAAAATCTCAACAGTTTTACGTCCCGGCCTCTTCGATGTCGTAGTGGTCACTAGTTGCCTTGCAATCAAGGGGTCCCGAGTTCGATACCCGGTGGACGTAAATATTGGTTCGGATCTCACTTTAAACTGTGGGTCCAGTTCCGATTAGCCTATATCTGTGCATAAAGTGAAATTAAAATCAAACTGAAGTTTTAGGCCCCATTCTGCGATCAGGAAGAAAGTGATTGTCACGACTAAGTGTCTGGAAGTTTGTGCTGTGGATTATCAAAACTTTTGCCCTGTTGCCATGTTACAGACCCATCCTGTATTTTCGCATCATTCCCTAAGCTATGCAGATGTTTAGCAGTAGAGTTCAAGAGTTCTACTGTAGCGGCACCACACAGACGTCCTTTGATTTACTCTGAAAACATTCGGCCCTTTGCTCTTTGAGAAGGCACACAAGCAGAAGCAGACAAATATTTGTATCTGCGAGGAAGGGAAGCTAGTCGGCCGGAGATCTTATCTAACAAGTTTCTGTTACTTTGGTACATATTTGTTATAGGAAACAATGGGACACAACAATTTACGTTATCTCACTTCGCTTCCTACATTCTCTACAAACTAAATACGTCTGATGTCTTGTCCCAGCTCGTACAGGTTCATGATATCGTCGTCGCCTTGTAATCAAGGGGTTCCGGGTTCGATACACGGGTGGAGGCACATAGTGTTTCGAATCCCACTTTAAACTGTAGGTCCAGTCCCGATTAGCCTTACTGTGCATCAAGTGGACTTAAAACACCAACTCAAGCAATCAATGAAGTGCATGATGCTCATTGACGGGCCGCGTACAATTAGGCAATACCAAATTAGGGAATCCCCAAGGTTTCATGGACTGTTTTTTTTTACGAACCAAGGGCGCACGAAGTGGGAAGGCAGTGGGGGCCCTTGCTCCCCCTGAGATATCAAGAAAAAATAATGTAATTCAAATGGTGAAATTGTTGCGTGTAAACATGGAAAGACAGCAAATTAAGTGGTCTCTGTTTCATATCGTGAAAAAGACAACGAACTGTTCATTAATAAAGTGAAGAATGTTTATGGAAAGGAAGCAAGTCGGATCCAGGTGCTCTTTGAATAGTGGACTGAAATCTAAACTTGACAACAACGTCAAGGTATTTGTAATTCAATTTCGATTTTATTTTATTTTTGTTATTTAGAGTTGCTTTTATGACACTTTTGGCTAATCACAACCATGAGAAATTGATTAAGAGACACTCACAAATAATACCATGCCCAGGCCGGGATTCGATCCCGGGACACCTAGTGTCGTAGCGCGCTGTGCTAACAACTCCGCTACGGATGTCGGTAATTTTTATGTTATGACTTGTAAAAAAGTAATAATAATAATAATAATAATAATAATAAAAGGTAAAATATGAGTTTTTATAGCTGAAAGGCAAGATATGAAAAGTTACTCTGCCCCCCCAGTACTCGAAGTTGTAATTTCTAGCTGGGGGATGCTCAGTTTAGGAAAAGGCGTGGAGATGCTTGTATGGATCAACATGGAGAAAATGCAGTAGGTGAGGGATGCCTGTGAAAATTATTTTAGTTCGGGATGCTTTATTAGAATTTTCCTAACTGGGGGATAGCATCCCAACCCCCAATCCCACTTTCAGTACTCGTGGCTCCCTGAGAAAAATTCCTGTGAACGCCCTTGTCCAATCAGTAAAAATTTCTCATGAACAGGAATCAGGACACATGCTCAGATTTTTAAAAAGAATAGGGATAGAGAGATGGGGGAGATGAATACAAAAAGTAAAAGAATTAGAAAGAAATATCCTTTGCATAGCCCAAAATAAAATCATGAATACGCAATTATATCACATCTCCAAAATTTTAACATTGCTACTTTGTTGCACTTGGGGCTGGTTGTACAAACATCACTAACTGGAGATCAGATTTGACCTACGTACAATCCTGGAGTGAACTAAGTTTAAGCTTCTATCATGTTGTATAAAGCTAACTGTCGATTTTTCAATCTTAGATCAAATCCTGATCTTGGGTCAAAGAAATACGTTTGGCAATGTGGCAAATCCAGACATGTCGCTAGTGTGCCTGTGATGTTGCCAATTGTCCAACACTCAACAGCAAACATTTTAAAGTCGGTTTCGGAAAATGCATGTATATAATATTTGAATGAAGAATAAATCTGATGAAGTGCTGGATGTAGTAAATATTCGAACATGTTGCAAATTTAGTAACATCACGTAAATTAGATACTAACGGCCAATTATTGCTTGTGCGAGTTCCACGTGGATGATTTGTAATTGACAACGAAAGCAACTATCAGTTCTCGGTTGCAAAGGGGCAATATGCTTGCATAAATAGATTTTTTTAGAAAATGTGTATATCTTTTTAATGCTAAAAAGAGATATAACAACTTTCTTATACTCGGATTTGGAGCTATTGTTCATGTGAGGAGATGTTTATTATATTTATTTTGTAATTACACGATAATGCATAAGTTCCTGTAAGTAGTACACGGAATTTTCCTTGGACTTAATTGAATACCCTACGTTGTGAAATATAAAATGTGTTTGCGTTTTCCCGAATGATAAGAAATGTTGAAACAACAGTGGCGTTTGTCCTCTCGGATGTAAATTATGCCCAAAACAATATTCGAAATGAAATAAGATAGGTGTTATTTATATATCAGGAGGAGAGAAAGCTTTACCAAATAAAATGTAACATGCTCGGTTCATAAAGTAGTAGATATATATACTACAGCCAAAGTTACATGCTCTGTTCCATTCTGCGGACAAAATTAAATTGCAATGACACTTGGCTGGATGCAGTAAAGCGAAATGGTAATATTTTTATACTCCCTCTTCATGGACGTCCGCAGGATTTTTTCCAGGGAGGGGCAAGGAAGGTATTTTTTTTCCAGGAAACCTAAAAAACATTGCTTAAATTTGAATTTATGGTGTTCATGCAATAATTAACACATATTATTGTGGCTAAAATGAAATTATATGTGTGAAATACATCTTTTTTGGTTGACTTTCATTTTCCGGGGGGGGGGGCACGGCCCCCCTTGCCCCCCTTCCGGACGCCCATGTCCCTCTTCATCCCAACGCAAGTTTTACAATATTTTCTGTTTGTATCAACACTTGATTGTTCTCAAGTTACCTTTCTCTGATCGTGAAATTAAACAATGTTACAATATGCTCTTGCAGTCATTTAAGGCAGATTTGAAGAAAATAATACATGGTATTTCAAACAGTAAATAACAAAACAATGACACACGATATATGGAAAGAAAGAAAAATTGAAGAAATATTTATCATTCTTCACCTCGTTGTGCATGCTTCTTCTTTATTATTATGGAAACAGGATTTTATGAATTGATTATCCCGTCTTGCTGCATACGTTCACTTGCAATACATTTTACAATCAAATGTTCGTTAGTACAGCCATGTTACAACAGCTGAACTACGGTCAATGTCTGCTGATCGGAGAAAAATCGCGAGTCAACTTTGACCGCAGATCCCAGGGACTTAATCTCAGTTCAACTTTTATACAACACAAAATCAGAGTTCAGCGTGACTGCAAATCAATTTTACTGGCTAATCGAGGATGACATGCTTTATACAATCGTACATTGGAGTAAGATTGCAATGCAAAATATGCACTAAATGAAAACTTCTAAACTAAGCAAGTGACAAGAGGAAAGAGAGGTGGTGTCAAAATGCGAAGAAGAATTTGAAGAAATAATCTGCATTCTATGTGATTGATTGATTCAATTAAAAGTTTGGGTACTTCGGAACGTTAGGCCATTTTGCACCCTTCAATGTATAGGGAAATAAATATCCCCTTACCTAAGAGCAAACTGCATCCTACTCCTTTTTTTAATGGCAGGTAGTTCCAGTGGCGTGCCCATGATTTTGGAAAGGTGTTATTACGTATATATATATTGTTAGTAGTCTGTCATTTTGCCATATTTTCCTGCCTTTGACGTTCTTTTTAGGACTCTTGACTCACTGTTGAAGGATACGCTAAACCCTAGCTTACCTGAGGGAAGGAGGAACCTGACAGGTCCATCATTTCTTGTTTTTCGATTCTTCGACTGTGAACACTTTTATTAAAAATGTAAAATTAATAACATTGTTCTCTAAGGCGTTCCTAATGTTTCTGTGTTACTTTTGTTCATAAAATCATAAAATAAACGTACATAGGAGGCACAATTCACTTGGTGGGCCTATCAGACCCCTCCTCCCCTCCTTTGGCATGTGTATCCCGACATGCCACTTATGGCAGTGACACTGTACAATTGGTTTTTAATGTTGATGATTTTTGTGATTAACTAAAACAAATTTAAAAAAAGCAGTGATACAACATTAATGTGGTTAGTTTGAGGTTTAGTAATGACATATATGTGGGACACTCAGGCGGTAACTGATTCTTGATTGATTTGGAGTTTCAAGTTCACTTTATGCACAGTATGGCTAATCGGGACTGGGCCTACAGTTTAAAGTGGGATCCGAACCACCGGGTATCGAACCTGGGACCCCTTTATTACAAGGCGACGACGCTACCACTGCGCCATCGGGGAGGCCCAGTAATGGATTCTTGTTTTTCTAATTAATGATGGTAATTTTTGTAATCATTATAATATATAATGCCATAAAATAGAACAATAACATAATAGTTTCTTGACATTTAATGATAACCCCTCCCCACACCCATACACACACCCTCAGATAAGTAAGTTACTTGTACGGTACGTGTAGGCTGAGTTAATGACTGTGTGCTGTTTATCGCAATTAGCCATTTGCTAAGTAAACAGTTAAGCACTGGCACATCAACACATCACATATGCATCCTCACAAAGAGCCTTGACATTTTACACCCCTCTTCACATGCACGACATATTGTTTCGCACACTCACACTGTATATGTTTTCTGGTGTTAAAACAGCGGTGGAAACGGAGCCAGCAGGCGAATACATTCAGGAAATTGCATTTTCATAACGCTCTTCGGGACGTGACTCGGAATGTTGCTTGACAACTTGTTAACAACGCTGTCGGTCTTCATTAGTCGCAATTCTTACACAAGCTTCTCCGTGTTGGGCCTTCGCACACATTCCTGCTACCAAACTGCAAGGGTGTCTACAGCTGTACGGCCAACATTAGAAGTTCTGTAGAATTATTCAACAAGTTAGAAAGGGCTCGAAATGGTCCGTTCCGGTTCGTGAATATCTGGAACCTTCCCTTTCCGTCTCGTCACAAATGGCAACGGACCGTTCCGGTTCGTTAATTTACATATACAGGGCATTGCATTTCAAAGTGTCACTGAAACTCGATTTTTGGAATTAAATTAGATGCTGCAACTTTATTCTATCGTGTGAGTCAACAATCTAGACTTGTCATTTGGATAAAAAGAATCAAATATTATATACGTATAACTAGCTGATTGCCCGGCGTTGCCCGGATATTTATTTATCCCAATCTTCTATTAAAGTTGTCCGTGGGAGAAACATGGCGATCTTAAATCCACTCTGCATTACTTAATAGACTGCCCCTGTGACTTGTTAATCGTGATCGAAAAAGCAAGTCTCTCTCTCTCTCTCTCTCAAATGGCATCGTGAATGCCACCAATTAGCTTAGCGACTCCGAAAACTATGGATTTGACACTAATGTAGGTCATTTTTGACATTTTATTTTTCACCCCCTCTCGTCCCCATGCCGATAGGTGATGAACTTGGAGTTGAACGTCATTCGTAGTGTCACTATTCATCTTAGCGACCCCGAAAACTATGGATTCCACATTAATATCGGTCGTTTTCGATTATTTTTACATGTCAGCCCCTTCCCACCCCCACCCCTAGGGGTGCCAGGGTGTCTTACCCCCACAGTATTTCTTTCCAGATTGCAAGTAATGTGTGTACCAAGTTTGGTTGAAATCGCTCCAGGCGTTCGAGAGTTATGCCGGAACACACACACACACACATATACATACATCCACTTTTAGATATTTGATATTTATTGATATTGGTACGAGCCCTTCGGCTGTGCGTATCTTACAATATTGTTACATAAACACCCCAACCTTAAACATGCACCCCATTTATCATACATTCAGAAACATTTATAAACAGAAACATTTGGAAAATAATTACATACTATGTACATATATAAATAGCAATGTGGTCCTCTTCTTGCATTTGAGATTGTTCATTTTCACAACACTGCACTACACGCTCCACCTATGCCTGAGCCGCTGCTGTTCCGTACCCTTCACTTTCGCTGACTCCTTGCAGCAGTTTCCTGCGCTCCCTCCAAACTGCATGAAAATAGGAGCCCAGGGCTTTGATATTTACATTCGTTATACCACTCCTCTCCTCCCTACATATAGCCTGGATGGTCTGCTCAATGCTGTCCCTTGCACTGTCCCCCCATTTGCGTTGTCTGAGGGGTGCCGACCAAACACACTCGTGTAGGATGTGAGCCCTCGTCTCCTCTCCGCCGCATAACGTGCAGATGGCACGACCGTCCGGCCCCTTGAGTTTGTGTTGCCTCCACCCCCTAGCAGGAACCAGGCGAATCCACGTCTTTGCTGGTACGTACACGTATCAATGTCCGTAGAGGACGGACGTGTTTTTTGAGTGGTGCTACTTGCGACGTTGCCGGGTGACAGCTTTTAGATATTAGAAGATAGATTAAGTTAGAAGATATTGTTCGTTTATTTTAACTTTTTGATATACTAGTAGTTGCGTTTTTTACTACTCCCTCCCACCCATGACACCAAAAAATAATTAATTTCTTATCTAACTGTTCCATTTCCCCCTCAACTCCACTAGAATATTAAAAAGTCAATTACTTTCTCTCATTGTCTTAAAGATTTTTTTTTTATTTCTAAATTCATAGAAATTAAAACAAATTTCTTATTAAGTGAAAGGCAGTGGTTTGTTTATCTGTCCCACCCATGATACCAAATTGTTCACTTATAGCTAGAGACCTGAAGGATTCGTTTTGTTTTTATCTGAATTTCGATGTTATTTTTTACTGCAATTCGGTGTTGTTTTTCGCGGTTTATGACAAAATTCGGTGTTATTTTTGCATGAGTTTTTACTGTTCGTTCTGTGCTTAAGATTTTCACATTGTTTTAGTTCTGAGAAATTGCCCGACCCTGTGGCCGAGTGGTGTCGACCTCCGTGGCGGAGTGGTTAGCAGAGCGCGCTACAATGCCAGGGGTTCCGGGTTCGAGTTCCGGGTAAGGCATGGGTATTTGTGTTTGTCCAGATGATACGAAAGTGAGAAACTGTAACAATTGAAAAGTGTAAAAGTGAGAAAAAGTGTAAATGGTGGGGGATACCTCCGTGTAGGGGGTATTTCCTTTAAAAAAAAAAAAAAAAAGTGGTTAGCACATCGCGCTGCGACGCCAAGGGTCCCGGGTTCGAATCCCGATCGGGCTTGGTTGTTTGTGAATGTCCTTTCATCAATTTCATCATTTCATCACTCATCCCCATCTTCGCAAATTAGCCAAGAGGCACACAACGCGAAGTAAAATAAACTAAATCAAATCAAATAAAAAAAAAAAAGTTCTGAAAAACTTTGATTGGATTGATTTGTTGTTTTAAGTCCACTTTATGCACAGTATGGCTAATCGGGACTGGACCTACAGTTTAAAGTGGGATCCGAACCACTATGTGCCTCCACCGGGAATCGAACCCAGGACCCATTTTAGTTTTAATGACCGAAACATAAAATATGGCTTACCTTGGTGAGAAATGACCAAATTTATTCCATTTGGAAAACTATTTCATCTCATCAGCCACTAAATATAAAATGTTTATTGAATGATAATACCGAAATCTTTGAAGACAATCATACACATCATATTTCCCTAACAATTCCTAAAAATCCCTCTGCGACCGTTTTGTGTACACACACACTTACACGCCCTCCCCCCCCCCTCCGAAACACAACAGGCGCTTCTCCCTGAAAATGTTCCCGTTCTTACGAAATTTCCCTTCTGGGAAGTTCCCCCTCCCTCTCGAGCGAATTCTATTTCAGGACCAGGTTCATCACTGTCAGTCATGTCTGCACCAAACTGCAATAAATGAAACGTGATAATTAGGGAGCAGAAGTTGATGACCTTATAATATAGGTATATGACCTATAGACCTATAGAATGTCCTAAAATGACGTAAAAATTGAAAAAATGACCATTAAATTTGTTAGTTTCAGGTTAAAAATTGAAATGAAAAGGAAATTAAACAAAATGCAATCTTGCTTTAAAGAAAAAGACCAAATTCAATTAAAATATGCAACGAGGATTTCCAATGAAAACAACCCAATAATTTTAAAACAATTTAATGAAAAAGTCATATTCACTGAATGAATTGGTGTGAAATGCATTAATTTCCCGCATCTTTGCCTGGTGATGTAGTGTGGTGTGTTTCTGTGGCACTGTAAAGAAGAAAAAAATATGACGATCCAAGTAAGACAACTTTTGTTTAGAAATTTAACAAATTGTATAAAGAATAGGGAAACCAAAATCAGGAACACATCCGGGAAAGGGTTCATAGACACGGCCCCCAGGAAAAAGTACGTCGGAAAAGTAATTTTTAATATCAGAAATTGTTTGAAATATCTCACATACAAGCACTTTTTAAATATTTAACAATTTTTTCCACTTACGACAGAGAGTTGCAGTACACCACCCACCATTGTCTTTCGGAGGTTCTCAAAGGAGAATCTTCTTCTGTTGTCAGCCAGACTCAAGAATATTACCAAAATGAAAGAAGTGACAAAATATGACGAAACAATACACCGAATATTGCGAAAAATGACGGGAAAATGCCAAAAATCTGGGGAAATGACCTAAAACCGAAAATTGGCAAACAAATGCAAAAAAATGCATTTTAAAATTACCTTTTTTGGGTTCTAGACCAAGTGTAATATTGTGTATATTTAATGGGCATCGTGTCCGAGATGTCAGAAAAAAGATGACATTTCATCAACTTCCGCTCCCTAGTGATAATGTAGAGCAGTTCAGGTAGTTCCTTTTGAACAGAAGAAGTGTTATCCACAGTTTATATTGCATATTTCGCGGCGTTTTTCGCATTAAAATGTAAAGGTCGGCGGTGTTATTCTGTTAAATGGCATAATTCGCGTTATTTCGTGATTCCGAAACGCCGAAAATATATTTTAAATACTTAATTTTACTTTCCTCAACTTTTCGTTGTTATCGTTAAAACGAAAACTTCACGTCCCTACTTATAGCTATAAATCTGGGAGTATTTTAATGGTGGTTATGTTTAATCAACAGCGTTTAGTTTCATAATTCATAATTTCAAACTGTAAGATAAATGTTGCTTAACTATCGGTAGAATAGTTACTTTAATGCAAGAAATGTAGTCTGGGTGACAATGGAATGCTCCACATTGTTTTTGTCTTTTAATAATACTTCGTGTTCCGAGTCCTTGAGCTAGAATGCACCAAGGTAAAAGATGTTCTATGGACTTGTTCGAAAGCTGACCATGATACTTGGCTATTTGGGGTCCTAATGCAGGATTAAGCCTATCGTTAAGGTTGAAAATTTAGTTGTCAAATTATGCTTTAATTTTAAAAAATAAAAATACAACTGTATGAAATAACATTTAAGCATATTTTTCACATATACAGTGATTAAAAAGTATAAAAATACAATTAATAGCATTTGTATTTTATTATGAACCCATAATAGTTAGTCAATCACTTCGTCGCAAAAATTGTCTCAAGTTCTACCTCAAAGTTAATAAAATATTAGCAGTACAATCTGGCTATTTTCGACTATAGTTTTATTAATGATACTAGTTTTAACTATGGAATACCGTACCTTATTTAATTCTAGTTTTTACTAAACGCATTGGTTAGAACTAGTAACTATGCAGTTTTTCATGCTCCATTACTAAGGTCTTTTCTACTGTTACGGCGGCCGATCATAATGCAGGCAAGGGAACTGGGGAGCGGGGAAGCGACCAATCCAGCACGATAAGAAACGCAGCAGCAAGTAGAACGAGATTTACGTAGAACTTCCTCCCCTCGACGTCGTGACTCTCGGCGCCACCGCTGTTGTTTGTTGTTCTGCGGTGTAATCCCCACTTCCCTTGCCAGAACTAGGACCGGCTGCCGTAAGAGTAGAAAATACCTATAGCATTATTATTTCAAAGGTATTTCGGAGGGTTGAACCCCCAACTCCCCCTCTCTCGGCACACCCTTGAACCTTAATACTTCTAATTTTAATACTTAATTAATTGGTTTGTGATATTTTGATGCAATGTTTTATGTTACGAAGATCTGAGTTTGACACACAAGTGCACGCTCACATATTAGTCAAGGACTTCATTTTTAGCAATTAAATGTTTCAGAATTATAGACTGAGGACGCAGAAATTACATTCCAGTGGCATTATGTGTTGTGGGAAGGCACCAGGAATGAACAAATAAGCACTAAATTCTGCTGATTGTTGCGTCTTTCAGGCTTGGCCTTGTTGCAGTGGGAAGCACGTGCAGAGGTGATGACTAGCGGATAGGTATCGGGTGGATGTGAATGGTCAGCAAATTGAACACGATTTTTAAATCTGAAAGAATCTTCAGAGCCAGAAGCATCAAAATAGGAAGAAATCATCTAATTGGTGATTAACTTCATGCCAAATGTCCATTATTTATCTCCGTGGCCAGTGGCGCTAACTTAAAAAAATTGGAGAGGGCAGGATTGACAAGATAATGCTTTAAACATGTATGACTGCTCACTATTACAAACAGTATTGTTTTTTATGTATATATAATGCTATATAATTAGGTTTAAAGTAATTCCAATTTGTAAATATGTTGATTCTCAGGTCATCCATGCTAGTTCTTGAGAGTTCTCTAGTGTGTGAATTTAAAAGAGCCAATGAGATTTGAACTTCCAACCCTTCCAAATAGTCGAGGAAAGAAGTATAAATATGACCTCTCTGGCGGTAGTGGGATCAGCGATGGCGCCAGGGAAAAGTGACTGGGGGCGGAAGGGGGCTACAAAATATTGTTGGGGCAGTTACATTAAGACGCCCGAAAACACTATATATAAATAAATATATAATAATAATATTTTAATTCATGTATGGTGTTTTGTGTTTGTCCTTTATTCAGAGTGGACGTATACTGCCTAAATTTACTTCTTGGTTAGGAGTTTACCTCCATATGATTCGCTTTAATAAAGGCATTAATTCTTTTTTTTTTTATTCGTGTGAACTGCAACAAGTTGCGTTGTTTCTAGTGGCCTATTTCAGTGTTGGAAGACATTTATAATTTTATAATTCATTGTCTTTATTGAGATGAAACTACTGATATAAATATTCAAGTTATAAGATAATAATATAAATGACGAAGAAATAAAAAGCATGTGATCAGTTTTCGAATAAGTGTATGCAGTAGCACAGGAACGTTTTTAATTTAGTGGTGAGGAGTACAAACTTTAACCTCCATACAACCCTCCCCCCTTTCACACACACACCAACACACTTTGTGTGCGTGTTCGAGTATGGGGTGCGTCTATGTATAAGACTCTCTCTCTCTCTCCCTCTCTCGAAATATATATACACATACAAATATTTATATAATATCTAAAATCCATATATTAGAACAGGCCACATAGCATTCAATTTTTGATGTAAAATTTGCATAACTTTGTACTGCCAATAAAAAAGCAATTTTCAGAAAAAATGTTGTGACTATTTTGAAGATCGTATTTTTAACTAACTAACTAACTAACTCTCTAGCCTTCTTAAACCCGAAGGTTCATGGCTGCAGCAACACAGGCCTTCCATCTTTCCCTATCTTGAGCAAGATCTATATACTCTTTTCCATCCCTACCGATTTCCCTTAGGTCCATCTCAACGTTGTCCCTCCATCTTCGTCTTGGCCTTCCTACAGGTCTCTTACCATCAGGTTTCCCAACAAGAATCCTGTAAACTCCTCTTTCCTCTCCCATTCGTGCCACATGGCCTGCTCACCTCAGTCTTCTTGATTTAATTATTCTAATAATATCTGGACATGAATACAAATTATGTAGTTCTAAATTATGTAGTTCTAAATTATGTAACCTTCTCCACTCACCTGTCTCCTCATCCCTTTTAGGTCCAAATATTTTCCTAAGGATCTTATTTTCAAATACTCTCAATTTATGTTCCTCTTTCAATGTAAGGGACCAAGTTTCACATCCATATAATACTACAGGCAAAATTACTGTTTTGTATATTTTAACTTTTAGTTTCTTAGATATTAAACGAGAAGACAAAAGTTTATGAAGAGAGAAGTAACATGCATTTCCTGAATTAAGCCTACTTTTTATTTCCTCTTTAATATAATTTTCATTTGTTAATATTACTCCTAAGTATTTGAATTTGGAAACTGGTTCAAACGAGTTGTTATCAATAATTAGATTTTGATTATTACCTAACACTTGGTTTCGGCCTGTAAGCATATATTTAGTTTTATCTTTGTTAACTTCCAAACCTATCTCTTTAGCAGTTTTGAAAAATATTTTAGCATTATTCTTAATTGTATTCACATCATCCCCCAGTAAGTCTACATCATCTGCATATGCTAACAACTGAGTCACACCATTTAATTTTAGTCCTTCTTTAGTTTCTTTTACCTTCCTAACAGCATATTCTAAGGCAAAATTAAAGAGCAATGGAGATAATGCATCTCCTTGTTTTAACCCATCATGAATTGTAAATTTGTCAGACATATTAATACCCACACGAATTTTACTTTCTGTTTCACTGGTGCATATTTTTATCATACTAACAAGCTTCTTAGGTATTCCAAACTCTACTAATATATTATATAATTTATCTCTTTTCACCGAATCATATGCTTTTTTGAAATCAATGAATTGCTGATGGACATTTTGATTATATTCCCACTTTTTTTCAAGTGTCTGTCTGATGTGAAAAATTTGATCTGTAGTTGATCTGTTACGTTTAAATGCACATTGATAATCACCTATAATTTCATTAGCATATGGGGTTAGTCTTGTTAAAATAATGTTAGATAATATTTTATATGTTGTTGAGAGTAGAGAAATTCCACGGTAATTATTGCAGTTCATTTTATCACCTTTTTTAAACACAGGAACAATTATAGATTCTTTCCACTGTTGAGGGATTTCTTCCTTATTCCATATTAAACAAATTAATTTATGAATTTGACATATTAATGAATTTCCACCATATTTAATTAACTCAGCTGGTATTAAATCAATGCCAGGTGCTTTGTTATTCTTTAGCCTTTTAATGGCATCTTTAACTTCAGTCAAGTTAGGTTATGGAACTAAAGGTTCTGCTGTGTGTACTTCATTTACTTCTGATTTATCTCCTACATGGACATTTAAAAGGTCATTAAAGTAGTTCTTCCATCTATTTAGAATATCGCTTGGGTCAGCTAGAAAATCACCGTCTTTATCTTTTATCAAGTTTACTTTAGGTTGCCACCCCTTTCTAAACTCATTTACACCTTTATATAAATCTCTGATATTTTTATTTTTGCTGTTTGTTTAATTTCGTTAATTTTGCTTTTCAAGTAATCTCTTTTTTTTTACTTCTAAACGTGCGGTTAACTTCTCGCTTTATTCTATTATAATTGCTTAGATTTGTATCATCAGAGTTATTTAACCACCTAAGTCTAGCCTGATTTCTTATTTATATTAGATTATGACATTCATTATCAAACCATGGCTTACTTTTTCTCTGTTGATGGTATCCTATACTTTCTTTAGCTGCTGATTCTATTGCATTACGTATGTGCTCCCAATTATTATTTACGTCTGTTTCATTTATATTTTCATCATCATTTAAATCCGGCAAAATATCAAATATATTTGACAGTTTAATTTGGTAATCTTTCTTAATTCTTTCATCAGTAAAGTTTCCTGTATCAAATTTTGTTGTATCGTATTTTTAACACGTTTTAAAAATATGTAAAATTCTAGAAGAGATAACACGCAGCCCTGAACCTTATTCCCTCGCATTGCACTGATTTAAAACAGTCTTTACTTCTTGATAAAGTTTTCCGAGAGCAAAAATAGAAAACTAGTATCATAATGCAGTATAATGGAGTTTAAAAATTTCTTTTATACAAGGGTCACTATTTATATTTTGAGCCTAACAATGGAAAAACAGGAATTTGGCATTGAAAACTGCTTTATTGTTTTTCGAAGTATTCTCCTTTATGGTCAATACACTTTTGCATTCGTTCGAACCATTTGTCAAAGCAGTTTTTCCAATCTTCTTGAGACACCTCCATAATATGGTTTTTGAACGCATCAACGGCGTCTTCCGCCGACGAAAATCGTTGTCCACGCAATTTATTCTTCACATTCGGGAACAAGAAGAAGTCATTGGGAGCCAAATCAGGACTGTACGGCGGATGACCCAT